>NW_028259143.1:18430402-18733084 GCF_977971745.1 Zootermopsis nevadensis
AATGTTTACTTTCACGGACTTGGGTCTTTGTGAGGGAGGTAATGAAAGTTACTGGCAAATTCCAGCGTCCGCCAGGGGAATCGAGTAACAAAACGAATAGAAGCGGACGGAGTTGAGTGCTCTTGTACGGGGGGTGGACGGGGGTGGACGATCTGATGCAGAAACCTTGTTACCCAAGAAACTCGGACTTTCACTCTGTGAAAATACCGGCTCTGACTACGCCTCAGTCGAATTTATAGTATGGGTTAGATATTAAACATGTATACACGTGTACTCTGCAAAATCCATATTTCACATCATCATTCCAGTGAATAATTTCCTGCGTTAGCGTGTGACGTGCAACCGAGCTCATGCCGCGTCGGTCTCAGTAGCAAATTAACTGTTATGGAACCCAAAGTTCAAAATCGTCGACACCAAATTTCAGCTCTGAGTAACGAAACATTTCACTCCAGTTTGTGTCTCAAATACAGGTCTTTTTCTAAATTATTACCTTCCTCAGGTAGTGAATTCTGTGTTTAATTTTTGCCAAAATGTGCACATATCTTATGTTCCTCGTGCACTGAAAATGTCTTGTGGAATCACTACCGTAACGAAGATAAGTGAAGATTAAAAACTATGGAGCTATTCGTTATGTTGTGTCCAATGACTTCTTTGTATCATGCACGGAGCTGTTTGCGGAGAAATTTGGATTTAAGATTTTCACGGCGGTGAGTACGAAAATGGCTGTCTTCTGGATTGCAGCGTCCTGATGATGGAGGCAGAAACGACCTCTGAAACGATGATAAACTTATAGCAGACTAGACTGCGCAACAACCCAGAAGATAGACAGCTTCTTATGAAGAGAATTTTTGAAGAAGCCTAATTCAAGGTTTAATGAAAAACTTTTTCGTACACACTGTAGAAAACCTTTAACAATCTCAATAAATAAATAAATAAATAAATAATCAGATATTGTAAAGATAAATCCGCATTTTGTGTTTATATTAAAGGGACAGACGTGTTTCTTGTTCGTCGCTTACAGCTGTTGATTAGACAAGCAAAGTGAGGTCCTTAGCTCCGCATACAGCCGGTTTGTAACCACGAAAATGTCACAAACGCTGTGTGATTTTGCGTTCCAACTAAATATCAGTACTGTTATATATGGCGGTGTTCAAAGTTCCTGAGTGGTGAAGAATTCTGGCTATGGGCCATCGTTCTGGATGAACATAGCGTCTCCATATTAAGGCCGATGATGGTATCACTTTGTTCCTCCGGAACGCTGGCACGCAGCCGAAATACTGCACTGATCTGGAACGTAGAATACCTCCATCTACTATATTCTCCTGGTTGTTAGAACCTCAATTCCATATTCTATTATGTGTTAGAACATTTTGTCAGTCCTTGTGAATGTCCCGCGAGTACCTCGGCCGCGCAGCATTGATGTTCCATCCGACCCCGAAATGAAAACTAATAGCCCAATCTTCAGCAGCCAGGACCAGTTAGTTTCAAGAACCCGCAACGATTTCAACACGGTCTAAATGTTTACGGCAGATTAAGTACGTGATTTCCCGAGTGCAACACTGAAACACAGTGACGAGAGTTTGCTGATGTTTCCCGGATGACTTTCCTTTCTCAATTAAAACTGACTAATTGTTCTTATCACTTGCCTTACGTTATGACCCTTGACCTCAGTAAAAGCTTCTTTTTAATAAATAGTTTTTCGTTTATTATAGTTTTCGTCTAAAATACCGCAAGTAATGCAATTTGGTAACAAACATTATTCGGATTATTCAAGACTGTTTGACTAGGTACGACTAACTTTTTAGTAAAATTTGGCCGTGTTTAATACAACTTATTCTAGAGAAGAAATAATACAGTTATGTCTGTTGTACCACATCAGCGGTTTTTCGTGAAGTGTTGGACGATCATCTGGCATCACTAAGAAGGTAGCAACACTTCGGTTCCCATAATCCTTGCTTTGGAAGTCCGATTTATTATTATACATCATAGGCTGCTATAAGGTGGGCGAATTTTCTGAATAACTGCGTTATCCGTCATACTAAAAGAGAACAAATTGCATGACAAGTGTACGGTTTGCAGAAGCCCGATGTGGGGTCAGAGGTGATGCCGCACACATCACAAAGAAATTCAATTTCCTGTTGCACTTTATCAGGAGTTGACCGACCAGCAGCGGCAGTGATAGGATCCTTCATCTCACTGGCGGGCGCCTCTGATGAGCACAACAGAAAATGAATCTGGTGGAGTTACTCGGGCAAATGAGATGGAAGCCTAAGGCGTCCGTCACTCGCAGTCCAGGGGCCGGGTAATCGCTGACCTCTTTCTGTTCAATCCCCCTTTTATATTTTACCAATGGAACTGCCTCTGGTGGACAAGATTGCAACTGTCAGTTTTAAACTTTGTGTATTTATCTGCCTGTCATGTCATTTAGTACCAAGTAAGTAAAGTTTGTCCCACTACACGCCATGTAGGCGCTTGGGTAGAGAGACGGTACAGGTCCTACTCTTCCTTGACCTCGGCACTAGATGGGGGTGAGTGGTCAGCATCACGCCCTGGCCGGTTTTACCCCCGGGAAAGGACCCCGGAACCCATTGTAGAGGAGGCTGGGTGGGCCCCAGAGCCGGTCTGGACGCAGAGGCTAGAGGAAAAATCCACTGCCCCCGTCGGGGATCGAAACCCAGTCGTCCAGCTCGTAGCTAGTCACTATACTGGTGTTATAAAAGTCTGAAGTCATAGTCCAGCTGCATAATTGCCTAAATTCCTGCAGGGGATTTTCCTTTCTAGATTTTCTAAAAAATATTGTCACCCGCTTCGCTTAGACAAGGGAAACCAGTCCCATGAGGTCTGAACAAAAACAACGAACTCTAGATTGCACTAACATCATTTCTGAATATGCTCACTGCATTTGCCATATGTTCTTACTACTGTAACCCAGAAGTCAATACAACTTTGCTCTCAGTAAGAGTGAGTGTCCAAATCCCATTGGCCCTTTTTTGATAGAGAAGTATCACAACGAACTAAAGTGTTCCTGCATACAAAATAATTTACATAAACAGAATCACGCAAACAAATGTCATAATACAGAAAAGCGAAAAGGCTGCTAGAACCTGTACAAGGGTCTAATAACGCACAAGAACGTAAGAATTAATGTCGTGGATTACGTAGGGTAATGTCTAAGTATTTTGCGACTTGAAATTCTTAGAACTAAATCCATGGAGTAGAATCCTTCCTGAGAAGCTAGTAGTCTCTCATCTAGCCACGAAATCCTTAATCTTTTATTGAAGCCGAAAGTTCATTACTACGTTCAAGAAAGTCCGTCACTAGTCTCTATTCTCAGCCAGAAGAATCCAATCTCCGCCCTTCTTCCTGTTTTGAGTTGTGCATTATACACTAAAAGTACCCTCACTTCGACGCATCAGGTTGTAAATGGCCTCTTCTCTTTAATCGATTTCGTACGAAAATTATATTTTCGTAGCATTATTTTTACCAGGAACATTTTTTGAAGATGGCAATCTTCTGGGTTGTTGCGCCGTGTTGTCTATAGAAGTTTACCGACGTTTCAAAGGTTCTTGCTCCCTCCATCATCAGGGCGATAAGTAAACTTCTATCAGACTACACAGCACTACAACCCAGAAGACAGCCATCTTCAAACTCAACGCCTTGGAAACCTCAAATCCTACTTAGTAAACTTTATTTTTGTTTCCTTGTTATTGGTTTAATTTCCCTTGGGATAAATCGGCCGAAACGTCTAGCTTTCCACATACGTCCAGCCAGTGCCAAGCTCAAGAAATCGGCATCCTTTGTCTTCATAGTTCGGTGACAGGCACACGGACTTTTGAAGATTTAAATTTAAAACCTCAGTGTTCCATATTATCTGCCCAGTGTCTGTACAGTAGAGAGAAGGGGAACGCAGCAAATATGGTAGAAATTCCAAACTCTGTTTTCGTACGTTCGTGTGTTGTTCAAAGACGAGCATTCTTGCCTGAGTCTCTCCATTTCCTCCGAATCTCACACAATAAACTTGTTTCGAGCTAGAGCGCCTTGGAATATCTTACCCGGAAACTTTTAAAACAGCAACCCAAGGCAGGTTATACTCTCTGGGGACTGTCGTAAGCCTGTTGTCTTTGTGCAGACTCAGAGAATCGTAAAATAACAAAGAAGATAAGCGAACATCTCATTATACCCGCATCTTTGACTATGGCACAAGCCAAATTTCACGTGCCTGCTGAACCAACTAACTAGAAATCCCAGTCTTATCAGACAAACTGCAGCATGAGCGTCACATTATTTCGCAGTGGAATAATTGCAGCATGGCGTCTATCGTAAGTCTATCCCCACAGCGGAACAGCTTTCTGCACTCTCCATATAATTCCTTGATTTCGGCTTCAGATGGCGCACTGCGTTGTAAATATTTCCATCAACTTTTAAAAAATAACAATCGATACAAATCGCATCAACTGTTGAATTAACAAAAGAAAACTGAACGCTGTTGTAAAACACAAGTTAGACAAACAGTCAAGGAACGTTCAATCACTGAAATAGCAAATTAGAAAAGAAAAAAATAAGTCAATTGTAATTTTAATTTCAACAAAATGTGAACTTCAACATTAGATCAGTTTATCCATGTGCAAATGATCTACAGTGCCTAATCATTTGTTCACATTAATGTACGTTGTTTGATAAGCGAAAATACCAACGAAAACGAATAATTTTCCGCTTATGAAAACAGAAGTCGGGGCCCTTTTTGTCCTTTAAATTATGAGAAGGATTTTTATGTAAGTTCTTTTATTGCAGTCCTGCCTTAGTACGGAACAGGTGAAATTTATTAAGTCAGATTAAAATAATAATTGTTAATTATTCTATAATGAGCACGAAGTTATTGTAACCAGTTTTATAAACTGTGAGTCTTTCTGCGGGGTAATCTGATTAAATTACAAGTGCAATTCCTAACTTCACAGTCTGTAGGCCTCTATTAACTGGAGATAATTTTTATCTACAAAGAAAAACAGAGAAAAATACACCCCGTTACACAGATTATCTGAATTGGCATTGGCATTACGACGGACGTAAACAACGAATTCCTGAGGAAAATCATGTTCTCTGACGAGGATACATTCCAAGTTTCAGGGAAGGTAATCAAACAGAACGTGTATATCCGGGAATCAGAACACATTCATTCAGCGGTGGAGCACATTAGAGACAGCCCCAAAGTCAATGTGTGGTGTGGACAGATCCACGATCGTTTGATCGGACCCTTTTTTCTACGCTTAAGAGACTGCGACATCTGGAAAGCTTTGCAAGAACTTCAGCCCAGTTTCTCAAGAACAGTCACTGAAAATCCCTTACGGGCTACCCTATCAGCTCGACAGTTGCCTGTACCACTTGCAACTTCTAAGTTTACAGACGCGAACGTTTTCAAGTCACGTGGTGCAGCTCGTGTCGACTTACGTAACTATGGACAATGATCCTGCGTATCTTTTGGATATTTTCATCAGAAAACTGCGGTCTCCCTTCGCATCTCCTGTACAAAACACTTACATTCTGCTTAAACCGTCTTAACCACGCACGTATTGTTCGACTTTAAGATTGCGCGTTCTCCTGCCGGTTAATGGCGACTCACCTGATTCATAAACATCGTTGCAGTGTAGTGGAAAACAACGGGTGTTGCCACCTATCGGGAACTTGGTGAAACTCGGAGTGATTCTCTCGCAGATGACGCTCAAACAGTATGCTTATGTACATATTTTCATGAAGGTCTTACTCACGAGTAAAGCCGTGAAGATAATTTACATACTCCGTGTTCCGTAACGGCTCCTCCTATTTACAAAATTTCCACAACTGAGATTTGAAGTACGTGGTTTTCAATTATTGCCCTCTACATATTTCCGTATTTTAAAAATAACCAAGCTTTCCTTTTTGGCTGGTGTACCAGCGAAACAACTCAAAATGTATGTTACGTACGTATGCGTGTGTGTACGTGTGCTTATAACTGGATAAGGGACATGACATTTGGCACGTGCTTGGAATGCTGTTTGTAATCCTGGAAGAGACTTTGGAAAGGGTGTGGCTCCTGTACGTCGAAACTTAACGCGACAGAAGAAGGGCCCTGAGACCAAAGTTATGTCTCGAAGACGAAATCAGGGAACAAATGCCGCGTCTCCGAATGTGCGTCCTGAGTTCGAGTTTCCTTGAACACTTTTTGCAGCTCTTAAAATGAGCACGACAGAATAGCGGCGCCTGAACACCCCCCCCCCCCCAAGTCAAATGTTTTTTATAGCTCAGAAACGGAACAAGATTAGAGAACGACACTTAGAACCGCTTTTATTCTGCGAGGGGATTTCAGGCGTAGAACTTACCGTCCCAAATAATGGCCTGCGTTGTAGTTCCCTTGCGAAGTTCCCTGTACATCTCATATTGAGCGTAAGAAACAAAGTTGTGCAGAAAACAAATTTGTGTCTGTCTGTCTGTCTGTGAGAAGGTTACAGAAACAAGAGTGCAATTGTGAAAAACTGTCCGGATTTCTATTTTTTGTGCACAAATTTCCTGCACCTACGATGTCAGAACATAAAAATAACACCACAGTATTTTACTTTCGGCGATGAGATTACAGAAACGAGGGTCATGACCCCAAGATATTATTTTGAATTTGAGTTCTGGCGAAGACTTTCTTTGTACACTGAAACATAATTGCAGTTGGTCATCGTTTGAAGACAAATGAACTGAACGTCATAAAACATCAGCTCCAATACCAAAATTTTTCTTCTCTCGGAGGAGATTATTTGCCTAAGTTGTTATGCTACAAGACTCTAGATTAATCAAAAGAAAAAATCGTTTCGAAAAGCAAAGAGGAGGCTGGATTATTAGAGCGACAGTAAAAGTACGAAGTACGATGACACGTGAGAATCACACACTTAAAGCAATTAGAAGCGATGAGTGGTAAAGATTCGCTCTGCCGCTGTAACTTTTGGATTTTGACGCTTAAGAGAGAAGAGATACCAGAATTCGAGACTTTTTTTGCTTAAAAATTCACATATTTACAAAGTTGGTAGACGTGTAAAGAATTTCGTATAACAAAATTAAGTTTCCTCGAGTGTTAGAATCATCAGACGCCTCTTCTTGGACAACTGAGTGAAGAAAATGTTGGACTGGATGAAGAAACGCCAAAAGTTAGAGTTTAATTATTTGAAATCCTTTGTGTTTATTTTTGTCATTACGGTGAAAGGAATTGGATCTCATTGCGCTTTCGCAGCTTCCCGTTTAAAACCTTAATTAATTTCTACCAACCGACCATATTCGATAATTATATTTCCTTCAGAACTTACTAACTTTTAATTGGTATTTTTGTAATCGTCCCCTACCACAGCCACTTTCTTCCGCTCAAGAAATTTACGAAATTAGCGACAGTCACGCCGTACATCCCCGGAAAGAAAAGACGCTCTCACCTTTCGCATCGGCAGTTTCCGAAGACATTCAAAGGCGTTAACCTTTAATTTGACTTGCGATGATCTCACCGAAATGAAAACTCTCGTTCCCGACACTTTTTAAAACATATCTAACTTCCTGCTACGGTGTGATGTTTCGTTGCCGTCCTCAGTGACTGGATAAAAGTAGAGAGGTGGTACTTTATAAAAGGTAAGGTCCTCATCCCTCAGAACCTGTCGGTCTCATGTCGGGTTACATAATCTGTTCGATTGACTGATTCGCGTTTGTCGAGTCATCTGCCGTAGATTCAGTTCTCGTGAGACCAGCTTTGTAACTAGAAGCTAAAGGCGTATGGGTTAGCCTGAATTTAGGTGTCCTTATTGTGGCAGTCAGCAGCGTATCCTCTCCAACACACGTAATAATTTCGCAGCTGGGACTTGGTATTCTCCGCATTTGGAGTAAATACATCGCCACGATTTGGTCCCAAAAGCCTAGTCTGTGGTGTAGGGTTGTATTAAGTGAAGTCGGGGCTGGCATTAAGGCAGAATATGCGCTCTGTTCTTACCAGCAACTTCTACTGTAGTACTAGTTAATATATGTTACGAGCGTGTTGAGCCAGTCTTGTGGATGTTATGGCTTATTAAGCGACGCACTCAGCAGCTCAGACTGCATAGCATCGAATGACACAACGATGGAATGGTCTGGAAGGAATCAGCGATGGCATTTTCCTGGAGGAGCTGAGGCAAAGAGAGAAACCCATATATCCGAGCTAAGATATTAATGCCGAGTGACCAAAATATGAACCAGAAGTGCTAACCACTGGGCCACGAAGTTTGGTGTGGCCATGAAGTTCCTTTTAATTCAGCTTTCTCTGAGCAGATCCATTGTAGTCTGGGTTGTGACGACGTGTGTCCTTGTACGTACCATAAGCAAGACTACTCATCGTCATTACCTAGAAGACCGTGGTCTATACATTCACCGCCTTCACAACTTCACATGTCAGATAGCGAGATATAGAGAAATAGTTGTCTAATTTGGTCGAGATTCGCCAACACTACACGCTACTGCTCATAATTATAAAGTCTCCTCACTGTATTTGCAATCACAGTAATTCAGGGGCAATATCCTTTGGCTGAATTAATTCTCTCGACGTTGCTGAGGTTCATATGAGGTCAAATAAAAGCCATCCGGTCTCGCGCCATGTAGGCGCTCAGAGGAGAGGCGATATAGCTCCTACTCATTCTCAACCTCCGCTTTACCCCCGGGGAAAGGATCCCGGTAACCATTGGACATGAAGCTGGATGGGCCTCATCGCCGGTTTGGACACACAGGAAAATTCTCCTGCCCGCCGTCGAGCATCGAAACCCGATCGTCCAGCCCGTAGCCAGTCAGTAGAGAGACTAAGAAGGTATCTCGACCCGTATGAGTGAAAAGTTGGTTTTTCTGCACGTGTTGGTATCAGTCCGTTGCATTGGTGATGGGACCTTCCAAGTTACATCTTCCGGTGAAAAGCTACGAACGTCCGGGCGCAATTGCAAGCCTTTTACCATAGGACCCTATCACACGCTTTTCAATGGCAGGCTGTTCTCACACGCAATTTTCTGCGCCGACAGAATCTTTGTCATAAAAAAAAAGATTTCCTACGCAGTGTCAGGGATAACTTCTGCACTTGTTGAAGGACTGCTATATACTTGTGGAATTTGTGCATCTGATAAATAATCGATTAAAGAAATACATAAACAGAATCATTAGAAATGAGACCGTAAATATAATCAGTTCAAAATAAAGAAGATTCACAGATAAGAGTTCGGATAAACGATTTGGACAGGACGACACAGAACCTGAACATATTCAAAGCTACGAACGAACACGACGTCGAGACAGAACGTGAAAGAGAAGGAATGAGGCTGTTTATGAAGCTAAGAGAACATCTGTGTGGAGGGACGCTCCTTTGATTTTAGTCAGACCACGCACCTGTTTACAAAAGCACATGCTTCAAGAAGCCTCACACTGCTCGGTTCAACAAGCAGACGTTAACTTCTCTGTAATGTGGTTAACTCACTGTCTTGTTCGCAGGAAGCCCAGCTTTAGTTCCACACGAGACCCAAATAGTCCCCAGCGCCACGGTACCTTAACTTTTGTCCGAGTCCCTCCCCGTTCACCGTGAACGGCGTTGTCACAACACAGATGAGGAACGAGCAGTTTATAAACAGCGCGGATGTTTTAAACAAACTGTTTACAGTGCAGTAGAATTTACATGAAAAGCCTTCCACTCCTTGATTACAAGGCAACACCCGATCGATGGACGCATTACCATAGCTGGTCCAGTGAACACTAGGATTAACTGAAATTGCTTGCTGTGTCGTCCTCTGTTATTTTCATTAACCTACATACTTCGTTCGCAGAAAAGGAAAACACGAGCTGAAAAATATAAAACTCTAAAGCATGACGTTTGATTCTACTTACTATGACACTATAATAGCATCATAGATCTGGAATGTACCTAGTCTCCTGGCGTTACGTGTTTGTTGTAACTAATGTGCATGTAGAAAAATTGCTGTAAATTATCAAAACACATTTGAAACAATCTAAAAGTAATTGTCTGCGCCCCGCTCATAGAGCAACTTCAGCGTGGAACTGACTGCTAGAATCCAAATAGTGACGATTGCCTTAAAAACATTAATGTACCAGGTTCTTTCTTGACTGCTGACAGTCGGTCAGATGGCCAAGAATTTCCCCACCTCCTACGATGCCAGTTCCTACACGACCGCGGTCAGAACAGCTCAGCAATGAACCCTATCTCCAGCCTGTTCAACCAAATTCATTTCTCTTACTTTAATATAATATAAATATTTATCTTCGTATCTATGCTTAGGTTTCGCAAGTGTTCTCTTATAAGGTTACAGCTTCTGATTAAAGTATCATGTCACCCGTGATTCGTAAATATGCCAACATCTCCTTCATTTTATGGCCCTAACAACTTCAGGTGAACAGAACACGTCATTAAACGCTTACAATTTATTTTCTTTTGAAATTCGTGTTCGTTTCCGCCTTAATTACTCTCTTTTAGGTCCAAATGTTTTCCACAGTTTATGCTCTTACGCGAAAGTCACTGTGAGATATCGAGCATTTCAGAGCAATTTCCTACGAAATTAAACTGAGTACACACACAAAGCTGTAAGATTTTTCGTTTGCCTACGAACAGAAACCAGTGGAAATAATGTACTTGGACTTCATTTCCTTAGGTTAAGTAAATATTAGCCGGTTCCAAATTATACTAAAAATTCATTTTCACAGAATACTACAACTATAATCAAATGTTCTAATATATTTAAAAGAGAAAATAACTGGCCAATTCTGGTTTATCTTCATAATCGATTAATTAAAATATTTTTTCTTACATAAAAAAGATGCTGAACCTATCAGCTAATTTTATCGTAGACTGAAATATAAAGTCTAAAGAATTCTAATGACTGTGCCTTACATTGTGTACTGCTCTTTCTCTGGACTTTGTCCATTGCTCTGTATATTAAAAACGAAGCCAAAGTTTCGGGTGAAATTGCCCACATCGTTATATCCGGCAGAAGTGTCTAATCCCAGCCCTTCTCCCTTCAATGCGACCCAACAGAATGGGCAATGTCACCTGAAGACTGCAGAAGAGTCAGCTGCCGAAACGTAGTGGCTTCATTTTCAATAAATTGAAACAGCATAAACCAAAGTGCATTTGTCTCCATGTTTAGTTGAAAATTTAAGCACACATACGTCCAGTCTTTTAATTCGATAAACACGTGAAAGTTGCTTTCATCTGGGCATGGAAATTCGAAAGTGTTTGTGAGAGTGACACAGATTGCGTCAGTGACTAACATTTGCACCCAATCCGGCGGTGGGGTTTCTCGATATTTATAACCTACGCTGAATTCAGATTTTGAGTGCAACGTTACATTCAATCTATCTGTTAGTAATAAACAATTTATGACTTCGATTATTTAACAAATACTCATTAACTGCATTACGTAGCTTCGAGCTTGAAAATGATTTCAAATGAACAGTTGCTGGATTATTTAATGACAAATCTATTAGTTTTCTACCAGTTTTGAGATTGTATCCGCATATAAATAATAACTGTATATAATCATGAAATCTTCCATCCATGATGTATTAGGTTCAATCTTTGAAATCGGATTGACTCTTCTAAACACTCAAGTTACTATTCGCACAAACAAAACACAACGTAAATACGGAGAAACGCCTTCGATTCGGCGGGTTTTGCGTTTGTATCGATCTATCGATGAAAACAAAATTTAATTAACAACTTGTTGCGTCCTCTACTGGCATACCTGCGAGGTGGATCTCGGCTCCAAATTTCATTTATCAAATTCTCCGAATACCGATAGAGTTTCGTATCAGGACGGTGTCTGGATAAGATGGGAAGATGTTAGAAGCAAAGGCCGAGGATTCATGCATTATTAAAACCCACATTGGCCAACTACGCAGTTGCAAATCTAACAGGAAGGAGTCAGTGCCTTGAGACAAAGGTCCATCCCACTGCTGAAAGGTCACGAACAGAAAATGCCTTGCGATTTGCTCTAGGGCAGGCAATTCCGATGCATTTTAAGAAGGAAGTTCAAGACACCGAGGTGATAATAACTGTATATGGTAGGCCCATTATCATCCCTTAAAGTCCAAAACATCGTAACAACAAACGATCACGTTACCATGGCAAGTCTTACCACAACAGAAATAATCATAAACGTAATCACATAATGATAATTACTACCTGCCGTCCACCGCCAGTTTCCATCAGCTACAGCGCAAGAAAAGGAACCCAGCAACCCTGAGGATGAGAGCAGAGATTGTTCTCGAGTCGTTGGCAGAAGACACGCGGCTCGTAGCCCGAGACTCTTTCATCAACTTCATTTCAAACATCTGAGCAAAATTCCTAATGATTTTATTGTAGTCATTTTACTGATGTTTTAATGTTTGTCAGCTGACAACTTTCGACATAACAGGGACCCTGGTTATGGTCGGTTAGAGATAAAAAAAAATATTGTCATCATCGTGAACTTATCCGGCTTAGGACTTTAAGAGCCTGTTGAGTTATTGGTACAGGAGGTGCTTTTGATCTCTCCATCTTTGCCGTGGTCGGGCGAAGTCTCTTTCTATCCACCATGTTCATAATTCTAAATTGTCATAATACGGTACAATTTTGTTATTCATTGAAAAATATGATTGCGTCTGATATCTCTGCGTAGGATGATTCATAATTTACACAATCATTAATAAATTAATTATTTATGACTGCAGTTCAATACAGTTCGACTAGAAGAAAAAATACACATAACGCTTCTGTAGATACAGAACAGCCTACGCAGGTCACGTCATGTTATGACCTGATCGCGCTAGTTCGTCAGTTGTGTTCGAACAGTCGAAGTGAAACGAACACTAATAGATGGCACTGAAACGTTAATTATTAAATTAAGTACGTACACCGCAGATTGGTTATCAACCACAGAGAGTTTAGAAAATCAGCGATTGCTTCAATTTTTAATATGAAAATTTACATATTTAGCTTTAAGAAGCATTTACCTTTGTTTTTTAATTACTTTTTTTAGGTTTTTAGATAGTTTTACTTTTCTTTATTGTGGGAACAGTTGTGGGTAATAGACTACAGGCATTACATTCATCATTGTGTTCTTGATCTATAGTAGTCTAAAGGAGTAAAGTGTCCTAATAATTTATAAATATGCCACATGTCCTTATTCTTGTGAGTTTGCGTTCAAGGTGACAATGGATATGTGATGAGAATTCATGTATATTTATATCATTCTGATATAACAAATTCATCAAAACGTCGGTTTTACTGTAACTTATACATACAACGTAGTATTATTGTACGTCTGAAATGTGTATTAGATAATGGAGAGTGGATTAATAGCATCCCTCGTACCACCGCATGGCGCGTCCTCAGGTTGTGGATGAAGGAACAGCCTCCAGGAATTGTGGTTAGCTGCGAATATATTGAATAAGCAGTCGCGGACAGCGATCGAGGGGTGGTCGTCCAGCTTGGGGGTTGGGCGTGAGGCTAACAACCTCTCACAGTAAAAGAACAGCATTGTTACGAGAAACATAATCAGGCCTCGAAACCGGACGGACTCTTCGGCACGCCCAGGACAGGGTCCGGTAGAGGGCTTTGGTTAATTCGGTGATGAACCTTCGGGTTCGGTTAGCCATCTAGTTAGTTAGTTGGACTAATAGCATAATGAACCGACAGTTATCACAAAAATTTTAGTGTACTATAAATATTTGCATTTTACGTGTGTTAAGGAATGTGGTGGTTTCTACCTAAGCGTCCGGCCTTAGAATTTAACTAATAAATTTGCAATTCTGACTTCCATGGTAACAGTTGCCGTAGCAACCAATTGCATATGACGTAGGAATCACGAAGGATGATGTCAAGATTTGTTGCTGTGTTGAAAAAAAAAATGAATGTACGCGGATTAGCTCAGTCTTCAACCAGAAATTTCAGAGAAGTCTGAAACATTCATACACCAGCTGCAATTGGACCAGAAATCTCTACTTTATATTACGGTACATTTTAGTTGCTTTGCACCTGTTTGGGATACAACTCGTCATTTTCCATCCGTCGTTGTCCTTTTGACGAACGTACATCAACGTACGTTGCAAATTTGCCGAAAGAAGTTTTTGTGCATTCCCAACGAAAACTTAACAAAAGCGTCTGTGAGCTTCTACACGTCCATGTGTTACTTCTAAAGATTAGCCGATCTAATTTTATTAAATTTTGTAACAGAGGGCATTACTGACATCTGTCGACTCCTTTCAGTTTTTCTTAAAATTCGACAGTAGTAATGGATGCAAACCTGAAAAGCGATCCATCTTGATCTTCGAATATTTATTTCAAGAAATGTGTCAAACACTCAATTTATGTCAACGCGCATTTTACGAAATTCTAATTTGTTTTTCCAGGAATTTAATAGGAACGATGTTTATATTTCACAATGAAAATATTTTATCGTCCGCTTCGTCTATTTCACGTTTTATAATCACGTCATGAAACATTAGCAATGTAGAATAATAAATGCAGGGGCACTTAAGTTAAACAGAGAACGCTAAAGAATATTAAGCTCTCGGTACATTTTTAAGTCTTCATTTCTAAGAAGGAGGCATATTACACAAAGCGCACAATTCAATAAATGTGTAAAGGATTCTCCAAACATACTTTCATAAGAAACACAAATAAATCTATAAACGTTTCTGGTAAACAAATAACTGACACCGCTTATCAATTTTGAGTAATATCGTGATAGTGCCTTAGCGACAACGTAATTCAGTCTCTTAACTAAATTAAGTACGGTCAAATAGAAACAAATTCGAAGAAAAGGCCTGTTAAATTTAGCCCAAAAAATTAGATGTCAGGATAAAGATAATTTCATTCTGTATTAAAACTTTAAGTTTTGCAGAATACATTTCATACTCACAGTCTTTATATGACGTGAGTTTCACTATGCAGTCGCATAACCTGAATACTAACCGCGGCTTTCGCTACAATTCGTCTCATCTGTCTCGGCACAGTCTGTGGAAACCTTTCTTTTGCTTTGATTTTCGTCTGCATGAGATATCTTCTGTTTACCGGCAACTTGAGTTCTAGTAGTCGTGTAATGACTTCTTCCCTTCAGATCTGTCGTTCCTCAGTGCCTGCCAGTTTTGACCTCGCCCCATTTTCATGGGGTTAGGATACTCTCAAGATGGTCCATGATCTGGCTGGAGGTAGGCTTGCAGAATCCAGGTGGGCTTGAAGAATGTAGGAGCCACCAGCTTTAAAGAATTCATTTCTTATATTAACAGGACTCAATCAACATGGAACGCTGGGGCAAATACGCCACAGAGAACCATTTTGGCTGCAGAAGTGGCCATGTTTCCTTGCATAAACTACCAAATATATTAACCCACTTTCTTCAACAACTTGTACTGTGCTTCTCATTAAAAAAGAGCTCTCAGTTGTTCACCTGTTCTGTTCAAGAAATTCTGGAAGTATTTTCATGTCTTCCCAATTTTATATTGATTTTAATCCAGATGTTCAGTGCCGACATAATGTAGAACAGATTTTTATGTCGACGTTTCGGAGATGGGTTTTGGTATCATCTTCAAGGAGAAGTAATTCCCGAGTTGCCCCTGGGGATGCCTATAGTCTACACCCACCGCTTGGAAGCTGTGTGTTTCTTACTCGTTTGTTTTTACTGCGAAACCCGTCTCGTGCTTAATTATAAAGCCAAAGAGGAATAAAATGGGTAATTTATCTTCGAATTAAGTAACACTCCACTTCCGATAAATTAAACTAATGAAGCCCACAGGCAACTGACATGTCATTTAAACATAACTCTGCACTGGAAACTGTACAATGCAATGAGACTAGAGATTTGTTCCAAAATAGAATTTAAAATGAAGTTCTTAATAATCGTGTTATAGTTTCTTGCGACAGTTCTGTCGTCCACTTCTCTTTCATCTTCGTGTTCTTAAGAAGCTCTCTTCGAATTTACTTCTGTTGTCAGGTTTGTCAATCCTTCTCCTTCTAGTTCTTTCTCCATTCCTTTTAATCTGATCTGCCTTATCTCCTTGGTTCCCTCTGCTCTCATAACGGATTCTCCATTCCTTTTAATCTGTTTCTGACTAACTCACGCTTTTTGCTAAGTTTGGCTTTCCTCAAAATCATCACGTCCGCTGTTCTTATATCAATGAACCCAAAATACCTCAGTTGCTGGGAAGACAGTGTTATAATGGTAATCATCTATTTCTCACCTCTAAAGTACTTAAACTATTTTCTCACATAGCGTTCCATAAATACGTATAGATCACCCTATGACCAATTATAATAACGTATTGCAAATAAGATTTCATAAACGCGGCATTAGCTGAATTTTTGTAGCCTATTTGTACCAAACGTTCCGTAATTCCTCATGTAAGCGACGCACTTTTCTTTATTGACGACAGATTCTTGGATTTTACGAGATGTTACGGACCTGTAGCAGTCATTCGAGTTATCACGCGTTTATGCCACTCCATGGCCCAGTCTTTGCACTTTGTTTTCCTCATCACCTTGCAGAGGGAAGGCTGAGCGCCGAAACAGGAAACATCTTTCGCCAGCCAGTCCTCTGGAATGACGTCATTTGAATATTTGTATTTTTCCATTTTCAACTCTACAGAAACTAGTAACTTTTTTTGGGGCCATGCAGAACAGCACAACTCCTCATCAAAATGTCATCCAAAGGTACTCGAGTTGCATACACTGGACAGACGATCAGCCCGTAATGCGTTCTAGCCACGCACCCTGTGCAAAGAACGCATAAAAATGGATCATGACAGTTGTTAACAGGACGTAAGAGACAGCGGTTTTAGGGCCAGCGAGCTTTATAACCGTTGTCATGACAACGGTTATAATAATTTATGCATAACACACGCACACAGACATAAACCCTAGGCTCATCGTGTAAGACCGAACATCCTTTAGCAGCGGCTGCAAAGGCAACGAATTCACAGACAAAGCAAAGAAATAAAACGTTAATTTGTGAATTAAATATTTTATTTAACGTTGTAAATACTTGAGTAACAATACGCTATCTTTGTGAGCTATGCCTCTTATTATAACGAATTATGAGCAACGTTATATGAGCCGGATATAGTGACTGGACGACCGGGGATCGATCCCCGACCGGAGCAGAGGACGTTTCCTCTAGCCTCTGCGTCCAGACCGGCTCTGGGGCCCCCCCAGCCTCCTCTACGATGGGTACCGGGGTCCTTTCTCGGGGGTAAAGCCGGCCGGGGCGTGATGCCGACCACTCACTCCCATCTAGTGCCGAGGTCAAGGAAGAGAGGAGCTATACCTCCTCTCCCCCAAGCGCCTACATGGCGTATAGCGGGACAGACTTTACTTTACCTTATGAGGAATAATACTGTGAACTACAGAGGTGTTTTATCATAAGAGACTCATCCTATATGGAGAAGTCAGACCGGATACAAACATAACGCGGGTTTGCCAGCGTAAATTTGCCATCGCATCCCTTAATTTAGCTTCAAAGTATTTTACTTTATGAAACCCTTCAAATGTTCATTTACACAACGGAAGTGGAACACTGTGCCACATCAGACTCAAGGTCTTCGGGCGATAGACATGCGAAACGTCTGTAACCTGTTGCAAGACCCCAACGGCGTCAGGGACCACAAGACTGCTGACACATTCTTCCTCATCCTAGGGTCCATAACGGGGTGGCAGAATGCGTCAAACATGATCTTTGTTTCGTATTTGTGCGTACGATCTGCAGGTTCCACGGGCTACCAGCTTCGCCAGGTTGTTCAAAGGTGGAAAAAACCTACGTTTCGAGAACTTTCTCTATCAACGTCCGCGGGGTTCTGAAGTGCCTCTTGAGCGCCTGACGTGGCTGGTAGCCCGAGAGAACTTCGTCTTATTCGTTTCTTAATTCCACGATTTTATTTCGTGGTCGGAAGTTGTTGCTAGCAGCCGTCATCACACATTCATCAGCGTAAGGAGTCACGAGGGACTGCGCTGTGCAGAACAATTTGTCCCGGATGATATTCGGGTTTTCAAGGCGACTGGTTTGCCGCACACGTCTGCCTGCGTTTCGAAGTGCTAGTGGCGACGAGGCAGCAAGCACCTCTGAAACGTCGGTATATTTCCACGAGACTGCACAACGCAACATATCACAAGACAGTCATCTTCAGTAGTCTGTACTGACTACGGTCTAAAGGTTGCGGCAAAGATCATGACAATTATTCTGGATCGGCACGCTCATTATCCTACAAAATGGATCCCACGTGACATTAAATTTGTCACACAAAGGACAAAACCAGAGATAAAGTGAAAGTCAAAACGACGGATTGTCACCACTTATCAAGTTTTAATGTGTAAAATTCTTCCGAGTTCATTCCTCTTAGAACAAGCTGAATTACCGACGGTATGAGAACGTTATATAATTCGAATCGAATTTTGAGCTGACCAATATCTGACAAGCCAGCGGAGTTTCAAAATTCATATTTGAGAAAACAAGTGGAGGGTTTAACGTGATTATCTAACCAAGCGTCTGGACCCATTTGAATCACCATTTCTTCAATTTCCGTTGAATGAGGTGCACTAGCATCGGCGGTAAGTTGAATTATCATAGTCGCAAGGCTCGGTATCTAAATTACTTTTACATTACAAAATTCGTCTGAGAAAAAACTCTACCGGTGCAGATAATTTAATTGTGTTAAATAATCTGAAGCTTCATCGCTCAATTATTAATGTTATTCAAGTGTGTGAACACAACTTTAATACATAAGATTAGTACTAAATCTGTATATCATCTTCAAGAGGTGATCTGATTTGTTAACTTCAACAAACTTAACTTACTTAAGTCTGCACTAATATAGACGGTCCGATAACAAATATTGTCCCACAAATATGTCAGATACTTCAGATGGAACGGCCTGAGATACGGACCCGTCGGAAGATGTTTGAATCAGTTTGACAACAATTATGAATGGGAAATCATTCGCTTTCTCATTAGCCCCCGTGCCACTAAGCAACTTCTTCTCTTAACTGAGCTGCGTGTTGCTGACAGGTGATGAAAGGGGCGCTTCTCTGCGATTCGCTGCGGAGACATAAATTCCAGTTTGTATTTGCACTTTGCTGGATCGTGTAAAGAAAAGCGGGAAACTTTTCACGTCCCTGGAAGAGGGGAGCGTAGTAAGAAGTTGCCCCGTCACCAAATTTGGATGCGCTTGGAGGAGGTGACGTGTAGAAGCAGCACCGGTCAGTGTTCAAAATACCGACGCTGAAGAGCGCATTGCAGGAGAGGAAATTGTGCTTTTCAGCTTCTCTGCCTCATCCACTGGGCTCTTTTCCGGCTTTAAACCTCCCTCCAGCAGCGCGCGACTTATTTATAGCCAGGATCGGCTTCCGCAATTTCTTCTGTGGCGAGAGGGAAGTTTCTCAGTTAGCAGAAACTGGATTCTTCTCTTCCACAATACGAAGACCTAAGGAGTGGAAGCAATACGCTAATTGGCTTCCAGAAATTAATTAGATGTTCTCTGATGGGAAGCCGCTCATGATTCATTATCTTCGTACCCTGAATAATTAACGGTTCAGTCTTGAAATAAAGGCAGTAACAAAGACTCAATTTCACATTGTGCGCACTGTGTGAAATTGAGTATAACAGGAAATGAATCAAATTGGGATTTTAAGTTTTGTATTGGCGATAATGAGGACGATTTCTGTGGTTCTTGAAGTTGTGAAAAACTAGCACAAATTACCAACAGCACGAAAAATAAAAATATCACCGACACAAAATAGTAGTTGAGACAAATCCCAGGCATGCAATGAAGAATGGTTTCCATAAACTTTGACTGAGAGTTGATAATTTAGCCTCTTTTGTGCAGCAGTTGGCAATATTTGTTAATCGAGATTGTTTACGCACGTGACGACGAGATGCAGAAGGTTTGGTCCAGAGAGTCTTTGGAGTTATGCTTCCGTGTGGTTTGATTACGCGTCTCATTGAAGTAATGCTCTGATCACGATGAAGATGTTTGTGTCAAACTTTACAGATGCAAAAATATGGGCACTATAGAAGCAAATTCTAAATGAAATACATGAAAAACAGAGATAAAGTTCCGATTCTCTTGTGGTTAGTGAAGACCGTGGACGGTGAGACTGAAGATCTTGCTGCCCGTTAAGAGACATACATTAATGGACATGATCAGACGAAGAGAGGAAATTACAGGTAAATTGAAGACGAGAAAATAAACTAACTATGCCTAGAACATCTTCAGCCCTGAGAGAATATCAAGGCAAGCATGTGCCGTGTATATAGACCAAAATAAATAAAAGATATGAGGCTGAAGCTCTTTAAAATCTAGCAACGATGTATTACGTAAAGTTTAAGACATTCCCAAAAACCCGCAATTTGTTGCACTGAGTCATATTAAGGGAGAAATGCAGATCAAGAGAACTTAAGAACGAGGTGTTGAGAAAAATGTCGCTACCTATGATGGACGAAGTGACGAAGGCTGGGGAAAACCTCTTAATAAAGTAACAGTGACCAATGTTCGTCACAGAATGTAATTATGATAATTAAACCAGCGTGGAGTAGATGGGCGAGACATGAGAGAAGTTTGAAACCCCGAAGTGACGAGACGACACGGAAGAACGACTTAAAATGGACTCATCTGGCTCAGGACGGGGATTAGAGACAGGCGTTTATGAACACACGGATTCTATGAAGAGCTAGCAATATCTTGACTACCTGAATGAACGTCAGCTTCTCAAAAGGACTCTGCTCAATGGATGTAGTATCAATTCCCTGTTGAATAAGTTGTACCTGAATTTCCGATTTGCGTCAGTGTATAAAATCCTATTTTTGAGAAGTTCCTTCCGACATTTGCAAGTTCTGGGTGCATTACAATGTTAATTTAATTGGAATGCCGTTCACTGTGAATTTTGTCTTTCAACGTCGATGTGTTAACATATCGTTACTGACCACACGCATGAGAAGTTTACTGCCAACATAGAATTGCCTCTTATTTGATGACAAATTTAAATTACGGAATGTTTAGACGTGAATTATTATATAACATAGTCGAATATGTTAAAACATAAACATTTACCGGGAAATGGAGAGTTATTATTCTTTGTGCATTAAAAAATAAGATGTGACAGTGGAAATGGTAATCATTACGAGAATTAATTATAACAAACACCGCGGTTGAGCATGACAGCTGTTTCATGCGTCAAATTGAACAACGTTTCGTCATTTCAATTACTTTAGAGTACGTATGGGCCGCCTGACTAATGTTGCAGTAACAGACGAATGTCGAGCAAAGTTCACGTCCGTCTTACCCGACGCCCGGCGTCCAAGCAGAGCCAAAGTCGATGTTACAGTCGAATCGCGAAACCCAGTACGACGTGCGCTCGGCGTTTGAATTCGCGTGTTTTAGCAGGTCATATGTTATGCTGTGGGAACGCACAAAAGCAATCTCGAAGTCTAAGGTGAAGACGGCAAATACGAATTTGAACAGAGTGCGTTGTACTGACGGCACCCCCCCCCCCTTGCTTGCTACACTCCGAGACTTGCAAATGTTTCCGACCAAAATCGCTAAAAAAAAATTTTTACCTGGGACGAGCTGTTTCGACCTTAAACTCTTCGCATGGCGAGCAGTAAACATTACGAGGCGTCGCGTTGACACGACGGCTTGTCAGTCGATTTCCCGGTTTTGTTAACTTCGTGTTTCCTGTAGTACGTCTGTCACATTCACGGCGTCTTCCCTCGTATTCCGGAGAAACATTTCCCTACTTTGGAAATCCATCACACGTCAACATGACAACATCACCGCCGTAAAATTGTATTACTGATAAGGTCAGGACTGACGGCCACGCCCCGGGTGAAAGATTCTAACACTTCATATTGAAAACACGTGACTTTCAACCACTCCATCTTTGCATTTTTCTCCATTTTGCCGAAAGATAAATTGCAGTATTTAATTGGCATTTAGTCCGATACAAAACATAATAAATTCAAGGTCCTCTAATTGAAATTACGAGATTCTCTAAACAATCAGGAAGCCACGTCAAACACACAACAATTTCCTACGCCTTTTCCCCTAACTTGAATGCCGAGGAACACCGCAAACAAAATCCGAGGTAGCACGCACAGCGAAACCCGTGATTAGTCGCCACGCTAATTACGCCGCCCGGAAACACAATTCCGGGGATGGAATTCGCCTCGTTATACATCACTTTAGTGAGATTCTGCGGAATGTCCTGCAGAGGGGAAATGTTGTCTAAAACACAGCGTTCCTTTATTTTAGATGCAGTGAGACATATTTAGTACGAAATACGAGGTGCATGATGCTGTGTCCTTAATGAGTGGAATAATTAAGTTCCTTGTACTGCGAAACTTTGGTGTGAGTTTGCCTGTTAACTGGAGTGCGGCATCCGTTGTCTTGTCAAGTATCGCGTGGATGAACGAATCAAAACGCGTGATGAATCGGACACGAAACGACCTTCGGAGACACGAGAAATTTATACATCGTTTGGCGTAGAACCGGAAA
This sequence comes from Zootermopsis nevadensis, assembly GCF_977971745.1. Classification (NCBI taxonomy): domain Eukaryota; kingdom Metazoa; phylum Arthropoda; class Insecta; order Blattodea; family Termopsidae; genus Zootermopsis; species Zootermopsis nevadensis. The sequence continues at coordinate 18,452,936 of NW_028259143.1, forward strand.
GAAAGAACACTTTCATGAGGGTAGTATGAAGATGGATCTTAAACGGACGGGGTGGGACGGTTTCATAAAGACTGGGAATTTCTTGAAAAAAAAATAGATTCTGAAGCATTCTAGTCTAAGAGCTCGTCAGTGAGAAAGCGGTTTTGAATGTCCGCGTTCTATTAAGTTGAAGTTAAGTCGGTAAGTCGGGATTTTGGAAACAGCCTGTCTTCAATTTAGCCTGACTCTTCGGACATGTTTGTTTATATTTATTTCCTTCTACTTCGCAGCGAATCCAGAACTTCTATTTGTAATTGCGTGTAAACAAATGAACGTCGCTGGGAGCTGGAACTCCAACGTATTATTCGCCCCAGTGGCGACTGACAGGGCGACACAGCATCCGACACCCATCTCACGCATGCCTGGATGACAAATTACCGAAGAGTACTTGATATTCCGAACAGCTCACGTTTCTGCGAAGTAGAGCTCATATTGCGAGAGCAAGCCACTGGGTGGGAACATGAAGACCTTGGAAACACAGTTTCTGTGTTCTCCTTCGCAGCTTTCGTACACCAGGTGTGCCAAGTATTCCGCATTAAAATAAGAAAAGATCTATATATTCACTGTGTGCAGCGCAACCATAAAATTGTTTTACGTATTCAATTTATTCACGAGTACAATTTCAAACCAAAATATGCCTGTTATATAAAACGTCTTATATCCATTTCTTTTAATTAAGAGTCTGACTGATTTTGTGCTCATTGCATATATTAAGATTATCATATATTCTCATAAAACTAAGTTTTATTAAAGCGTGAGGCATTAATTTGTGGTTATTCGTGCGACTTTCTATAATAATTACTGGTTTGCGTTTGTGACAGCGTCATTGAAATCGTGATGATGTTCCATCTGGTTCTTCCGAAAATTTTAAAACTGTATTATCCTTTCAAGGACTCGCATTAGTCTACTGAAGACGCAATAAACTGAACCAACGTCAAATGCGTCTTACATTAATGCACTGTTTTCTTAATGGACTCGTGTTAGTACTAGCCATTACGGGGATTACGACAGGCTAATGAGCGTTTGCTCCACTCAGCAGTTACAGACATTAAATTCCGTATGCGATATAACACAACTGTTTAATTAAAGGCTGTAAATTGGGCTTGAATAGTATCCCGCTAGCAACACTTAATCCTTAATGTCTAGTTCCCTGGTAGAAACATCACAGCGTAACAATGGCCGCTACTCTGACCCAAATGAATCCTCTCGTTCCTTTGATATTAATTTGATATTGTTAACATCGTCACTTCACGTCGGGTTTTTCGAAAGCCATTTTATATAAAAACACGCCCTTCTATAAAAGCAACATTAAAATAGCTGTTCAATGCAAAAAGGAGTTTTGGTTAAGGCGCGTTCTCACGAATCAAGTTTAATTGACCGATTATAGTTGATGAACAAAAGTTGAATGAAATCTGTAGTGAGAATCTTTGTTTCGATAGAGTTGACCCAGTCAAACTTTATCGTTCAAGTGATGAGTCATCCGCCATTTGCTTTCAAGTTGAATCCTGTCTTGAAACGTGTGAACTTCAGTTGATTGTCAAGTTCGCTTTCAACTGGTCACGCCACTCGTGCATGTGTTTTGTTTTTAGTTAGAAAAATGAGCCTCAAGTGGTCTGAAAGTGTGATGCTAAAATTGTTTAGAACTTTATCATAAGCAAGATTGTCTTTGGAATCACCGACTGGATAAATATAAAAATAAAGATGCAAGAGAAAATGCTTTGGGTTCTATTGTCAAAGAAATGGAAATTGCTGGTCTGAAGACGATTAGATCGATGTATAAAAAAGAACATTCATTGGTTTGCAAATAAAAAAAAGTGGAATGGGAACAGAGGAGGTATACGTGCCCAAAAACGACGTTTCTTACGATTTTTGCTCATGTTAAATAAAATTGTTTTTAGTTCGTCTTTTAACAAAACAGTTACTATCCGTACAACTTCACGCACAGCTGCTTTCGACGCCATTTTTAATTGAAAAAACTGTTGATCAGTTTGTATTGAAATGTGTGAACAAAAACTGATTCAAGTCATATTCAACTTTCGTTGATCAACTATAATCGGTCAATTAAACTTGATTCGTGAGAACGCGCCTTTAAGCTTCCATCATCTGAAACTGTTTAGAATGCGTTCGTTCGTACTTACCTTGCAAACTTGCGGTTGTGGCCGAAGTACAGCGCACGTCTCACGTCCCTTGCTTCATGATTAAGTAATTTAAGACTGCGAATTCCTTGAGCCAACTGCAAACTGCCGAACGCTTGAGAATCGAGCAGCAATGGGAAGAACAGTATAGTCGGCTGCCACGAGGCGCGCTTCGTACAAGATGGATGTATTCCGCAAGTCAGTTCCGCCAATTCAGGCTCTAAAATGGAATTGCATTGCAACACACACACACACACACACACAGAAGAGTCTTTATTGTGCTCGGGACACCTGTTCATCGATTGAAGCACTCAGAGGTTCTGAAACACGAGAACCCTTGTCAGGTGCCACTTGTAATATTAACAGGACGTTGTCACAGCGTCCCATTTTATTAGTATTAGATGCAATTCTAGTTCTAGAAGGTTCTAGTGAATCATGTGTGTAGTGCAGTGCAGTGTAGACTACTAGCAGGCGTGTGAAAAGTTCAGACAAAACGGAAATCGACACATTATGGCGGATTTCGAAACAAAACACGGGATACTTCGTTCATTTGTGAGTACTGGATACGAGGCACTGAGCCTCAACATTCCGGGGGGTAGGGGGGGGTGCGGCAGAAGCTACAAGGGGACAGACGGACGTCTGTTGTTGTCTGTAGGGAGCACGGATTCAGTCATAAAGAAGATCTGGTGGAAGAAAGTGCGAATGAGACCAACAAGGTCACAATGGGATGAAGCCGATTTCTTACAGGTCAAATGGAACTTCGCACCAGGAAAATACAAGCGGGCGGCCCACATCGCTCGTGTGAAAATCCCGTAATACAGCGCAGTCCGGAATTTTTCCCACGTTAGCGGTAAGGTCGGAGCAGATTTGTTTGAATATCCAATTCTTTATTCTTCATTTTGTGCCTTATGTTACAGTTTTGTTGTTTGTGTTCAGTTTGTAACCGTCTGTAATACTGCATTTGTGTTTACATTTTATGGAACGGTGTGGGCGTCGTTTATCATTTGTAAATGTTCGTTTAATAAGTTCAGTTTTATTAGGTGTGTTACTAAAATATTGAGGTTACTTTGTCGAAGATTTCAAGCGAGTAATAAATCTTTCTCTGGGTTATCTAATAAGGGAAACATAACTAATTTCCGAAAAGTTGTTTAACACCCAACAATGCCAGAGACAAAGTTTACAACGACACGAAACGAGAGGCGACATTTTTGTTTTGTAGGCTCACATGACAGCAGACTATGGCCCGCATCGTAGAACAACTCCGGGAAATAAATCTTGTAATCTCTTCACTAAAGTAATTTTGACATGTCGATGAAGTTTAAGATTGTTTGAACTCTGCCACAATTGCGAACGATTAGCCACATTTATATTAACTTACTTTACTGTCAGACCAGTTTACTGAGAGAGCTTCTGCGGCTTTCTTTAAGTCATTTAAGTGTTCGCCCAATGAATTAACGTCAGCACCTGACTCAGTATAATTCTTATCTTACTGGGTTCTCTACTTCCGACATTTTGTATTCTAAGGTCAATTTTAAGAGTTCATCTGAGTCTTCGAAGGAACCAGGATAACGGCTTTGGCAACAGTGAAAGTGAGCATTTATTAATAACGGGAGCATTATTGCAGCTGCGCGATCAAAATAGCTTGACCAGCCTGCAGCCATTAATCTTTCTGTACACAATGTTTCTTGATTGCATTCAAGCATTGTGGTTTCGTCATAAAATCAATTCAAAAATGTCGCAATAAGGTATGGCATAAATTTACAGTCAATGTTTGAACGAAACTTTGGCGAACTCCCCGCTGTACTTGCAAGGAAGCAGCCTGTGTCGATTGTTGGCAAACTCTGTAGCTTTGGCCAACACGCTTCACAATCGCCTTAACATCAATTACCTACTAATATTAAGCAAACAAATATGAATACACGGTTTACATGTTTCGAAAGAAGAAAAATGTGAAGTGCGTTATTTTTTATTTAACTTGTGAACTTCGGTATTAAAATGGGTAGGGTTATTTCTTCCCTCTAAATTTCTTAGAATTTCTCAATAAAACCATGACTTATTCAAAGGTAAAAAACTGTAATCTGGCATAACGTGGGTAAACAATGTCGCAAAATATAAAGTGCTCCATCCAACTCGTTAGTCGAGTTTTCCAGAGGAGGGGCGTGGCCTGCGAGATTCTGACATGCGCAGTTCACTTTTGTCGCTTCAAATTAACTTGTTCAAGGAGGCAGTTAGATCCACCAGGAAAGCAAACGCTTTGACAAAACCATTATTGATGAAGTGGTCCTGATTTAAGTAATTGAATGAATTAAATTAAGAGTTTCAGGTGTAACATGTGGAAAATTTATGGTGGATTATGCATAGTTCATAAGCATCCAAATTCACACAAATCTATTTAGCACTTAAATTTTAACTAAGGCATGTGCTCCATATGTGTCAGCCCCTTCGACTTTTTCGAGACCAAATATTTGGTCGTAAAGAGTTAATTCCTTCAACAGTGCCCGTCGCTGATTGAACGCAAATCACTTTTTATTACGTTGAATTGGGCACCAAATGCACGCAGTGTCCTAGCTAGTTGGGCCGTACGTTTCATCAATGGCCAATGAATATGCTTCAAATTTCTTAAATTCTGAAGCCCTGTTTCATGAGCTCTCTTGTAATTTACCAACACGCTACTTCACTGTTGGACTGAAAAGACTAAAGGTGTGTGTGACATTTCTTTTGTGTCACCCTGTCCTTAACTTTGCCTTTTCCCGTCAGAGTGCTCCCCGGTCTTCTCTGGCTTTGCAGTTTTTTACGGGAACCGGTGGAACAAAGTTATTTCGGGTGGGTTTTTTCTGGTTTTTAAAGGGGCAGGGAAGCGACACGGGTTCCTGGGGAGGGGGCTTTGTTTATATCTATAATAATTATACCTATTATGTAATTCTGATAACAAATATAGTGGGCCAATGTTTTTCAAGTTGGTAGAAGTGCGTGGTTGGACGTTGCGTTTCCTTTGTTTCAAATGGAAAGAAATCCATCATTTATTTTTCCGAACGTCACTTGTCTACCACACAAAAATTAATTAAACTTTAGTAGCTTTAAACAATGAGGCAATTACAGAATAAAATAATTTGTTTTCATATTTCATTGCATCAATGTTAAATGCGTTACTTGAATACCTGCTTCGAATTTTGTCCCCTTAAGATTTACGTATAATAGCCTGTTCTCTCTCGCAGATGACGTTTCAGGTCTGTTTCTGTCATCGTAAAGATCTACGGGCGAAGGGTGCGCAGTGCGCACATTTGGAGCCTACTTACACAAGAACACGTTGTTTCAGCGTAATCGTGCCCGCTCTTTGCTTGCAGGATGCAGCGCCCCTTGGGCACGCGTGATGTCTGACCGCTCCAGTGGCTTCCGTTATGGAGACGTCTCGGTTGTGTTCGGCCGCCAGGGGCTAGACGCGGGCTTCTCCAGGTGGTGAAGGCGTCACAATGGAGGGGCGACGTCATCCTGGGTGACGACGACTAGCCATGCTGCTGCATCTCTGTGTGGCAAATCAGTCACGTGATGGCGTCCTCCCGCTCGCCGTCCTCGTGCTTCCGTCGTTCCTCTTGTTCAGCGTCGTAGAGGCGCAGTTGCTCGTCCAGAAGTACAGCACTCGCGTCGTAAGGACCAAGTACGGGCCTCTCCGCGGCGTCATTCTTCAGCACAACCACCAGCCGGTCGAGGCCTTCCTCGGCGTCCCTTACGCGAGCCCTCCGGTCGGATCGCTGCGCTACATGCCCCCTGTGACGCCCTCCATGTGGCAGAACCCGCGACTTGCAGACTCCTTCTCGCCGGTGTGCCCCCAGCGACCACCTGACATCGGCAACCGCACAGAGGCGCTCCTGGAGCTGCCTCGCGGCAGAGTCCTCTTCCTGGAGAAGCTGCTGCCGCTCCTCGTGAACCAGAGCGAGGACTGCCTCTACCTCAACATTTACGTTCCTCGCGGAGGTGAGTACCATTGTCCTCTTTCATTGCTCTCATCGGACCTGAATTACTACTAGCCCGCCGTACTTTTGATGTGTCGGCGTAATATCTTGAGACAGAGGAGTTTATTTTTTGAAGGCTATTTAAAATCTCCTGGTTCATGAACGTGGAATTGTTATTTGAACGCTGAAGAGGGGAGGATGTGCCATGCCCTAACATGTCAGGAGTGTCTGTGGAAGAACACGAAGAACCTGTTTCGATGTGGCCGGTCGCCGTCTGGCGATTGGAATCCGCGACGCGATAATTACGAAGGTGGAACGTCCCTTTACGGTGATTATGAAATGCGCGATGTAATTACGGTATTGCAGTTCGCGTATTAAAATCTATTTTATTGGAAGTTCGGAATTCAATTCTATGGGACCCAACCGAGTAGGTGCCCGTCTCCTGCTTTTAAACCCGAGGACGGAAGCAGATCCAACTTCCGAAACGTAGCGTTCTTTTTTTTAAAAAAAAACAGGCGATGGGCATATTCGGTGAATTTATTCATCCCGATCGCAGTTTGTTTTTGTTGTTCTTTCTTCGGTCACCGCGTTTTAGCAGCGCCACTAACAAAGGACTGCAGATTACAACAATTTGTTCGTTCGGCACTTGTTTAATAGACGTAACACATTAAGATTACGCGATCTGTATTGTTTAAAACTAAATTTGTGTGTAAAATGTAGCTTACGCAATAACTTATAAATAATTAAGAATTTGCAGAGAACGCGTGCGTTTATTCCGGTAGGGATTAAAATTTCTCAATCAACTGCTTCTGTTTAATTATTAGATATATATATTTCATACCTTGTCTGACGCAACATAATCTTGAGGGGAAAATTATACTTTCTCTGGTTTTAGTTGGACACGCGATTTCAAATTGCATCTGCTTCGGGGAGATTAATTTAGTAATTTATTGATTACGATCGATTGAAACGTGAATTTTTTAAAATTTGTTTTCGTTGCCTTCGGCTGTTAGCACGGGGCTACAGCTCCGCACCTCAAGCAAATAAAAATTAACGCGAATACAATTCAAATTATCCCCAAGACTTCGTAAAAGGTTTTAGTAAGATGAAATCTGTACCACAAACGAGATCACGCACTTCCCCGCGTCTTGCGAAAGTAAATAATTTGCGCGCTGCAGAATGCTGTATCAGGATTGAAGTTTGTTATTACTCGCTTACAACTGCCACACGCTTTCACGATTGGAGATCCGAAATTGCACGACAGCCGGTGACTCAGTTGTGCTTTATAGTTTGGTGCAGGGCTGTCCAATTTGGTCCGTGCTCTGTCGAATAACGCTGGACCACAGATTGGTCACTTCCGGGATTTGATTACAAAGAGTTGCTGGAGAAAACTGCTTAATTATGAGTTTGATGATTTGTAATATTTAAGAAGTATCAAAGCATTTCCGGTAAGCGGAAGAGAGGAGATTTTTTTTAAAAAAATATTTTATTTGAAATGTGAGACGCAGATGAGATAATATTAAAATGGATATTATAGAAGTAATCTGGCTCAGAATGCGCGCACAAAAATGTAAATTTGGTTTGTCCATGAAGCTGGGAGATTGCGTGACAGTCCGCGAGACTTTGTGTTCCTCAAAAGGAGTAGAATTTTCAGTTTCGTTTTCTTCTTGTGTGCGTGGTCTTTTGCTGATCAGAGTTGTCGGCCGAGCGGTCGACAGTGGAAGGTTCCAGATCTCATTGGTTTCTCGTGATTTTCCTCAGTTCACCCAAGAAAAAGCCACTCCCGTTTCCTTACCGTTCGACGCTGCGTAGTCACTACAGTTGAAAAGTCGTCATTAAATGACCGAAGAGTCAGCCGGATTGTGATCTTCTGATCTCTGACGGAACGTAGTCTTTTATATAGTTGCCGACGTTTCGGAGGATCGTAAAGCCTCCATCAGCTGTACTGGAAGACGATACGTCATCCACTTTTGGGCAAAGGTGGCCGGAGCGTTAAAGCAGTTTTACCGTCACGTGTCTGCCCGCGACCTTCTTTTGTGACGTCTGCGGTGAGGCACATAATTGGACAGCCATGTCCTAGTGCCGTGCCTCCGCAATAAAGCAGACCGATGCCAGGTAATGAAATTTTTTACTTCCGAGGGACCTCTCGAGCAGTCCTCTGGAGCGCACGACTTCCTTCCCGATCCCCATTCTTTGAACTAAGTTAATAAATGAACGTGAAATGCCTCTGCATTTTGCATGTCCTGACCTGAACATCAGACTGTTCACGGAAGATTGACGATTGAATTTAATTGAATTTCGGCCGATTATAACTTGTACTTCACGGGAAGTTGAAATTGCGTTTTGTAGGGTCTCTGAAAAAGTGCTCCGCGTCTGAAAGGGTATAAATATGACAAAAATTAACAACAGAAGATCGTTTATTCAACCACTGGTTTTCTTCGTCTCTTTTTCCGTTCAGTCAGGAAAGAAAAATCTTATCAGTGACTGAGGCTTCAAGAAAATAATTTTGCCTTTTACTCCAAACTATCAACAGCTGAGTAACTTCTTTGACGTCAGCATAAGGAATCAGGCGAAAACTGCGCGCTTTCCGTGAATCCTCTTGAATTTATATCGTGGTCTTCGGGATGTGACAGCTCTTCCTTTGAAGATGGAGGCAGCAGGTTGCTCTGAAGCTTCCATAAGATCTTAAATAACTTTCGTCATAATTCGAAGATCACAATTCAAGTTCTCACACCCGTTAAATCTTCTGATTTTGTGTGATCCTGATTGCAATGCGTGTCCTCATTACGCCACTTGGATGTGACGTAATGGCGACATTAGGAAACCGTGGTTCGGTTCCACAACGATCGATCAGGTGGTGGGTATCAGAGATGCGAAGCGTTGTTAGTCTTTCGGGCAGTGACTCCTCGTGGACCCGTAGGCGTGTAACAAGGTTTTTTGGGAAATATAAAGTTCCTCCATCCTCACAGTCGACATAACATCACGAAAAGTTAATATTACGTCTGCAGTTGTTGTCTACACTCGAACACGGACGTCAGTGGTTACTCAGAGTCGGTGGTAACGAAAAGGGTGGGTGGTCAGTGTGCGTACGTAAACAGTAGTAACGCGTTCGTTAGTTAAGGGATTAATTCCGGTCGGACGGCTTTCATGTCACACTGACTGGAGGCACTTCAGTTGAAGAATTTATGTAAATAATCATAAATAACTTCATACCCTAAGGCAGCGGTGGTTTTGTAGTTTTTTAGGAATTATTATTAATATCATTAACACATCAAATTCCGAAATTGAATAACCCGATCTAAAGTTGTTGTTTTAATTCTGCCAATAAGTTTGTGAGGCTTGGTCCAGTTCCCGGAGCAGGGCCCACATCTCGCAACCATAATGAGAATTACGTAAACATAAAGATAGCCAAAGAAGTGTGGGCGTCTATTGCCCTGAGGTTGCTGTGTAATCAGCGCCCGGAAAGGTATTTCTTCGCACGCTCGCCAAATTAGCTTAGGGAGTAATTGAAAAACAAAATTAATTTGCTGGTTCGAAATTTGCAGGGCTCTCTTTAGACCTCTGTTCACAGCACAAGAAAAGAAATCAGTGCGTGACGTTCGTATAACACAAGCTTACTGGCGAAACGTAAGATGTGCAAAGCTTTAAATAGAGAAATGGATACAGAAAACAAGATCAAAGCGTGGATAAATGGCTTTGTACGAGGTGCGATCGCAAAGTTTCAAGACTGCGCCTATAAAAACCCGTACACTTATCTCAGGTATTAAATTCATCCATCACCCTCGAAGTAGTTCCCCTGGGAGTGAACACAACGATCCCAGCGCCGCTGCCAAGCCTGGAAGCATCCCTGGAAATCTTTCTTTGTACATGGCCTGTGTGGATTATACGCAGAAAAGTAAATTTCTAGATTCTTTTATTTTTTGTGGTATTTCATTTACCAATACAAAATATTTGCACTCTGTATGGTGGGAATTTAGTCTGAGGCATCGTGCTTCGGACCGGCGATACGGAATGCGCGCTGGTTCGAGTCTCGGGGAAAGAAATTTCTCATGAGATTTTCGACCGGTGCCAACTCAGCATCGTTAGAAAATTGGGCAGCGTAATCCGGTCAGGAAAACTAGCAATGGCTGGGGGTTCGTCGTGCTGACCACACGTCACCCTATATCTGGTTGGATGATCGTTCACCTCTGCTTAGGCATGTGAACGTGAGGCTTTGGCTCTCAGAGGGCTGTTACGCCACGGATTTAATTTTGTTTATGTTGGTCACATCATAAAGCACCCAGCACATATGAATAACAGCAGTTTGATTCACATATCCAAGCTCCAGGGATCATCCATTCATCCTATATAATATTCAGGAAGAATTAATGTTTCCTAAAATTTCATTTCACAACCAAGATGCGTTGAAGCTCGCCGTGTCGTCCTTCCAGAAGTCGTAAATGCCATTCTACATCGCGTCATGTGGTGACACATACGAGTCGACCTCCGTGTGTCACGTGCCGCCATTAGAGCATTTTTCCGCGAGTACAGAAGACAAGTCTTCTAGTTGGTTATCCGTTCTGCTGATTCACGGGTGAACGTGCAAGGTCGATTTCTTGGGTTCAGCCCCATAGTTACTGAAGTTTGAAGGTAAATCGCTTCCAGAGGAGAACATGGATAGACTGATGATGGTCAGAACAAGGCCGTATGGGATTTTTTTTTTTTTTTTTGGGGGGGGGGGGTCAGGGGAGAAGCACTCTTCAAAGCCTAAGGAATATGCAAGACACAGTGCGTTCCATTTAAAACTAGTCCGCACTACGCAAATACTTGTAGCTTCGATGTCGGCAGTGTTACAGAAGAAACGAGTTGCTGCTTGGAGTTTCCTCAACGCTCTGAAGCCTCTAACCGGTCAACACATCAGCATATTTTTTTGACGGGAATCCGTCCTATGACAAACTTTTCCACTGTCCCGAAATTCGTCGTGTCGTTGCTTGTTAGGATGCACACTGGTAGGTAAATTACGAACGTCTGCAAAAGGATTTAATTAGGAAGTAATTTTTGAGAATGAACGCGCGTGAATACGCACTCGGTGCAATTGGCATGAGCAGCGACACAGTAACCAGGGCAACCTCGACACGAGTGCCACGAGGGAGGTCCGGTGATTCTGCTATGCGGGGGTGGACCTTCGTATGTGAATGTCGTAGCGTTCCTTCTCAGACATCAACATTTTGTTTGGATAAAGTAAGACGAATAATTAACATATTAATAAATAAGCCTTAAGTTCTCTTGCTACCGCGACGTGGCTGCCTTACGAGTGAGAGTACGGCTTAGAGCAGTGGATTGGCGTGTTCTGCCCACACACTAGCCGCAGCGGAGAGCTTTTCGGCTTAGCAGCGACCTGGATCCTTTCCTGTTCCTCTGCGTTAACCGGGTTTTTCTGTTTCCGTGTGATCTGTTTTACGACTCGCACGCAGTGCGAGTCGTAAACCAAGGCTACAACAGCCAAGAAATCAGTTTAGTTCAGGCTTTGTACTACTACTACTACTACTAATAATAATAATAATAATAATGACACCGCCCTTGGAAGTAAGGAAGTTAATCAGTTCTGATGGAGGAGGCCGAAACGGTCTTCGAAATGCCGTTCTAACATGGATCGCCCAAGAAGATTCATTGCTTTCCATCGATGTGAAAGACTCGATCCTACAGAAAAAAGAACTTGTTTACAAATTACATTTCCATACCAACTGAATAAGAAAGCTAAATTAATTATAAAATTTATAACGTGCGCTTGCTGGTTGTAGCCCACTCCTAATAGGGGTGGAAGGGAGGGTGAGGTAAATTCCGAGTGAGTAAAAAAAGGCAACGTTGGCTGAAGGGTAACATCGCGCATCACATTCCTAAGGACACGCAAACTATTTAGCACAACGTATCTCCAATGTGAATATGTCGGATTTACCGTCGACACTTCCACCACGTACGAGAATCGAAGTAGAGAACTTTTTCCGGAACGCGAATTCGGCGATACCTACAATTACCACCGCGACCGGAAGGTTGTCGCTAACAGAGGAACGTATTAATGTGGCTATTCAATTTCTTGTGCACTTTCAAGAATGGGACTCGGGGACAACGTCCGGAGGTGGCCCGGAACAACCACTCCGGCCACTTGACCTTCTACGAAAAAGTCTCAGAAGACTTTCCACTAGAAATCTGGATGAGTCCCAAAGTCGATATTGGCATGACATCGAAGAGAAAAATCGTCCAATTCGTAAAAACGCAGTAGCGAAAATAGTCAGAGCTCTCCGTTGCCATCTCGAAATCTTTAACAAGAAGACAAAGTAACGTGAGAGAATTTACATTTTACTCTTTCCCTACGAGTACAGTATGAGGTAATGCGCATTTCGATACTTGAAATTATGTGTTTGCTGCACAATTCCAGTCAACCGTGAGATAAATAATGACAACTGAGCATCGGAATTATAGCCAGAGATACTGACAGTGAAGATAAATCCGTAGATTATATTAATAAATCAACAAATGACAATATTGACTTTAGATTTATAAAAACTTTCCTACAGACAGTTGGAATAAATTATTTAACGTTTTGTCCGAAGTTTGAGTCAGTGCCGAGACAAATAGGATCCTTGGATGAAGACGAGCGATTCTGGAAATCTTATTAAAGATTCCAGGTTTTGAAAACGGGCATTTCTAGGACTGGCATTCTAATCAATATTCTTCTTCAGTAATTGGATTATTTTAAGGAGGAATAAAGCTTGTATACTATGCGCCTTCGCATACAAACTTTTTGATTACATTCAAAATAAAAAATCATGGGAAGACACAAATAAATACGTGGATTCGTCAGACTTTTAGCCTCGCCGATACAACAGAGAGATAATAGGGCGATAATGTGAATGGTAACACTGACTACTCAAACCGAGTATCCTCTACAGACAAGCAACGAGTACTCGTTCTTTTTCGGTACAAATTTATAGTTTCTCTTAGCACAATCCCAACACAGAAATTTGATACACACAGCTGAATAATATACAACTGCACAATTTAAATAATTATCTGTGCGAACACAGCACATGCGTCAAAATCACGCACGGACGCCTGGGCCCAAATTTTCGTTTTGCATCCGCCATTAGAGCCGTTCTTGTCGTCACATGAGAAAAATCGAGTAAAATGATCGTCTGCCTTGCAAATTTTACCTGTACACAACTCCCACAATTTCACAATTACCTGTCACCACAAGTACTAAGTCCATGCTGTAGTGTCTTTATTGAAAATCTTACAGTTGCCAAGCTCGTTAAGGAAGTCTTAACCAGTTGGTTCATTAATGTGTGCCTGAGGTTGCTGGGTGCATCTGTCCTTTTGCGCCTTATATCGCCTTCTCTTGAGATTTTCCACCCAAATTATTACAATGCATATCCTATTTAACTCGTGCGTGTTACACGTCCAGTCCATGAATGCCAAAATAAATTGGCCCTAATACTCGCAGAGATAAAATTCAGCAGAAGAACGCACGTCTCTTTGATTCGATACTTCAACATACGTAAACATGTGCTGAGTTCATTGCTTGGGGAGGACACGTAACCCGCAGAGTAAACGTTGTTGCAGAGTCATGTGGAGCGGACAATTTCGATATGTACTTTTAATATTGACGGGCGTGTAAACAAGATGGTTTTCAGTTGCTCACTGCGTCAGGATACAATCAGACTGCATTCGCGGGATTTGCGAGTCTGTCGCGAATCTCCGGTTTCAACAGCAGAACACGTTTCGATAAGGCAGGCGGTCTGAACACTGGAGGAAGTTTCTTAGTCCAACAAGTCGTCTTCCAGTTCTTCTTGTTTATGTCTGTGACTGTACACCTCAGAGCCCTTATCCCTCTTGAAGTCACGCGCCCTCTCCAAAGAACAAGAAGATGACTCCCAGGAGAACAATTGAGTATTGCTAGATCTGAGATGAGTTGCAGAAATTGACTCGCGAGAATTCAAAAGCCTCCCCAGAGATTCGGATGCAGAATGTAGGCAGACACCTTGGACTCGTCGTAAGGGCAAGACGTTTTCACAAATTGTACTTTGAGTTCATTTCACAAGTTAAAAATCAGGAGACGACGTCTCTTTGTGCGCTGTTTCAAAGTTGAATCTAACTTTCATGGTTAATTTAACCAGAAACACTGAGTCTGGTTAATAACCGTGAATTTCGGAGAACTTACTTTTCAAATGCTTTGTTGTTTCAATTATGGAAATTAAATCTATGAAGTAGCTAATTGGAGCTCGCTTATTCTTTTCATAAATACAGCTGATGCTTCCCTAAAAGTTTTTAAAATATCAGTTACTTTATGGGCGTAAACTCACATAAAAACTGAAGTTCTAGCTATCTCCACCTGACACTATTTCATTATTTTTATTCTTTACAAATATCTAGTTTATTCTGTATTACATTTGAATAAACGGTTTCAGGCATAAGACTTTTTACCTAAATCCGACACATTTTCTTTTGAATAAACTGTTCGCACCTTTTCTACTTCAACATCGACATTGAAGCTGTCATAAACACCGAAATACCTTAAGCTTAAATATACGAGCGAACCCCTAATTTTCGAAGCTCCCTTCAACTCGCATTTCGCGAGACAGCGATGACCACGGCCCACATCAAAGTAGGCCAAAGGAGAGAATAAGGACCGAGAGGAGAAACCTGGGACGGCAGTCGTGCATATCCTTTGCTGTTCGGTGATGCTGGCCTCCAGTGACAGATGATTGTGTTGTAATGCTGACATTAGGGACATTGTTGCTTTGTGAACTCCACCGAGGCAGATAATTAGGCAAAGGGATGCTAACAGCAGCGTCTCACCTTCTGACGTAGAAAACCAGTCGAGGAGCAGGCGACGAGTTAATTCTGCTCGAGCCTGAACTTCCGTTCAGTTGCTCGCTGCATCGAGGATCTCTTGTGGAGAGCGGGCGTCACTTTCTTCGTCATTCGTATCAATCATGGGAGTCTCCACATCCGAGTAACTGGGTCTGTGGTCTGTCATTCGGCTGAAGCTGGGAAACTGCACGAGAAAATGGCACGAAAATGCGGACAAATTTAACCCAAGACTGAGAATTGATCCCGCCGCTGAACATCGGATTATTTTGGATGCATCGAGAATAAAATAAAATAAGCATTAATACGCTGTTTTAATTAATTTTAACAGTGTGAAATCAACGGTAAATGAAGAGGATTACGTCCAGCAATCGTAATAATTTAATAGACTAGTGAAAAGTTTAAAAGGAACGAAGGAAGGAAAATAAGGGGACAAAGAATTAGAATCGAGATAAATAATTAAATGATTAAGTGGAAGGTTAAGGAAAGAAATTAATGAATGTAGAGAAATACTGAAGGAAATGTTTGACGTTCGATTATTTTAAATTGCAATGCATAGAGCACGAATTTTCAACCTGGCATCATATAAATACAAGATCCACGCAGTCTTGTTTTGTAATATTTTTGCCTGCTATCAAGTAGCTCTGTTAGACGTGAACATGTGCAAAGGGCACAAATATGCAGGGCCCTCGATATTCTTTCATAAGCACCAGTCGACAAGAAACATTTGATATTTCGATTTTCTTATCGCGAGAGCTGGCCTCAAATGTGCGTTGCAATTTGAAGAAAAGTTTTTCGCGGGTTGTACAAGCATCTACAAAAAAAAAAAAGAACTCCACGACAGAAGGAACATCATTACTGTCATGAAAGATGCCCACAAGGCAATTCGCGTTCTTATCAGTCCACCGAAGCAAAAAGGGCACGCCGCGTCATTAAGTTCGATTCAGCGATTTCTCATTAGCATTACGGACACCCACTTGAATGTATCACGTGAATGAACGAAAATTGTTTAAACTTTTCTTCTGTAACTTCAGCTCGTACGGAAGTCGTTTGGGCAGTGGGGGGGGGGGGGGGTGTTGTGTTCATTTAACATTTCACGGCTTCCAAGATAGAAGTGATTACGTGTTGGCCATAAAGTTTTTCTTCGTGAACATTTATTTTATTTCATAAAGCAGCTGAATTAACAGACGTCGTAATTACATTTGATAAGAATTAAAATTTAGACAAAAAAATAGCAAGGAAAAATTAACGATACTTGATTTTTATAGCAAGCAGGGTTATTTTTTTGAACAAAATGGGCCTTGAAGTAAAATAATAGAGTATAAGGAATGTTTAAATAAAAAGTTCTTTGGATATTTTCCATTGTCTAGTAAAAAAATAAAATAGAAAAACGACGTTTCGGAGATGGGGCTCTATTTCCGTCTTCAGGTACCTACTCTGTTGGGCCCAATAAATAGAGCAAATCCCTATCTCCGGACGAATTGGGCCCAACAGAGTAGGTACCTGAAGACGGAGATACAGCCCCATCTCCGAAACGTCGTTTTTCTATTTTATATTTTTACTAGGCGATCGAAAATATCCAAGGAACTTTTAGATTTGATATATAGGGAATCGATTGGTTAAAACTGGCTCATGGCACATTGCGGCGGCAGACTGTTATGTCGAACAACGTTCGGGTTCAATAAAAGGCGGTAAGTTTGTTGGCCAGATGAGCAACTATGAGGTTTAAAAAATAGGGGTCGATACGTCGAGTTTGTTGGCTACAAAATGTAAGCCGATCCGAGTTGAGATAATAAGAATTTCGATCTGCCTGCGCTGCGTATTTAATTGAGAAGCCGTGCGCCATTCCAGGTTTTGTTTTATTTTGTTTTGTGTTTGTTCTTTCAGTCTACAGCCACGTGGTTTAATTGCATTATCGGATTTGCTACGCTTTACGTAACACGTTGAAACAGTTGAAACACCATGGCCGAACGAACGGACGAACGAACACCTTTGCCCTCGAAGCCGCAGCCCCACGCTAGAGACGGACGGACGTGATCGTAATTAAACGTTCCCTCTTTTAGTTCGGGGCTTTGTACTCGATGCACTGCAGCAGAATTCGGCACGAGAACGACCTACTTTCTTCGCGACGTCAGAACAAAGTCAAAGCCGGCAGCCTGTTTAATCTCGGTTTGCTGTTCCGAGAAATAAACACGAATGAAACTACGGCGTAGTTGGAACATTTTTCCATCGTCTCGTTTCGGATAAAAGATGACGTTTAGGACCCCTTGCGCTCTTTCCTTCCTTCATCAGGAGGGACAGTGGAACCTAATTTCTTTCGTCCATTAGATGGGACCAGTGTCTGCCCTTAACAGCCGTCAAATGGACCCAACCACGTAGGTTTCACCATATCCGATGACAGACGCAGAGCCTGGCCCCCGAAACGTCGTGTTTTTTATAAAGGCATTAGGACAGAAAGAGTCCATAATCGATGCCAGTTCAATAACACACTATTAACATATCGGAAGTAAGACAGGCCCAAAATACCATAATTTATTGACATTTTTGTCTCATGCGATCAGAGCGTTAACGCGACATTTTACTCGTTAATTTGTACACGGTGGCCAGCAAGTATATTCCTTAAGTCGTCACTGTTCCTGTAAAATGCCCATTTTCAACTGAATTTGTTCTCTTGCGTGTTTAAGGCCGTATCGGGCATTGGGAGGAAAAATTCCGCACACTCCTGACTCAATGATCTGCTGGCTTTATCTAAGAGGAATAGCTCTCAGAACCTTTGCGTACGAGGCTATGCGGGCCCCAGAGTCGGTCTTCGCACTGGTTTTTTTTTCCATAAAGTCCTGGTTCTTCCACGAATCGATCTTCAGTTGTCCAGCTCATTGGCAGTCGATTTTCTCTGAGCTAAACAAACTCATCCACGCCGGTTGAGTCATGCAGATAGCTCTGTCAAATTCGTTTCTTACATGTACATTAAGCCTATATTAATCCATAAATATCGTTCATGATATGAGTCAGAAACAATTTGTCCCGTATATAACATCATAGGCTTATCCGCTTTCTTAATTAGTACGAGAAAGAAAATTCTGATTTGTCCGATACATTTTATCTAGTTGGTCACGTAATTCCTGAAATTCCAACGTGTGCAATAAACCCAACTGCGTAGTTCATGAAGGAACTTTGATGTCGCGTTTAATGTCTCATTATCTGAACACAAGAACCTTGCAAACAGAAGCACGAGACCACATAAACTGCATCTGTGCTCATTACATGCACGAAGTGATTTCATTGCCAAGGCTGTAACATGCAATCATAATTAAATTGACACTCGGCACTTCAGTGGCTTACTTGACGGTATCCAGCCACTAATTTAAGCGAGACTAGGTATTGCGTACTGCAGATGGTAGCAGCTGGTGCCTGCTTGCACCGGTAGACTATCTAATCCAAGACAGGGGTAACTTGAACTTTGTCCTAAAACCTATAGTTTGTGATCTAGTCAAATTCCGTAACTCCTTGATCAAGAAACGAAGCTTAAATGGAAAACAAATTTAAGTTTGTCGTCTCGTGCTCTTACTGAATACAAATAATTCAACTCTAAGAAAAATTCGGTACGCGAAATTTCAAAGCACGCATCGTACATCGAGGTGATCTTTATTCTAGCTTCAATAATCTGGAATTTCAAAGCCCTATGAATTTGTCGGCAGATAAAATTGTACCACTGAAATGACTTAATCTAAAACGATATCAGTTACTTAAGAAGTTCGCTGTGACTAAAGCGTTGCTTCAGGGAGGGCACTTGGAGATAAGGTTATTAGTACACAAGAATCTCCATTCTGTGGGCCCTTCCGTCTATGAAGATAAACGCTTCCTTAGGATAAAACACAAAATAAATGGTGCAAGATTTGACAGTTACGATCCATTAACGAACTAAAGAAGAGTTTATCTGCAATCAGTGCGATACACGGAGCCCTAACGACACATCTTTGGCTTTTGAATTGTTATCTGCAACTATTTTCCAACCCGCCGTTGGCGTTATCGGATAAAATATAATGCGTCACGAAGCCGAATTTTACTTTGTCAGCTTTTAGCCGAGTTTGCATCCCAGCGGAGCTCCCGTGAAAATCGATTTCTCCTTCCGTCTGTCCGTCTTACGCATTCAATGACTTGAGAACAGGACCCATCCCGATGATGGTCGAGAGGGGATAAGACAACGGACAGTTTACATGAAGACCTGCTATATATAAATTTCCGCACTCTGATCTGTTGACAGCATGGACACGGAGAATTCCCCAGATATCCACGAAAGTCGTGGTTCTGTATCGGAGGCAACATTTGGGATCGGTTCCCGTGACCGCGAATACTAGAATAAAACGCTAACCCAAGTGACGATTTCTCTGAGCATTCACAACCCAGACGGCAAATTCTAATTACTCTGACACGGTCTCGTGAGAACGGTCAGGACCAAATCGAGGTCCTTTCGGACGCTGGCCTAATGCGCTTCGGGGTCATACTTTTATATTGGCGGCAACATTTGGGATCGAACCCGGGACCTTTGAGGTATTAGAGTAGTGTGCATTAGCCACTTCCGTTCGCGTCCTTGAAGGGCCAGTGGAACTTCTGCGTCGGCAATCTCAGCCAGGGATTTGCCGCCATTTACAAAGGTCAAATGTCGGGAAATTCCCATATACGGAGATCCCCAGCCAGGGAATTTTCCATCTGTTTACGAAGATCAAGTTTCAAATGGATTTCTGCGCTGCGCGTACATTTCCGATACGTCCACGTAAATGCGAGGAAATCATGGCATTTGCAGACCATTAGTGGGAAAGGTCTGTTGAAAGTATCTCGTAACTTTGCTCCTTATTCCGTTTCTCCATTCCTATATCACGTTCGTCCCTGTACCTCGTTCCCTCTCCTCATTTGTCCTCATTTCCACGCCCTTCCAACTTAGAAGAAAGATTAAAAAAATATAAGCGGTATTTCAACTTTCTCTGCCCATATTAGAAGATCCATGAATTATTTGGCCTCTGTGCCGCTAGACTAAGGACCGCGTTCCACTGAACATGATACGCCGATACACTACGTCGTAAATCGTGTATATATAGATTACTCACTCACTCTATAGTGCAGGAAATTCATTGAAAAGTCGATTGTATACTCGGCTTGTCAAACAATGGCCCACTTTCATTATGCAACCCGAAGGTTCATCGCCGTGTTCACAAAATCCAGCCAACGGACCCTATCCTGAGCCAGCTGCATCCAGATCGCTCCATCGGTTCCAGTCTCCCTAAGATCCATCTTAATGTTATCCTCCCACCTACGCCTAGGTCTTCCCAGCGGTCTTATCCCTTCAGGCCTCCGAACCACTACCTTTCCTCCCCTCCAGCATGCAACCTGCCAACCTTATCGTCCTCAGTTTTTTCACTATAACAATATCAGGCGATGCGCATTTGGAAAAGACAGAATTAGATGGCAGGATAATATTAAACTGGATCTCAGGAAGGTAAGATATAAACACTTGCCGTGGGCGAATTTGTTCTTGATTTTATTCCGTGAAGTCCTTAACCTTCAGCCTCTCTGTATCGAGAATTGGTTCCTGTTACAACATTCACGAGCAGAAGTCGCTAGCAACGGGGTTGTAGTTTCCTGTCTTTATTTTGAAATCGCCGATAAGAGTGTCGACTCCAAATCGACAAACTCACAACGCACAATATTAACTTTTGTGTCACTAATGACTTAACTTAAGCCATGCATGGTTTTACATTTTACCAGTGCACATATAACTTAACCACTCATGTAGGATTTGAGGTTTTCGCGGCGGTAATTCTGAAGATGGCTGTCCTCTGGGTTGTAGCGCCCTCCATGACTCATCGCCCAGATCATGGAGGCAGCATGGACCTCTAAACAGCTGGCAAACTTATACCAGACTATACAGCGCAACTAACCAGAAGTCAAGTTAAACACTCAACTTCAAACTGCCTGTGCTTAGTTTTTTAAATCGAAGAAGGCAACAGAGTTACTTCGAATTGTGAAATCAGTCACTGACTGTACAGACCACGCACCAAAACCGTTCTTCTACCTGTCATTAAAGTGCGTTGCGATTTCTCAGGTCTCAGTAGCTGACGTGCAGAAGGTAGGAAGAACTTCGTAGACCACTAAATCAGCTGCAAATTATACCGTGCCTTCATCCTCGGTGTCTTATGACAAAATCCAAGGGATGGCGCTGGATTCCCCCCCTCCCCATTAATATGCATGAATCTCGGCGTACTGCATTCGGACAAATTATTTTACCTTTACAACTAAAACCACGAACATACGTTGCACTCTAATCATTTGATGTCTGAGCTCTTCAGTCTAACTAAGCGTACATTCCACACTTTAAATATATTCTTTTCAGTTGTAAAGAGGCCTTTAGATCTGGACACATAGCAATTTATTTTTCTCGGCGTATTCCAATTACGAGAATACAAAACACAGCACGCAATTTCTAGCGATTTGTTAGTTTATTTATGTTGAGAAGAAGCAGTGACGCGTGATTGAACAACTTCAGCGTGAAGTGATGATTTACTCACGATCTTGGACACGCGTGCTATATAAATATACATACATTTTAAATTATAAAGAAATTGCATAGAATTATATTTTACTTCTTATGGAAATAATGTCGATGGATAATTATAAAAACTCCCTAATAAAAATACGCTTTTTCTTCAGGTGCAAATTAATTTTAAGAAACTTCAAAAATCTTTCGATGTTAAATCTTGCTTTCTTGCCTGTACAAGTCGTACAATTTTAACCGCGATGGCCATGAGGCAGAAACAACTGCTTCAGGAAACCTTCGCTTTTAGAAGAGACAGCAATTGCTATAAATACAAAGCAGGTCGCCGCTTTTAATTACAGTAAATATCTTACATCACATAAAATAATGTTTATGGCGGATAATAATCGTACATAATTGAATGTTGATATGATTCGTGTATTGAGAGTGGTTCTCAGTTGCGAATAATGCATACTATAATTGGTAACAAATACGAATTGGCCACAAGTCCCCTTATAGGATTTACGTCTTATTGCAGGAATCTTATGTTCCTGACAATTCTCAGTGTGTTTATTGGCCTCAACCGAAGTATTAATTTCTTTTCTCCATTTGAGTTTCTTAATACAGCAGCAATTTCTCCAATATTTCTGTTTGGCGTGTAAGCCCACTTCCAGTGATAAAATCTTATCATAATCGTTCTCTGATGACGAAGGCAGAGAGGGTGTCCGAAGCGTCGGACTACGAAACCATATTGACGCGGCTGGTCGCCCGAGAGGAATTTATCGCGTTTGGTCGCCTCGAAAGCTTCAAGTCATGTTCTGCATTGGCAGTGGCAGTGTCTTCCTCCGAAACCTTAGTATTCACGTACGTACAAGTCACAAGACGTGGCCAACCACACGACCATCATCGGCAAATTGTAGCTCGCTCCACCTGTAAATTTCGCCTTTTGTTTCCGAAAACGCGGAGCTTGGACGCATTTCTTACATAGAAGGCGCGACGTGGGTTGAAAGCGCAAAGTTACTATTCTTGTTTTTATCTGGACCTCTCCTTGGTGGGAGGTATTTTAAGTTTGGAGTCCTTCCACGTGACAGCAGTCGGAGCCTAAGATTCAGTGCCCCCTCGTGTTCCGCTTCTCAGAAAACATTTAGCTGCAAAGCACAGAAACCAGAATCTTTTCGTGGGGCTATTTCCATACACAAAGCGTTGGATCACGAGCAGCGTGTCGTGTTTAGTTGCAACCCAGGAATTTGTTCCGTGTTACAGGTGAATTAAAGTTGAGTTTGTGGGGTGCTGGAGAAAACATCTTGCAAAGCATTCGGTATTGCTGTCTAGGGTATTCTTATTATTGGGATGGGGTGAGAAGATGTCTATGAAAATGTGACTTCTAACGGGGTCACACTTATTTGTACAGAAATGTAATATTTTGCGACTAGCATGGGTGGAACGATTATGCTAGGATAAAAATAAAGACCGAACATCTCCAACAATTAGTTTCGTCAATGGCTGGCGAGATGCAACCTCTGGCCACCTATATGGCAACGATCTCCTGAAACCTGTGCCGTGTATCAGCCAATGGCCGAGCTCATGACAGGTCAGCGGCAAACTTTCAACGCACGGGTTCACAATTGGTCCATTCCTCGTGCTTTTCTTACAATCCACGTGCTATTGGTCACCGGGTCAGCGTGTTAAGGCCCACGTAGGAAAGGCAGATTTGATGGCCTTTTTGTCTCCCTCACCATCTCCCCTTGTACTCATTATTTTCTGGTCGCCCTACGCCTCATACTTCGACCTCGAGCACGGACTTCAGATACCGTTTGGCGACAATGGCTGACTTCGCGAGGTTGTCCACCCCTCAGAGGACATTCTTCTGTCTGTCCGCGGGTGCTCCGTGGATAAGGAGGAACTTAGGCAGGACATTCTTGCCGTGATGGGGGAGAGAAGCGGAGATGTCCGCCTTGGCTGAAGGGCAAGGCTGACGACCCACTGAGCTAGTCCAGGGGGCGCCAGCACGGCTCTGCCCGGGAGTGTGGGGAGCTTGTGGTCTCCGAGAAGGCCGCAGAGCCGAAGGGAGCACGCGCGAAGCCAGCGAGCGGGCAGTTCGATGGAAACTGCAGCCAGGCACCCGGCTCCAGGGCGAATGTTCGGGGCCTGCACAGGCAAAGGAAATACCACGCCCCAGGCCCGGTGTTTGAACCCACCGCCTCCACGCTGACGATGGAGCGGCGTAAGACCGGGTGAATTCCTCAGCACCGCTCGCCACTAAAAACGGCGTCCAGCTGAACTCCCACGGGGCTGGAGAGGACGTCACGGTGGGCGCCGCTGCTGGCAGATTCACTCGCATCTGACGTATTTAATACAATATTAGAATTATTGTTTTTGGTATTTATAGAACCAAATGTATAGAATGCAATGTAGAATGCGCCAGAAAGAGACGGCGATATCACGTAACAAATCGTTTCTGCTACAAAGAGATAACATTCATTTCCACGTGGGAACGGGTTCGTAACAGTTTTGTTTGTGTGCGATCGAGCGCGCCTCACCAATCATAGGTAAATAAGTAAAATTCCTCAGTGTTCATTCAAAAACTTCTCTCTAATTGCAAATCTGCAAACAAATCTAAATCAGTCGAAATTTTGAAAATTCTGGATTCCGACGTGCGTCTTTCCTCTTGTCTGGGATGGTGGGGGTTCGAATCCCACTCAACACATGGTTGCATGTCCACATGTTTATGTCGTTTGCTCACTAGTGTACTTCAGGCTGATCGCCTGTCCAAGGAGTCCTGTTGTGTGTCTAAGCGGATTAGCAATTTCAGAAGTAATTATGATTTCGAATGGGCCACGAGATCACGTTGAACAAATGGAATAATTTAGAGTTTTATTTTTTTAGGTCCCTGTGTTGAACTGTACTTTTTCGCATATGTCAATCGTCTAAATTATAAGATGGTGAAACTACAATGTTTCGCAAGCTGAATTCTGCTTCCGTCCTCAGGTAAAACGGGGAAAAGAGAACAGAAAATCTATTTGTTTGAGAATCCTGGTTTGTCTAGCTTCAGACTAGGACCAACTTCGGAAAAGTTGCAGCTTTGATGTTTCACAATTCAGAAAATGGACAATTTTCAAAAGAACAGCTTTGCCACCATTAGAGACCTCAGACTTGTTCATTTGTATTTTAGTTGCGCTGTGAGTATGTGCAGACGGGCTTGAGGAGACGACGCAGTGCGTCACAAACACATTTTTCTCTCTTTACCGTAACAACTTGTACTTCCGGTTTGAATCCGTGCTCTTTGTGAACTTAGAGCAAATTTATACGTTGGTGCAGTAATCTCTCTTACTTGCCTCAGGGTTTTCCACTTATTACACAAAACTGAAGTGAATATTCTAACACTTAATAGTTTGTAAGTCTCGTTTAATTCCCTCGGATGTGGTTGTGCGACCTCGCACTTAAATTATACGCTTCTGGAGACCCCTAAAAGGTTTCCTGATCTGGAATCATCTCCCCCCTTCCATAAACGTTATTTTATGAGCGTTGTAAGTTCCTGGTATTACAGCTAACTACACCCACTTACAGCAATAAAGAACAAGTGAATTTGTCTCTATGACGGAACGCCGATAAAGAGCAATGTAACCGTGGTTTTACCGCACATCAAAAGGCCCTTCATACTAACTTTGAAAAGTTACCCCCCCCCCCCCTTGCATGGTCTGACTTACATCACTCCCAAGAACAGGTGAGGCCTTCCGGTGGATCATTTATGAAATGAGATGAAGGAGCAAGGAGAAGGGCGAGACACAAAAATTAGAATTAAAGGAAATCCGAAGAAATTTCCTAGATTCATCTTTTGAAATGTAGTTAAAGTTGTTATTCTCTTTTTTGGAAACGTGTAAAGGTTCTTATTCTGCACTTTGGTTTCTAAGTAATTTGCTGTCTAGAATATTCTGTTAAAAATAGGAATTGAACGTAGCACAATTTTTATAATACTATTTGGACACCAAAAAAATTAGCCTACGTTAGCTAGTACGTTGTAGAGAAAAAATGTGTGCGCGTGTCGTATCTGTACACACAAGGCACATAGTAGCGTCGTTTATTAGTCGATGTAAATAAACTCTGCTAATTTTAGGGTTACAGACTTACACAATGAACTTGACAAAGTGCATAACTTAGTTAAAGTACGGGACTTCCAGATGAACCTATTTCAATACTAATGGCAGTGTTAACTTGACATTTCACAGACACTCAAACTCTAATGCGTCTGCGTGCCCTTACACTGCTCTTGTCATTGCCAGTCACCGGAGGCATTTCGAAACATCGGCGAATTAACTTACCTGCCTTAATGCGATAGTCTCGTTTGAGGCGATCGTCCCATCGAGCCCCTTTAGAAATCATTAAAGGTGGCATCCATTTTCCATTCGAGCACGTACATTCCACAGGTGCACTGGATTCCGTTCGATCAGCGTGTGACCTTTGTACCCGCATTGCCTTGCAGCTGCAAATACTCTGTTCAGTTTCGCAACACATAAATTCCACGAACGATCAGGCATATCATTGATCTGTAGCTTCTTAACGAGATCTTCTAACTTAGAATAGAAATTACTTATCATCTAACGATTTCCGTGGAAACCCAGTAAGCCGCAAGATCTTCTGAGCTCGTAGTGTCACATTGTACCACTTCTTGTAACCTTGTCGCCTTCACGTTCAGATCTTTTGGCCAGTCGATGTGCTACCTTACTCACCATATAAACAGACCCCCTGTTCAAAGCTTCTCACATTCCTCGGCATGATCTTTGAAGATAATCTGTATCCACTAAAGTAGGGGAAACAAATTTTTCTGTGTGGTCATTAGTTCACAACCAAAGTCGAATGAGCTTCCAAAGAACAAAGTAAAGTTACTAAGGACTATTTAGGCAATTAAGATATTAACTCAATTTTTAAAAAAAACTCTGTATTCTCTGTTCTATTCGAATAAATATGACTTTTATTTCGTCAATTTATCATGTTTACTTTAGATAATATTAAAGTTTTCCGTAGAGCGTGTACGAAAGTTTAAAAACCTGCAAAAAAACTCCGTAGGGCTGCTACCACTTTGCCATTTAAATTCCCGTCGTTTAAAGGTTTTAGAAATTAAGAGTTGAAAGTTATAGTACATAATATGGACCATAATTTTGTTGTAATGATTTATGTAGAAATAATTCATGGGTTCGTTGTTATAACACACAGCAGTAAAGCTTGGGCAGACGAACACATGAAACAGCGTCCAGTAGCTAAGCGATGACGGGAGTTGTGAAAGTACAGAAAGTAATTTAATAATGCCTCAAGTTGGAGCATATCAAGTGCCATAATACAGCATAGAAATATTTTGCCTACCTGCAGTGTGCAAATTTGTGACAGTCAACAAGGCACAGGCACTGTTTAAACCACACGAAGCTTTAGCAAAAAATTCCGCTGAGAAGAAAACATTTTACTGTGCCTTAAAACAGTAGACGACGACGGCGCGACGCTCTTGCTGCCATCTGAAGAACAACACAGAACTAAAGAGTCAAATAGTCCCCAAGTGCACACATAACAAAGCGAGGAGGCATTTGACGTAATTTGAACTCATAAATTTAATCTTATATTTTATAACACAAGAAATATAAAGTGAAGCTTTCGCTGCGACCGAAGTTGATGAAAGACCTTCGGGCGTCAGGTGGCTGAATGGTGAACGAACCATTTCTTCCACCAACGTTTCGAGAGCCATCTCTGCTCTCATCCTCAGGGCACCACCTACCACCAGTCGACCTTTCGATGGAAAGATAGTGCGTAGGTATCAAGTAATATAACGCGTATCTTGGCCTCGCGCGTCTTGCAGTGTCTTAGGCTCTGTGACTTTTGTTTGAAGAGACGCCGACGTCGAACACAACAAAACAGGATCCAATTATATGCAAAGTTCCTGTCGACGTGTCCGAAAACTTGTTATCCGTTCCTACGCCCGATCCCCGTGAGAGGATCACACCTTAAACAATTGCAGACCCAAGTTTCAGAATTTCAAAAATTTCCTTCCCTTCCGCTCGAAATCTCTGAAACTAACGTCAACATTACAGTTAAAGTTACGTCCTACAGTCGCCAAGGCATTCAGAATAAAAGTTCAATCTATTATATGGGACAGTAAGTGAGATTGTAAAAGTAATCTGAGTTTACATTAAACACTACTTTACACCATTTTGTCTTTTATAAATCACACATCAATTTCATTCTCCAAAAAAGCTTTTATATATTTATAAATCTACAAAAAAAAATTCACGTGTATCCACACACTTGGATATTTTACACAGAACTTTTCGCCATCATAAGTCTAAGTCACACGGCAGTGAAATTCTGACTTTATCTTCTTGTTCAATGTGAACAGATTTTTATTAGACTTTCGTTCAGTTTGAAAAAGAGTTACTTTTGCTAGAGGCTGTACATTTCATAAGCGGCAGTTTTGATGCACGGTTTTGGAGGGGGGGGGGGGGGGGGGGTGGTCTAAAACGCAGTTTTTTTACACGAGTTTTAGAGGCAGATAATTGCAGAATTGTTCTCCTGTTCTCCATTTCGTGTTAACATTATGAACTAATATAAATTTCGTTCATTCTAATTTAGGATGAAGTGAAACTAATTGCGCGGTTCCTTTGTTCCTCAATCTCGTTAGTTTGTTAACAAAATAAAATATCATGAACGAGGATTTGTTCGCTGTGATCTGAATCTGGTAGAACACTTGACATTTGCGCCCGCCATTTTCTGACATTTTTCAAGCATTGCAACTCTCTGCGTGTTTCTAGTTTCTTTGATATCAGAACTTGAAGGAACAAGATTTGTCGCAAAAATAAGAAAATGGAAAGATAAAACGAAGGTTTTCTTACCCTCAATAGCGGCCGAGTTATTTGCACTTCTGCTTCGTATGCAAAAGGTCCCGGCTTCAAATTTCAGCCCGGAGGCCGGCTTTCTGGACTCAGGATTTTCGTGGTACTTCTCAGTTGTTCTAGCCAAATGCCAGGTATATCTTCCAATTAAGCCACAGTTGCTTGCTCTCATGTAATTTCAAATTCGTTATTCGTCAGTCATTTTCCGTTCGACGCATTGCAGTCTGACCTACTGACAGCCTCATTACAAAAGCTACAAACAACTGTCATAAATACACACGTCATCTTCTACTAGATTACCGGGTTTCGATTCCCGGTGGAAGTTTTTTTTTTTTGATTCTTATATTTGCAGCACATCCTGAACAGCGGTTCCCAGAAAATGTTGCCCGGGGGCAGACCAACTGATGTTTGCACTTATTATTTTCATGTTTGTACGTATAATTAGTGGAAACGTGAATACGTCTTTTTAAAAACGTGTTTGAACCACATATGAACGAATGTGTCCCCGGATACGTGATCGGATACTTGTTTTCCTCTGAATTACAAAAATAAATGGAAGAGGAGAGTGATCAATTATGAAGCGAATAAATTATGAAGTAGGACGCAATTTTGATGACGAATAATAATATAATTTAAAGTAAAAATATTATTGCAAATACAAATATATTTATAAGTTGACGTAAGACCGGGCAGTCATATACCACATTGTAATCTGAAAGCAACATTCTAATGAATTCATTTCGCTTCACGCAGCCGAAAGAAAAATTCTTGAATGAACATTACAGGACTGAATTGTCTTATATAGTGTAGCTGTATGAGATATTTCCATAAAAGTAATTGTTTTCAAATATTTAACTAGAATAATTACAATGCCGGTTAATTGTGCGCCGGCCAGATGATGCCCCATCATGAGGTTTGTGTCCGATCGACTTGAAGCAAATTGCCCACTGCGCCTTGACACGAGACATTATCGAGTGTGAAGAAAGCATTTGCCTGATTTTCCTTTTTATAATGCGCGGGATCTTACCTTAAGGAGTGCTCGAGTGTAATATATCAAAATTACTCACTGTTTAGATATTATGTGTTATTTAGCGTATCAGAGAGTTTATTTCTTAAACTTTTTGTTTTTGTTACAATATTTTATTTTCCGTCTATACACAAACTTAAAATAATGTTGTTTAAAATTACTTAAAATTATAACATTCTACTACTTTACTACTTTTTATTATGATTCTTTTACATTGTATTACGTTATATTACGTAATAACTCTTTAAATTATTATATTTCCTATGTCAATATCCAAAATCACGATTTGAAAATTAATTTTACAGATATAAAACATCCAAGCACAACCTCCAAATTTAAAGGAAGAGACAAAAACTTAAAATTAAACAAATCAAATTAATCAATATACGCAACGCAAGATGTACAACAGTTTTTAAAATATATTAAAATTGATAGACCTGATGATGATGTAATACACATCGAAACATGTCGTGATACAAAAAATGTAACAAGATGCAGTATCTACTGAGAATGTTATAATTTTAAGTAATTTTAAACAACATTATTTTAAGTTTGTGTATAGACGGAAAATAAAATATTGTATCAATAAAACACAAACATGACGCAATTAAGATATAAATTTTGTTTTTGTGTTGGTAAATGAGTTTTTCTTTGAATTTTCACAAACAACGGACAGAATGTAACGAAATTTCGATCAGGGCACGGACGTAAGTTTGATTATTTTGCACTACGTCGGGTTGTCATATACAGTTATTAATCTTCATTACTGCACACGTGACAGGCGTCTGTGTCCGGTGTCCGGACTAAGCCGTCGGCCTCTCGATGTCGCTCGTACAGAACGGCCTCGGTTCACACCCGAAGCGTGTCGTGGTGCAGCGGGAAGGGGAGCGAAGAAGATGCTGTGATCGTGGACGACAAGATGTCCGGTGGAATAAAACTTATTCTGTGCCACTTAAATTCGGTTTACGTTTATGCAGTACGTTTCTGCAAAGGAAGTTTTATTACCAGGATCTCGTATACCCGCAAGTGTTTAAAATGAAATCTATCAACCGAATTTTTGCAAGAGCCGGAAAAATATTTTCTTTAGTTCACGTCTGTTCTGAACGTTGTCGCAGTTTCGTGCGCCAAAATATGTGTCAGCATCGTTTTGCATTTCTCACAGTGGTTCTTTTGCGCGCTGCGCCTGTTATGATGTGTGTTGCTATGGCAACGAATCGTTAGGAAAATAACTTACCCTGCTTCAGTGGCGTATAGGACGACAGATAACGAATGAAGACCTGTGGTCGGAGAATCCATAGTGTGTCGCATGTCGATCTTAAATAACTGAAATTAGCACAGCGCAAAATCGAAATAATTTGTGACAAAACACGAGGTTGTCTACATCCGCTATTATTTAGGGACCTCAGTGCATGTTTCGTAATTTCAAACGAATAAGTTTATAAATATTCAACACGGTTTTATGTTTGTGTACGAAACAACTTCCTTCATGAAATTTAAGAATTGTTGAGTGGCACTGACTTTACACCTGCCTGATGACTACACTAAGGTGGCGGGTGGAGAAAATACCTAAAAGAAAGACAGCCGACAATAGGTGGTCCTCAAGCTAAGCTGCTGAGGAGTAACAACACCTTGCCGTAAGAAATTAAGACAATGCCAAGTATCTCAGAAGGCCTCTGACTTTGGACGGGTAGAGTCGGGATCCTTGGGGTTTTATAAAAGGGTCACTCCTTGACTATTAGCTTGTTAAGTAGAGCTCTGCCCGTTTGATTTTACTCAGATAATCCGAACTGTGATATAATGTGTCTGTCGTTAATATTAGAACTATTTGTGTCGACCGCTTTCTCTGAAGACGTCAGCCAACCGCAAGACTGGATCCTACATCGAGAAGAACAGAACGCGGTCCTTCTGCTTCAATTCCGTAGTGCATTGCAGTATCTGTTGTATTCTGTAATCATTGCGGAGGTGAGGTGGAAGAGGCTTGATTAACGACGCGCTTGTGCTCAGCAGATTTCTCTTACCGCCCGAACGTTTTAAATATCGCAGGTCTGTGAAGAGTTTCGGATATCTGGAGCAGATACAGGAGTTCTGCATCTGCTAAAACTACTTTCGTTTCTAAAAGAAAAATAATTCGTCAGATTTCAATGCTGTCTGTTTTCAACTTCTCAACCAGTTAGCCTGTTACGAAGTTCGGTAAGGGCGTTCTTCGCGTTGGATGGTAAATGCACCAGGACAGAAGAAACGTGTGGAGACGGAGCAGTACCAGAAATGCGCAGATTCTGTTAAAATAATTCTTGTTTTGACACAGAGCAGCGTCATAAATTTTGATACAGATGTCATTTCGAGAACAACTAGAGAAATAGCGAAGTTAGCATTTAGAAATATCATTACGTCTAATGCTACCTCAGTCTCTGAATATTCCTTTCTGAACGACACTGCGGGCTCTTTTAAAATGCAACGATCTAAAGGAGAATACGCGAATGTACATTTGGTATTATTTGTGTAATAAATACCTATCAATATGACACTCCAGTTTGTTGCCATTGCAAAGGATGATATAATTGCTAATAAATTCTTTTAAAGTCTCACGAAAACAGCAAAACCCTTCACTCGACATTCTTTACATCTCGATATAGTTTCGATTATTACAAAATTGTTTCCAAAGTAAACAAGTAAGCACAGTTGCTCTTTCAAGGTCTGTTGTTTCATGGTCCGTAATTAAACAATGCCACGAAACCTGCAAACTATGGGAAATTGTTAACGTGTATTAGATAATTGGGAGCGATGAGATATTTCCAAACATGTTGTGAAATGATTACAAAATACTGCTAAAAGCGAAGGCACACTTTATTCCGTTGACGCTACATTGAATTGTATTAATCCACGACACTGTTTCCATTGCACTTTTTAAAATATTTTACCCAAGGACTGACAACTTTGCAGTTAAGGAGTCCACTTTCATTTGCCAAGTGATGTTAAGATTTCTGTGATAAAGACGCAGGAGCACATTTTGTTCTTAATCCTGCACTCAGCGCTTCTTTTATCACGTGATATTTGTGCCCATAAAGCGTCCTCAACAGCCATTTCCATAAAGTATGGGGTAATTAATAAAGAGCGACTTAGCGTGGCTTAATTAATGCGCTAGGTTAAGTATTGATGGAAGGAACAGACCGCGGAGCCTGCGCTCCGCACTGTCCGTGTCGCGTGCTGCCAACCGATTTTGGCTCGGCTCGCGCTGCGGGAAAGGTGGTATACCTGATTAAAAAAATGGAAAACCAATCTCCGCGGCGCTGCTGCATGTGAACGAGGCTCGTACTATTTTTGGTGTCAGCATCTAGCAGCGAGGGCGCACTGCGTCGTGCCGACCTCAACCCTCGGCCCTTTCTTCGTACGACGCCGAATTAAATGAAGCGGACGGCAGGTGTTCGTGTCTCAATCACTGTGGCCGTGTTCCTCTCGCATTCGTCTTCCTGGGGCATTCGCTGACTCAGCCTAACCTCGCACATGGAGTGGTACATCAATTTCCAAACCCCGTTCTCGTAAACTCCCTTCTGACCGTTCTGTAATTCGGGGACCTGCTCGCAGTTGGTCGACCCTTCCACGTGGGAATTCTCCCTTCAGTGCCTCATTACTATGCGAAGCGCCCTCACGCGCGCACACAAACGCACATTTTGCTTACGTCATAGTGGCAGTGGCTTCACATTGCAGCCACAAAATACTTGGTGTGTTTGGAAAAGAACTGTTTAATTCATTCTCGTTATGCTTACGGGTACAAATACCCATCCGGCTCGGAACCTTCCTCCTTTCGATGACAGAGACGTCGTATGCTTATGCACTATTATCCTTGCGGTCTATGAGATGCGTAAATCTGTTTATACCCAACCAGACAACTGGCTCGTTACACGTATTGATAATGCAAGTTTCGAGATTGTGACATATCCCGTTCTTCCTCGTGCTTTTCCTTTATAAATCCGTGTTTCGTGACTTCATTAACCAGGACGTGCTTTTGCCTTCATGTCCTTCAATGACTGATATGAAGCCTGTTTTAATGTGCTACTGAGCAAAAAACAACTTTTTAATTCAGAAAATGTTTCCAGCTGACTTCGTCCGTCCTGCTTTCAGGCCCTCACATTACATCCTTAAAAATTTACGTAGAAACCGAAACACTGGCTTTGTATCAATAACACATTTCAACTCGGCTAATCGGCAAGGAACGTCAGTATGATTCTGCCCACTGCAAGGGGCATAGCCCCTGCCCATGCGAGATTTGGACTGTGGTCTTCTGAGTCGTGACGACCTCTTCCTTTTGTAGGTGGATAACATTGTATAGGCATTAGAGAAATCGATGTCATGTGCTATATACAAGCAAAACTTTTCTCTCGTAACATAAATCTGCGAGAAATAAAAATTTCAATTTGGGTAGTTGCCACAATCAAGCAAACAAAATTCCCTCAACAATATTTTTCTTTAGATTGTCCACACTGTCAAGTGACGCGATTGATGGTACAGGCATACAGAAAAGTATATGACCTTCACACTGTTCATTCACGTGCGGTCTTTATGCAAAGGACGCACACAGATGGAAGAAAGGGTGTCATAAATATGCAGTCTTAAGGAAATATTACCCTCCTCACGAAAAGCACCATTCTCGCCCTCGCCTTCCTCAAAATGACCTGGCACTTTCGCGATGATGTCTCTCGCATTCGCCTTTCCCACTTTGCAACCCGAGAATTCTTAGAAAATGAATCGAGCTGAATCTTTCCTGCCATCCAACACACGTAGCCCAAGGAGCCTCGACGCCCTAACATCTGCCGCGTTGCAGCACGTTCTCCAGCTTCATGTCAGGCACATCCAATGCCTGTTCGGTGTAACGTCTTGCTAATATGGCTTGATAATTCGTTTTAGAGAAAACTTGTGACTGAATACAAACTTTCTCTTACGTATGATTCCCAGTAATGTCTATTTGGTAAGCTAGAAGTTATTCCTCACCTTGGTACATCGTTATTAAAAAACATTTCTCCTACCCCTAAAAGAAACATAGTAACATAATGTAAAACTCGATTCAAAGTTCCTACTTGCATACCCTTGACGTAAGTCAGAAGACATTCAAACATTCGCCATCACCGTATGACATGCCACAGGGCACTTTATGTTTATCGTAGAGCAAATGTTGCAGAGGATTCGAAATGAGTCGTTGAGAAAAGTGATTTTGTTGACTTAGCTTCAGAAACCGTCGTCTGTCTGAAAATCCTCGGTGACATTAACCGAGTCGCCCCATCAGGAATCCTTATTTATAGGGCACTTCGTAATCCAACTCTCTTATGCGGTAGCGAAGCGAGGACCACAAGGAGAAGTGTTGAAAGAAGGCGAACAACTACAGAGAAGGCGGGGGTTACATCCCCCTCGAACATAAAACGGAGTGAATTAATCTATAGAATAATACATTTAAGTAAAAACACAATTTTTATTATAGTTTGCAGAAAATTCTAAAAATTCCTCCTGATTCAGAATTGCAGTGCCTCTGCGTCCAGACCGGCTCTGGGGCCCACCCAGCCTCCTCTACAATGGGTACCGGGGGTCCTTTCCCGGGGGTAAAACCGGCCGGGGCGTGATGCTGACCACTCACCCCCATCTAGTGCCGAGGTCAAGGAAGAGAGGAGCTATACCTCCACTCCCCCCAAACGCCTACATGGCGTATAGTGGGACAGCTTTTGCTTTTATGGTTCGCAAATAGAAATGTGTCACTTCATGTCTGTGACGCAGCCACAACCCGACCAATTCTCATTTTGTCTGCAGTGCGTCTAGGAACGTTGGGTTAGGTTAGGTTCTTAGATGCTGACTATTTTGATAACAGCTCTTCTGAAACTTGGGTACGTAAATTGTATTGTGTGGGCCATAAAATCTTAATCATGTTGTAACTGTAGGAAGCAGAGTCCAACTTGAGAAGGTAATAGTCCGTGAGTTAGTGAAGAATTTCCTGCTTTTACGAAACACAAGGAGTTATTCCGTGTACGACACAACAACACGCCACCCGCCCCTCCCACGTAAGTCCAGAATTTCCGAGGCGTCTTTTCATCGTCCATGTTTTTTGGCCGCGAATTGCATCTTCACAGATCTGCAAGCCGCTATTTCTCTCTATCCGTGGCTCAGTTATTTACGTCAATATGAGAAATGTCTAGAGCTACTCATTTTTGGATTTAGGAATCTGAATTGCGACTGAATTTGAACCTTACCTTAACAAATCCTCTGTTGCTGCAACCTTGCAAAATGATGTAATGGGTTTGTTATTAATAAGCAGGCAAACCGCACGGCGTTGGATGAACGAGTTAAATTAATGAACAGAAATGTGTGGACCAAAAATCCTACGGTAATCAGAACCGGCTGTGCGTTAAAATTAGGAACAGGTTTTGTTCGTTATTGCTGTTAATCAAAGCGTCCAGAAAAGTTTCCGTAACGAACTGTAACTTAAGCCAAGATAAACAGCGTTCCAGTAATTCGAACACAATTACGTGGCGTTTCGGGGGATAAATATAGGCTTACGTAAAACCAAATTGAGAAGATGATTATTACAGCGAAGATGGACGCACCTGTAAGCCAAGAGTAAAGAATCTTTTGGCTGACGACGTAGCTCGTGCTAGATCATACAAATTACGTTAGGATTGCAGATTAAAGCGTTAATGGGAGCGTAACATTTCGTTTTAATAATGACTCATATTTTCATAGGGCAATTTAATGTTTGCGTTGTGTTAGGTTCCACTCCCGAATCGCTTAGGAATGCAACTTAGTGGCATCTGAGGACTAATGCAACGCCCGGAACGGGCGATACGTATTTCTTCTGTTTTGCTGTTCGCTTGTGACGTAGTGTGCGGCAAGGACATTTGAAAGGACGGAAGGGGATGAAAGTGTGAGGGGAAAGATACGAAACAAATCACTCGTCGTTGAATTTCAACGGGCCTCTCCCACTAACTAACTTATGGTATCGAGTTTCGTACAGGTACAGTCTGTTGCAGAATTTCGTGTGTATCGGTCACTTACGTATACACGCCTCAGAATGGACACAGAAAATTGTCGTGCGTTAAACCTAAACTTGTCGTCATAATAATTCCATAATTTCCTCCCTCTCCTTCATGAAAATAGAAGTTTACACAAGAGGCCGACAGGTGAAAACGTTGCCGTAGGAATAGTCCAGGACAGCACATTCTGACGGAAGAAACATTTTACGAATTCCAAATTCTGAACCGAAATGCATGCAGAGGAACGTTTTAACATCGAACACGTCTAAATTCCAGATTTGAAATAAAATCTGTTTACCATATAACATAGTTAGCAATTGCTAACTCTGTCTATGTTAAGAGCCATAAACTGAACTCGTTACAACCTCCACGTCAAATTTCGTCTATATCCGTCCAGTGGTTCACGCATTAAATCGACTGGACTGACGGACGGACAGACATGACCACCCATAATGCGTTCTCCCTATGCAATTCTTTCAAAGAACGAATAATAACTGATAATTCAGTCCGTAATGCAAATAAAAATCTACAACTCACTATTACAAAATTAAATGTATTAACGCTGTTAAAAAATAATCCGTTCATACTGAGAATCATACCAGACGAATAAAAATGCACACAGGTGAGGCATATAATTGCAACTCGGCTTCAAAGGGTTTATAGATAACGCGGTAGCGCGTCATTATTTCGTGCGTTATAAGACACTACGAGTAATTCTGAATTTGCGTGATTTATGCATCTAAGAATGCCTGGAAGAGAAAGGTCCGTGGCGACATCGATGTTGCTAATTTTTACTTGCGAATTACCAGTCGACGACGTAATATCTTTCCAAACTCTGGCTGGGACAAGCCTGCAAGGATTTCGCTGCAGTGTAATGGTTTTGGGTCCTCGACCATTTCTACCAGCCAGAATTAATTAATGGAGATTCATTGTCTCAGCCTTTCGTCAAAAAGCATGTGGGGAATTTCCAGCAGCATGTTTCCTAAGCTCTGATTTTATTCAGAATATTGCAACGCCCAACGATTCTGGTACCGTGACTGGATGTTTGCGGATTTCTCCGTGTTCCTAATTGAATTACTTCAGCAGTTAATGAAGTACGGAATTGAAATGTAAGTTACTGATTCGCTGTACACAACGACGTACTAGATTGGAAGGAATTATGAGTGTAATTGATTGGAGAGAAAAAATTGCTAAAACATGACACAGACGACGGGCGTAAGCTGTTCATTGCCGCAACAACACCCACACTCCCAAGAAGGAGATGGGATGATAACATCAAGATGGATCTTGGGGAGATGAGCTGTGAGGATGGCAAATGAATGGTGTTGGCTCAGGATCGTGTCCGATGGCGGACTTTGGAGTTGTCTGTGTTGGACCTGTGGGTTCAGCTATGAGGGAGTGAGTTAGTTAGTCGTTGTTAACTTGAATAACGTGGTCATTAAAATTATAATAATTAACGAACGCATATGCCTGGACAAAGTAGTTAGAAAGTGATAGGGGCTGTTCGATTAAAATTGGGCCTAAATGCTTCGCCATCTTCAGGGTTCGTTTCATTCTGTGGAACAAAGATGGAGTCTCTCGACCATGTCCGTCTAGCCTTCCGCTGCAGAGATACGTGCTGCTTGGGCTGCATAGCTGACAGGAGAACGCAAGTAGCGCGGATTCTTATACTGCGACATCTCGAACACGGATTCGAAGGAATTGACATAAATCTGGAGGAGAACGAGACCTGCTGCACAGATTCTGCCGGGAAAGAAACACGTGTTGGCGCATGCTCAGAGTTCATAGGTTCACGGAGCTCCATCCCGAGATCCTCGCTGGGGGCTGTAAACTTTTGCTGCAGGAGATCACAGACACTGCGTTTCACTTTTCTGGAAAATCGAAGGTTCGGTGTTTCTTCTTACCGCGATAGATGTTCATACACACATCATCAAAAGATAATAACAAGGAGTGTGACAGCTTTCTAGCAGTCAGCCATTAGAGTGGAAAAATATGAAATCTTTCCTTCCGTAGGTCATATAAAGTGAACAGAGAGTGTATTAGAGGCCTGCAAAAAATTGTTCTTCATAAAAATTCAAGAATCGCAGCATGCTTAAGAGTAGCAACAATTACCAGACTTTTAATACGCAAATTGAATTGTTATGTCCTTAACTTTATGAGTATGGGCAAACTTGTGTTTCCTGTTCAAGTGACATATCTTCGTACTTTTTAATGATTTGTTTTCAGATATTACCTTTACTTTAATTTTTTTTAAATCTGTCGTTTAATTCCAAACGATCCGATTGGTATTTTCTGATAATTTTCCTCACATCATTGGACTGAAGTTCGGTTTCTCTTTTCGTGAATGAATTGTTTTCCCTACATCTTATTTACACGGTCGGAATCGTACATTTCTTATGTAGGTAAAATTTGCAATGATTTGTCGAATGAAAGTCTTGATAACATAGAATAACACAGTGGTTATGAATCACAAACTAGGGAGCACACGTAAGATAGCAGTCGTGATAAATATTTATGGGCGATATCATTTCACCGCTCTAGTAATCATAAAGACTGACAACAAGAACGACACAAGAGTCGCCTCCGGGCCGAGAATCAAAGTCGTCGCCTGACGAATACAAACCAGGGGTACCATCATCTCGGTTGAACACTCTGCTCTGCGTAGTGCTCGTTGCTCGAGCAAATTATTCTTCCCTGCACAGACGCTCGCTTTTCTAACCCAGCTACTCAGCAAAGGAATCCATTATCATTATTATTATTATACTCCGAGGAAATTCTACATTTGTTACCAATCTTTCTCATCCGAAATGTCATCATAGGCCTGATCATTCGATATATATCGTTGAATGTCGCATCACTAACATCCGCTTTTACAGTATCGTCTAAGAGTAATTAGTTTGAGAGATATTTGTTAGTATTTTGCCCATTACTTCTGTGCGAATGTAAATAGCAGGTGGGCTCAGTTCCTCTGCTCAGATCAATTTCGTCCTAAATTAGTTCATTTATGAAATGTGTTGGACTATACAGCGGCAAACCGAGGAAGGTTGTGAAAAATTTATACTTATATTTGCGGGAGGTTCTTTAAACAAAATATGTTACAGTCAATTACTTTTGTAATGCAAGTGTTTTAAATTTTTATGGTAAAACTCAAAAACAGAACTCCTTTACAAATTACATGTTGTAGGATTTGAAGCTGTCAAGGCGGTGAGTCTGAAGATGGATTAATTCAGAGTTGTAGCGCAGTGTAGTCTGGTAGACGTTTAACAGATTTTTAGAGGTTCTTGGTACCTCCATCATCATCCTGATGACGGATGCAGCAAGGACCTCTAAGACATCGGTAAACTTCTACCAGACTACACGTCGCTACAACCCAGAAGACAGCTATCTTCGAATTGTACATTGTTTTAAGCCTCTGATATTATATGAAAGCCTTCGGCAGAATCAACTTCTAAGTAAGGAAAGTGGACCTACGTATTAAACCAATATTAATGGGATCTCTGGGCAACTGTCCATTTATTTAAAAAAAAAACATTAAACTACGAACCGGTCCAATGTCTTTAGTATCTGAAGGAACTAATAGACTTCCAGTAATGTAACATTCAGTAGTTCCGACAATACCTTAACAAGATTACCAAGACTTCGGAATTGCAGACATATATAGTCCTAAAATCATTACCCCATAAGGGATAAAACGGCTTAACAGCGTTACCATGGCAACTTTTATAATAACAGTGCACACAAGCATGACGGACAACCCACGTAAAATGTAGATTTATCCGCATTTCCTCTTTTATTCTCTTTGCGTTTATAATCTCTTATTTAATATCCTGCGACCACTTAAAGAAAGGCATTTTGTGGAGTTTCCATTCCCCTTATTTCTTCTGTACTCAACGCTCAACATTCATAATTGTGCTGCAGGAATTTAATAATGTTTGCTTTTAACACATTCGTGGCAACGCAAATCCCATTCTTATACAGAATTCACTAAACACACGTGTTTCCAAGATATTCTCATTTAATATGTCTGCCGTCTGGGATGTTTACCCACGTATTCTGGTAGATATTGGCCGACATTTCAGAAGAACGAACTGACACCATCATCGGTATCTAATGATGCGGGCAGTTCACTCCTCCAAAACGTCGATCTATCATCAGGGTCTGATCTTGGAGGCCTTAAGCTCCCCTGAAACGTCAGTTAAAATTTGCGTCTTTGTACTCGTCGTCG
Organism: Zootermopsis nevadensis; assembly: GCF_977971745.1. Lineage (NCBI taxonomy): Eukaryota > Metazoa > Arthropoda > Insecta > Blattodea > Termopsidae > Zootermopsis > Zootermopsis nevadensis. Next base: position 18,493,570 of record NW_028259143.1, read on the forward strand.
GGAGAAACCTAAATCTCAAACTGGTTCTGTGTCACCAGCGTAAGTAATCAGAATTTCTCATTTGTTCAAGTATTTCATAATCAAGAGAATTCTTGCATGTGCAGATTCCTTAGTCATCTTTTGTTCTGGAGATGGATACTGTCATTTTGTTTTCACACATTGTTTTAGCAAATCTATTTTGTAGATAGTTCCCTGGATACCATCTCTTCAGAAAAAAAGTGATCATCAGAGAATAGACTGTCAGTAATTTCACAAGTCTTCCGATCATTCATTTCGTAATTTTATCGCAATTTCGCCCACGTAAAGGCACGCACATTTTTATGAATGTCTTTCCGTCTCAGAACACAAGTCCGACGCATCGGAAGGTGCAATAAGAAACCAGAGGCTCTTTTAGCGCGGACTATCCGGATATAATGGAACGACCTAAATTCCTGATTACCGCGGACCGTTAGGTCTCAGTACAGGAGAATTTTGGCTTCATGGCAGCGGGAATTGAAGCCCAAACTTGCATGTAGAATGCAAATTATGCGCTGTTTAATGTTGCCTGCAATGAAATGTGTAACAGACGTAGTATGGAAAGTGATGCGTGGGGTCTGGCTCAGGCATTTTGGCATGTTACCCCGAATTACTCTGTGGCACGTGTGAACCGGCCAACTATCCGTGACATGCCGTGATGCGAAACAACGTTATGCGGGTCTGTTGAACCATTATCGGTTACCTGTTACGAATATTCTTCTATAAATTTGTTTTTTCAAGTGACTTGGTACGCTCTTGTCCTGTTGTGTTCATTAAATTGTTCCATAAAACACGGACGGCGTCGTTCGCAAGCGGACAATATCAGGGCTGGTTTAACGACGTGCTGTCATCGGCGTCAACCCATGTCCAATGCTTGTCCCCCGCCCACGTTATCAGCGCGAACATGACAGCCGCGTAACACATCACGTGCTCTTATGATACTTTTATCTCACAAATCACCCGTTTCATTTAGTTCAAATTTTTTTGTTAAAAAGTTGTGTTGCTCAGTGTTCAGATGACACATTCGTCCAATTTGCACGAAGATATAAACTTGTAAAAATTATACGTTGGTGGCAAGGGGGAGAGGAAAATCGATCGATTTAAAACAACCCAAGAAGGTCCTACTATTTTCTACAAATGGGTGGAAACCGACCGACCTTATGTACGTCTAATACATTTCGCTTAGAATGCGTGAAGCGGGAAACCTGTCTCGGGCAAGAGCACGCAATGAAGCACACACGACGCGAGATCTGGTAATTGGCATAAGTGACGCATTAAAGCGTCACCGATCTGACACACAGCGCTCTCGTGTCTAATATTACCAGGAAGTTGCGAGTGTTATGCCACGTAATTAGTGCTATAAACAAGAGTGGAGCACGCTTCGCGTTGAGTCGCTCGTCATTTGCGGCTGATATATCGTCGTTTTTCCTTCAACGTATTGGAAAAGCCGGTTTAAACCCTCGTCCTAAGGGTTTGTCAGCCGGACTTGTAACTCATCGATCAACGGTTCTGCAGTATGCTAATGCGAAGACGACAAAGTGTATTTTCAATCGCATTATAGATTATTCTAACCAGTTCTTGGAGTGTTTCAATTATAGCAATTTCTTTTTACTACGAAGGCAGGTATTAATTCAGAAACAGGAAGTCCTGAGGACATTAATGCGAGAAATGTTAAGGATTGAGTGGTATTGATTGGAGCGGTTACTAAATGTGATTAATCCTAGTGCGTCGTGTAACCACAGCATTTCAGACTGGGTAGGGTCAGTCTGATGTTGGTTGCGTTATACCAGCATCACGTTGGTATCGCACAGTAGCCACGTCTGTGGGCGCTCTGCCTTCCATGGGCTTGGGTGCCGTGCCCTAGACACAATTTTGGCACCCGGGGGTTGGAGGTGTTAGAGGTGAATCTCCACGCATTCGTAACCTCTGCTGATTTAAAGCGAAACGTCCTCTTAACCCGTAGGGCTCGGCAGCCGGTACCAATTGCAAAGTCTGAAGACTCTTTGAAGATGGTTGCGAATATAAAATTCGTCCCTCTTCCTGTGAACCGAACCCTGGTTAACCGGACTTCCCTCATTTCGTCTGTTTCGGCCTATTTCCGTCGAATGGCCCGGAGTTTCCTTTCGCTGATTCCGGGTCCGCGGTTGCCGGAACGCTTAGCCGCACTGCCCCGTGTGTACTCAAGTTCAGAACACGCGCTGATGCGGTGTTCTTGGTGTATTTCGTTTGCTGTTCCACATCATATCTTTTTGTACTTCACATGTTTGTAATTCTAACTGTTGCCTTTCAACTACGTCAGGACTCGAAGGCGCTCACTCAATCTCCTGGTTTGTGTTGAAGCTTGGGCACGTAAGAATTACAGCGATTAAAAAAAATTGAGTGTTGCATAATTAATAAGTGACATTATGCAACACAGGACGCTAATGGCATTTTAACTTGACAATGTATGCTGTCGACAAGGGCAGATTCTTAGGAAACTACGGCACTGAACTCACAATTTTCGTCTTTACAGCACGTCATACACGTGCAGTTCATCTTTGCTGAAGCCCGACACTTTAAAATACTTCCACCTTATTTTTGGCCAAAATCATTAGCTGTCTTTGTTCGCGTGAGTAGTATCTTCGAGATGGGCTGTGAACTAAACGAAGTTTATTCCATCTCAGTGACTTTGAAAAGGGTTTTCTTTTCCTGTCTCCCTAGATCCATTAATCATCCGCCATTCTATCAGAGCGTGATCTGTGTATGACGACATACGTGTGTGTCGTGTCAACAAAAATGTGTGGTTAGTGGTTTTCAAGACTGGTCACAATCAACTTAGACATCATCGCCACGTGACGGGTTTTGTGTCGGAATACACGAAACGTCTCATTGAAGGCACATAATTAGCACAGATGTTTAGAAACTCAACACGTGATTTGATTGGCCAATCTGCAGGCCGTCACCTGACTTCGCGTGTGGTAGTTTGGCTGACATTTTCAGTCTATAAAACGACTTAAAAAACAATTCGCATTTCCAGCACTGGAGTGGAATGGCGCTGTCGCATACAAATTTCCTCTGTGACTATCTTCATCTCTGACAACAGCCTCTCTATCTGTAGCTGCTCTTGACAGACAAACAGCATAAGCAATATTAAGTTGTGCTGCTAAATCGTTCTCAAATTTCACTTTACTCTCTTTTGAATCGAGAAGTATGCGGTTCTCGCTGATATAGCAAATGCCCTCTTTTGGAAGTTTTATGGCCAACCACATTTCGTGAAAACAAGACTCTTGAGGCTCTCACGCGGTGAGTCCTCTGGCTTGTAGGGTCGTGTTGTCTAGAAGTTTGCCAGTGCTTCAGAGGTCCCTGCTGCGTCAATCATCAGGTCGCATTGCGCTGATGATGGAGGCAGACTACACGGCGGTACAACCCAGAAGACAGCCATCTTGGGACTGTTTGCTGAGTGCCATACTGTCCATACATAACGTCCTGTACCATTCGTACATTTTGGTCAGAGTGTAATAGGATGGAAGATACATTTTATCATAATCACGTCTAGTGAAGTGACTCCTGTAGGTTGTTCCTGACTTCGTATTTTGCATAGCCTTGGGTTTATCTCCATTTTTATTGCTCAGTTTTTTTCAATTTTACTTTGGGCTAGAAAAGTTGAAAACACAGGAATATCCAGAGGGATTGTAGAATAACGTAATACCAGCTTCTGGTTGTTGATAGTAAATTTAATGGCCACAGTCGTAAAAGCGTAATAAAGAAGGAAAGAGACTCTGTAACGCTAGGAAGGTTGTTCGTACACAACAAACGCAGAGGAGACCAAGATTTTATTCATGTCACGTCATCAAGATGCAGGACAGATCGTAACATAAAGATAGCCAATAAAACCTCCTAAAATGTTGCAATGTTCAGGAACGACTCTGAAGAGTCTAATTACAATCACGAAGAAACAATCAGATTGAACTCGTGGAAGAGTTGCTGATGTCCAGTTCTGCACCTCTTTCCTTCCGGCTGTTTCTTTAAGGAGTTACGATTAAGGTTTTGGAGACAAGCCGAGCCGAAATCATTGTTTCAGCAACTGCATTTGCCATCTTCAGAGTAAATGTGTGTTGGAGCCCACCAAAGAAGAAAAAAGATTGCTATGTGAGGACGGAGTCTCGGGAAAGCGAGAAACATCGTCTCCAGCGCAGTGCACTTCTTGCGGGAAAAGAGTTCTCTCGCTTATTTAATGGCTGGTTAAACAGAGAGATAAAGTAGGGAGACGTGATGATGGAGACAGCAGGGACCTCTGAACGTCGGTAAATTTCTACGGCGCTGCACCTCAGAATACACAAGATTTCGTGCTCACTGCAGTGATAATCTAAAATCCCACAAAGGGATAAATTATCGACATTGCATTCCAAGCTTTCTGTAGGACAGAAATTGTAAGTAATCTTGTTTGCAAATCGCAAGCGAATGTTTGCACACGACTTGAAGGTGCAAGTGACCGTTCATCTAGTCATTTTGATCGACCGGTACTTGGCTTCGCGAGATTTATTTGGGTTCATCCGACATGGATGAGAACATTAGGACCCAATGAGAGGCAGGGAATTTCTTGTTAAGGTTTCAGGTTCAAACTGCGGCTAGTATGAAAATAGCTCTTCAGTGATTTTGCGTCGAGTAGTCTGTTAGAAACTGACCGACGTTTCAGAGATACTTATGAGCCGTCACCAGGTGTGTCGCACGTCAGTTAGTTTCTTTCAGACTACACGGCAAAAAATCAACTGTCGACTTCAGGGAATTTATTTGTTGGTTAAGCGACTGCCAGATTCCCGACGAGGATTCTGATCCGTGGAGTTAGTCGATTTATTCTGGTCTAATATTATATAATATTTAAAATCAAAAAAAAAGATTTTACAGTTGCCTGCCCCGCGGAACGTTTAATTCAAAAGCGTTTCTGAATCTTCACGTGGCCCTCAGCCCTGTTCCTTCATGTCTTATGTTTCTGCTGCATTATTGATAATTTAAATCGTTTCTGTTTCAACGCGCCCACGTGAATTATGTTTGATATAACCTACACTTTTCAAGGAAACCATTTTTATATTAATTTTAATTGTCCGTAATTATCGCTCTTTATGAATTGTTTCTAGAACGTTTTTAATCTGTGGGTTATCTCTACCATAATGCTGAAAAGTGTCTTACGACCCCCCAAAAGTTGTGGATCTTCCGTCGACTTTTGTGGTTATGCAGCAACCTACAATCTTCTATTCAGTCTGAAAAGATCGAGACTTGTAGGCACACATAAGCCTCACGTGAATCCAAATTAAGGTTCATGTAAGAGGTAAGTTGCATTGTAGATTATGTGATGGGCGGGTCCACCTCCTGAGTTCTCGTTAAAGCCTTCGTAAGCTGTGGGTAGGATTTAACATTAATAGTGTCTACCTAAGATTACATGCAGCGGCCGTCATGAAAATGTCAGAGATAAACCTGCCGTTTCGTGCGACAGCGCTGTTATTCGCAGTTGAGGGAATTCATCTGCGTTGCGGCCGAGAAAGGCTGCTGCAGATGATCTCACAGCCTTAACACCCGTTTGAATCTGTCTCATGGACTGATTTCTAAGGTTTCTGAACGAAAATGTGGAAGTCATGTAGCACCGGGATGTTATCACGAATGTTGAGAAAGTGCATTGGCCTGTATGAAAGAACCATAACGAAACTCGTTAGAAGTGCTGAGGAAAAGCTCAGAACTCTTGGATGTCCTCCACGTCACCTTCCACACACCCCGTTCACTGTCTCTTCACTGGACCAAAATGTTTCGAAACAACTTGGCCTTTATTGGGGTCCAATTCCCAGCTTGGATGCCACACTAAGGACCTAGAAGTGCGAAACCCTGGGGTCAGTGCCCGGGATTCTAACCGCGTAACTTCCAGAAGCTTCGTACGAAGTTGTCCACCATGCCAAACTGCTTCGCCAAGTTTAAATGTTTGTTCTGATGCCTCGTCTCGCGGCAGATATTAAACTTCACATAGATAAAAGAACTTCCTCGGCTAGCGGCCATTTGGCAGTCACACAGAAGTTATTGATGACGATGCATTGATTATTCATTTCTTCATGTTCTTAAGCAACCATCGATAAGCAGTTATTTTTATACGAGATTTCTCCCTATATTTGTTTTTTGCAACAAAATTTGTATTAGAATTGACTGAAACCGCTGTAAAATCATATTTATTAATGTGACACGCGTCGTCCCGGTTGCTGATGGTTGGAACGGCCTGTAGATAACGACAAACCACAGTAATATTTAATGAGCGGTGACTCCTCTGAACAGTTTAAGCGTTTGTGCGAACATTTTCATGTCTTGGTATTGAACAACGTAGAGGCGACCTCAAGCCTCCAGGAAACCACCTCAGAGCCAAGGACTTCAATGAAAGAAAGACGTCATAGATGTGTTTATTCGTTGAAGGAGTTTGCGGGTCACTGCCTTGTGCAGCGACCTCTTGGTCATTTACGCAGCCTCACTCCGGCTCTTTTATCAGACCTTTCCGTGGATCGACCAAGGCAGAAGATTAGTCGCAACTACGAGTGAGCCCTCTTTTGGCCTGTAACATATTTACAGAGAAAGCAAGTGTACGCCCTCTTGTGGGATTTAAGGTTCTCACAGCGGCGAATATGAAGATGGCTGTCTTCTGCTGTGTTGCACTTAGGTGCATCGCGCATCTCTGAAACGTCGGTAAATTTCTTCCAGCCTACACGGCCACTTTAAAATAGTGTATAGGCCTATAGGAAGAAAGTGGCGTGCACGAACACTTGTCTGGAGCAGGAAGGAACAAGCCTGCTTCTCCAGGTCACAAGAGACCTTACAGCGGGGCCCCAAACCAGAGAACGTCTCTCCTGACCAGAACTAATCACAGCAATTACATCTTCAACCATCCGACGTTGAAGGGGGAGGGGGTGAAGATGGCAGAGAGAATAAGGGAGGGGGAGCGAGAAGACGTCGCTGAGGGCGCTGCAAGGGCGCCACCTTAATTTGAACCGTAATGCGAGGCATGTTAGCGAAGAACGAGGCTGTGTCTATGATTTAAACGTCAATTATTGATGTCCTCAACATTTTATGACGAGAATTCTTTCTTCGGATGACGGATATTTTGAGAATACTTCGCTCTTTAGACATGAGAAATTATAACCTAGGCTTTGTTCGGTGTTATAAGATGGGCGAAGCCCCAGTGAGGACGTGTGTTTCAATTCCAGAAAACAGTACCCAGAGCACACACTTCAAACAATTGTAGTGCAACGTCCTGCCACTCTATTTTGACTCCAGTTAACCTGTAAGTCACGAAATGGCCTTACCAATCAGAGATTCTGGTTACAGTTAATTCTCTGCCCGTTTCTGTCTGAGATCGTCCTTGAGTGCAAAGTCTGATGGAAGATTCGAACGCGCGCACGCTCGATGTAAAAGTCTGCTCCGGGAATGCTGTCCAGAAACCTCCCTGCATGTCACGAACTTCGCCCGGAATGTGTGTAGGGCGACTCAGTTTCAACCCGTCAAAATTTACAAGTTCTTAGTGGCGATGAAACGCAAGTCGTCATTTCACGCAAAGTTAGTCTTCGCTATTAGAACTGATTATTCATCTTCCTCAAGACTGTGCAGATAAACGAGGAAACACTGGTCTGTAACATTCAAACTAAAAATGGGGTAAACAGATTTTATAAACACACCAAGTGTTTGTAACACAGTGTTACAACGAACCTAAAACTTAGAAGCAGACTAGTATGAAATACGAGGATTTAGTTTCAAGTCGCGTCAGTTATGTCAGCATTGCGTTCAAAATCGGATTCCTCGACCAAAAGAGGGCGGATGGAGTTAACAGTTCCGAATGTTCACAATTTCATGAAGAAAGTAAACCAGGAGGCAGAATGTTCCTGGTGGAAACGCACGGCGTAAGCTGCATGAGAATCATCCATCACCATTCGGTTTCTTTCCACTCCGCTAGTTACGTATCTTCAGTTACAATTATTATGATCAAATTGTTTCAAAAGTAGCTTATAAATACTATCAGCACCTACTACGGAAACGCACGTCATGTACAGTTTTCTCGGCACAAACTGTACTTCCTGGTGGCTAATGAAACGTACAAGTGACACGCTCCTACCCTTCAGCATGAAAATTTCAGCGGGCAAAATGTTTTGCGATCTCTGTGACTATATTTTGTCCACAAAGTTTATTTATTTTTCATTATGATTGTACGAATTAATATATGTTATTTTCTTCAACAACATCAACCACTCAGCTTTGCAGAGGAGAGGAGTCACGTTATTTTTAAGGCAGACACTGAATTTTTATTTATTATTTGAATAAATTTTTATATAAAGTAGTGAGAGCTGCCTGTCTCTTGCGCTCCCAAAAATAAATGCCCTTGTAAGTTTATTGAATACTTCAAGGAGGCATGCGAGTTTCGACATTACAGGGCACTAATAATTAACTACAACTTATCTGACGATTAAGCGAGAAAGGCATGTTGTATATCCGGGGAAGGTGTGGAATGCTTACAAAATTTTGCTCGAGAAATCTCAAGGAAAGAGACAACATGAAGGACCTAGGCGTAGACGATATGATATTATTAAAATGAATCGTAAACAAATTCGGTGGGACGGTGCGGCCTAGATTCTTCTGAATCATGAAAGGCACCAGTGGCGTTCTCCTGTGCTCAAGGCAGTAATGGACATTCGATTTCATAAGAGACGGTGAATATCTGGTCGTGCTGAGCTACTGAAAGCTTCTAAAGAAGTCCCTGCTACTTGTTAATTAACAGGAGGGTTTTTGTAAAGTTCCATAAACAAAATTCAGCATTTAATGTTTATGAAATTAGCACTGAATCATATTGAAGTAAGTCTTCTTTGTGTTTCGTAGAAGTCAAGAAAACTAAGGTTGTCTGCTTAAACTTCATAACTTATCACCTAATACAATGCAAATATTTTCGGCAAAGCTGATCTATAAAATTCGAGCTAATCAGCACGTTAGATAACGGACTGCGAAGAACAGAGGTTTATTAAACTCAGCGGTAACTAATTTTACCACCTACACTTTGTCTGAAAGAGTGTATTTTTGGGATTAATTGAATCAGTAGAATAAACAGCCCTACGATCGAATGCCGAACTCTCAAGAGATTACGTGTGCCGGAGCCGAGTAAAAGAGAAAGGATCACGTGTATTTCTAGACTTACAGCCTGTGTGCCATTTAGCGTGAAGTTTTCAATCGTATTGCGCCATGCCTTGGAAAATGGCCTGAGATGCACTTAGGCCTGTACTGGCATCAAAATAAGACGTAGTCCAACTGCAGTGGTCTAAGATCTGTGACGTGTCGTTCAGGTTAGTAGACACTGAGATTCAAGACCAGAAGGTTTTATTTTGACCCTGGTCAACTATTCATGGTTAGTGGGATGACACAACAAGATTCCCACATTTGTAACGCCAGCCAGTCTAATTTAGTTCACACAGAGCTAAAAGAGAGGTTGGCGAACACTTTGCACCAGAGCGGGGCTTAGCGAATGAGATCTTGTGTTAAGAAATTTAAGTTTGCGAGCGAAGAAATCCCCTTCGAGACGCATTCCGACTTCACGCGCAAGACGTTCACGTCAAAACAGGCTGTGGGGTGCCCCTGCTTTGATGCCTGCAGGTCCGACTGGGGGAAACTTTTTGCACGAGAAGTCTTCCCAGGGCTCACACGCGCTGCTAGACCAGACTTAAAGGTGCGAGGCGTTGGGATGCAGACAATTTCAGGTACATTATGCAGCAAGTTTAATCAGCCGCTCGTCTTCCAAGAAGCCTTCTGAATGGACAAATTACATAAAAGCACTGAACTTTTATCCGGTGTGAAATTTTAATTATGAACCAGTTTGTTACAAGTGAACCCTCCTTCTAATTAATTCCTTGCTAGTTGAATTTACCGTAAAGATGAATTTTTAAGTTACGTAGATTTAAAGCAAGTAGACTTTCGGCAGTTTTTCTTAACGCCAAAATAGAGTCTGGCCCTAATGAACGCAAGATGCCAAACGAAGTTCTACAGACAATTTGCAAACTCTTTGTTTCAGGAATCGAATTTTTCTCCATATCCATCCATTAAGTCTGATTGACTGGCTGTTTGTGTGACACAAATGTTATGGGGTAAAAGTATTTCCCTCCTGTTTCTGAAGTCAATAGTTCAGCAGTATAAGAACAGGGTTACCAACGTGTGCTGCGAGCCCCTGTAGTTTTTTTGGGCGTGGAACCGGAATTCCGGCCCCAGTGCGTCGTGCAAGAGCGTTATATCTGCCGCTGCCATTTTACCTTTTCAGGTCTCCTGGTGTCGCCACTATATGGTCACAGCTGACTCGTTTGGTAAGCCCCTAGAGGAAAACTACGTCTCCTACCAAGTGGCTGACCCGCCAAATCTGATTGCGTTATCATGCCTAACCATTCCACTTGTTCGTCGCACTAAAATCAACCTCTTGACTAGAAATGCGATATTTTACAACGAGATGTGCAAGAGTTCTCGTCTGTCTACAAGAACTAACTGAATTCCGTGCCACATAACAAGGAATTTAAAATTTTCCACATTACAGATTAAGTAACTGCAAATTATAGACAGCAGAGATTTTCAATAACAAAGTATCTAACACCTCAGCAGACTCCAGCACGGATCGTTGCAAGCAAGCGTAGAAAGTTTGATGACTATAAATCGCGTTCCCAATGTTGGCAACGAACGATTTCTTGCGATAAATTATTTTGTTCAGTTTTGTTATTTTGTTTCAGATGCCGATGGGATTCACACTAATGAAATTATTGACGAAGTAGTTCGATAACGGCAGGGAAGTGTTTATGAAGCACATCAGACCTCGGTTTTCTAGGGATTTTTCTAAATCTAGCGGGCGGTGAAATATTAGTATTAAAATATCTTAGTCTGGCGGAGCAATCGTCCGGTTGTTTCAGCGCTACCTAAAACAAACGAAGTATCAAGATATCTGTCTTCTGGGTTGTTGCGCTGTGTAGTCTGGTCGATGTTTACCAACGTTTCAGAGGTCATACTGCCTCCATCATCAGGGCGATGAGTATGAAGATTTCTGTCTTCTGGGTTGTTGCGCTGTGTAGTCTGGTCGATGTTAACCAACGTTTCAGAGGTCATACTGCCTCCGTCATCAGAGTATGAAGATTTCTGTCTTCTGGGTTGTTGCGCTGTGTAGTCTGGTCGATGTCAACCAACGTTTCAGAGGTCATACTGCCTCCGTCATCAGAGTATGAAGATTTCTGTCTTCTGGGTTGTTGCGCTGTGTAGTCTGGTCGATGTTAACCAACGTTTCAGAGGTCATACTGCCTCCATCATCATGGCGATGAGTATGAAGATTTCTGTCTTCTGGGTTGTTGCGCTGTGTAGTCTGGTCGATGTTAACCGACGATTCAGAGGTCATACTGCCTCCATCATCAGGGCGATGAAGATTTCTGTCTTCTGGGTTGTTGCGCTGTGTAGTCTGGTCGATGTTAACCAACGTTTCAGAGGTCACACTGCCTCCGTCATCAGAGTATGAAGATTTCCGTCTTCTGGGTTGTTGCGCTGTGTAGTCTGGTCGATGTTAACCAACGTTTCAGAGGTCATACTGCCTCCGTCATCAGAGTATGCAGATTTCTGTCTTCTGGGTTGTTGCGCTGTGTAGTCTGGTCGATGTTAACCAACGTTTCAGAGGTCATACTGCCTCCGTCATCAGAGTATGAAGATTTCTGTCTTCTGGGTTGTTGCGCTGTGTAGACTGGTCGATGTTTACCAACGTTTCAGAGGTCATACTGCCTCCGTCATCAGAGTATGAAGATTTCTGTCTTCTGGGTTGTTGCGCTGTGTAGTCTGGTCGATGTTAACCAACGTTTCAGAGGTCATACTGCCTCCATCATCAGGGCGATTGTTGGTACGGCGTTAAAATTAAGGGGGATGAAGTGGACACACGCAACAGTGAATATATAGCCGACATGTATTTCAATCAGCAGTGGCAACTGTGCTTAATGCTGCGAACAAACTGGTGTGAACAAGTAGGGCGGAAAACTTTAGCTCTACTTTCATTAGTCTATAGTAGCGATGGTCACGTGTTCGTACTTTTTTAAGTAACGTCCTGTAAAGCAAATTGACATTTTGCTGGCCAAACACAGACCCACTCTTATTACGGTTCACTTTGCCTCGAGCAGGGAAATGGGACTCAGTAGCAATGCTTTTGTTTGCTGTCTTGGCTGGCGATGGGCGTTCTGAATCACATTTCGGCAGATTTGACACAGCCCACTGGCTCCGGTAAACACTGCCGGTTAAGTGCCCGAGTACAGAACGGAGTAACTTTCGCCTTTTTCAACTGTAATGTGACTTACAGAGTTCTTCATCTTGAATGCTTTCGCTTAAATTAGTTATAATGCATTTACCCAGTTTGCCAGAAGCCCAGATTATACGACGTCTAATAGCAGGGCGTTTGGTGGACAGTCAATTGGAAAAAGTATGGAAGGAAACGGTCGTGGTGTAATTTGTGGTACTATTCCGGCGTCCTTTTCTTGGAGGGCCTGAGGAAAGCCACAGAAACCTAATCCATGGCACCCACTTCTCTGGCCGATAATGTTGACCACTCGGACATAACTTTCGTTGTGTTCAGTTTTTTAAACAAAAATTACTTAAAGGTATTTGTTGAGTTCAGAGAGAAAAATGTCTTGTTTCAGTTTATTAAAGTGTATATGATATTAACGTAAAAGTTATAACAAGTCCAGTTCTACAAGATCCATTCAAGATATCGAGCGATTCTCTGCTAATAGATCCCATAATTTATTGCAGTCACCAATAAGCATTTAATTAGAACTTATTCTGGGCCATAACAACCCAATTCACATCTTAAAACCCTTTTCATAAAGTCGCTCTTCATAATTATTTTTTCCATCCTTCGTCAAAAAATTATGTTCCCGTAAAATATCCGACCTAAAGCGTCTTTTTCCAACGCGACCTACAACTTCCACCCCCCATAATCTTCTGCTCCACTAATAACATAAAAGTAGACAAAAATAGTGAGCTTTCTTTGTAACGTTACTGAATGCATAGGAAGATTCACCTGGCTGTTGGCTCTCAGTGTGACTTTGTGCCTGTACGCCTCGATCTTCTGAGTATAATTACTTATTGTGAATTCGGTACTAGAACCATAAGTGAAATCCCTTGTGTTACGCTAAAGTGCTGAACTGTGACGTGTTAATTAGTTAATACTTGTCAGGTTTTACAATTCTTAAACGACTTTCATGGCTGAACATTAATAACGGGGCATTAGACAAAGCAGTTTTGTCTTACTGAGAATAAAGTTTGTCGCAAATGTATAATATATAATTGTAAGCAAAGTGTAAGAGTGCTGAAGTAATAAGACTTGAGACATTTCAATAGCAGGTATTCAGATTTCAGCCAGAATATTCTGGAGTATTTACTAAACAAGAGGTATCTCTATTGGAAGCCCATAAAATTATCGAGGAAAATGTTTTGATTCTTCGGATTAAGGCGTACAAGTTAGTTTTGATGCATCCCGCTTAACCGCTAGACAATCGAGATTTTGTAATCAAACCTTTACTTATGCATAAAGTGAAGCTTTCGCGGCGACTGAAGTTGATGAAGGACTCCCGGCTTGTAACCCGGGAGTCCTTCATCAACACGTTTGCTGCAGAAACTGATTAAAGGCGTTCGAAGCCGACTGTTTGAACCAAATACATGTCCATGCAAGGGCGAATGTCCGACATCACAAACGTTGTTGTAACTTAGCCCTAATGTCTGTTTTTGAAACTTCGGAGATGTTGTAGAACCCCGTTCGGGCAAGACCAGACAAATAGATCGGAGTTCTGCATATTCTTTGAAAGTACAGAGAAAATTAGCGAAATAATGTGTGTGGGGTTTTCTGCATACGAACGATGGAACAGTTGCCTGCACTTGCAACCTGTAGAATTAATATAGCCGATCTCAGGGGCTTGATATGAACCCGAGACCTCTCGAATACGAGTGGGCGTGCTAACCACTCAGCGAGGACGTTCGGCGGTAGAATGAATTCGTAGGAGTACTAACATGTTAATCTTGTTACACGCTTGGAAGAGGTTCTTTGTGCCCGTAATTGAGTACCGTCGGTCCAATTAGCTGCTAAGATCTTCGTATCTCTTTCAGTAACCTGAAATGCAATTACAGAAGAGCGAGTTGGCACTGGAACTCTTACGATTAGAGGTCGCTAAGCAAGCACACGGCTTTGCGATTAAGTATTAGTTTCAGAGGGAAGTGTTCATTGTTATTTCAACTAATGTCAGCAGCTCGCGACAGGTTATTGTCGCCTGTTCCATTGTATTTCGGTGGACGCGTGCCGTTAGCATCTTCCTGAATGGAATCCGTCATATTCTGTTTCTAGTGTCGAGGGAGAATCTTGCTGGTGTTCTGCAAGTTGCCTACAGTTCTCAAAATTAGCTAAACTTATGTATGGATTCACATCCACTCTGATTAAATAGATGAGATTCCAGGGAGGTTGTAGGCCGTTGTAGAAATTGTTTTGGGCTGGGCCATTCTTCGGGTTGTTGACAGCCACCACAAACTCATTTCTGTCTTATAAATTTATGATCACAAATCTGTTGCTTGCAGAACGTAAGCAAATACGACAATCACTGAACTTCATGCAGACGATGTACTTGTTTCAGACACAAGGTCACGTGGAATCCCAGAGGGTACAGAAGTCCGGGCTTCGCTAACCCTGGCAGCCGCCACCAAATTGCATGCTTGAAGGTCACAGAAGGACTTTGCCCCCCCCACCCACCCCCCACCCCCCCCCACCCAAGCCCGGTGTAAGACTTTTCTATGTCGGATACGCAGATTTGGTGGCGGCTACGCTGTGATCCCACGTGTACTAGTAAATGAACTTCACTGACTTGGCTGTCACAATGGAGCAATTCTTTTCAATTATTGATCTCCCACGTCTCCTATACATTCGTCTTAGTGACTACGTCTCACAGCTATTAGCTATTCACTTGAGGTACTGGAAGCAACGGACAAACTGGATTCTCTGCAAAGATGCTACAGATTTAATCCCCATACGAAGCTGATCGTTCTAAAGTAACTTTCATATTAAACCTCAAGTCTTACAAAATAATTGTAAATGAGAGCCGAGAAACAAATGATATATGAACATTTTTCTACAGTTATTTTACTTGCATATTGGCCTAATTCATAAAGAATTGAAAGGTTCTGATGTCCTGGCATGCGTCGGCAATTCGGAAAGCAAGATTAGTATTGCAGTGTTGAGTGGAGATAACTTTTCCGTCTTGCAGATGCTGAATCTTTGGTAAACTTCTGTTAGTTCGGCCTCTTACGTACTTGGTCTATATAAAATGGACGATAGTCAGCAAAACTCGTGGATATATGAATGTTTCGACCTTTGTGATCATTATCAAGTTGATGTATGAAAAGCCAGTGGTTAGAAGGTTGCATCAACAACGGAGCTGCGCGGAGAATCAGACTATGGTCGATCGTGACGAGCACGGACGGATAATCGGCGTCTCTCTGTGCCGTCAATGAACGCAATCTGAACCATGAAACACTAAAAAGAGACCAACATTTCAGGCGAGGTCTCCGTTGCTCGTTTATGGGCCGGAATTCGACATCAAAAAAAGTTTTTGTTTTCTTTAACCGGGTATACGGCAGTAATTTGTATCAAAATAGCGATTTCACAAGTTCGTAGGCTACTTCAGACGCTGTATCAACTTTAGAGGTTATATAAACAGATGAATGAATAGTCGTATTTACTATACGATCGTGTTGTAGATAAGTGAAGAGGTTTCGGCCTATTTAAAATACTATACGAGCACTCGTGTGGCGTGTCAGAACAACAACAAATTTACTTAGTAACAAAAGCGCAGAGAATGAAATTCAGGCGCGTTGCCAATGAGGATACCATCTTCAGTGGTCGAACAGTTGCGTGATACCCGGTGCGAGAAGAAGAACTTGTTATTCACCTTACTGGTAGGCGAGTGGTCTAAAGCCAGTCTGAGTTGCAGCATAACAGGATAAACGCTCCTAACACATTTCAAATGTTCTCATTTCTGCGTTAATATACGACACGGTGTATGGGAGTCTCGTTACCATCAGTAGCGAAGGCTCTTCGAATACATGCAGGAGATACGGCAACATGACGTCACGCAGAGTCACAATACATTCAGCTTGTCAGCGATATTAGTGGCATTCTTCGAGAGGGTCCCCATTCATCCTACAGGTCTTTATCAGAGCCTTCCCCCCCCCCCCCCCCAGACGGCTCCAGTGCTTACCGGCAAAGAACCCTTCACAAATGTTGTAATATCGATTACAAGTTTATCTTGTGGTGAAAGTCAAGTTGTAGTCAGTTTGGAGGTGAGACGTTGAGGTGGGAGCGTCCAATTGAAAGCCCCCAACGCCAGCAACCCAGAGGGAACGTTGTCTTCCCAGTCAGTCGCCTTAAATCCTTCCAGCGATGTTATCGACTTCGTTTGATGAGCTAGGCGGTTGGCATCACTGCTTTGGTGGAGCGTCCCCGCTCATTGCCCGTGGCGGCTGTGAATCGGGGAGTCATTGCACCTCACAAATGCGCCCTTTGCTAGTTTCGTAATACGAACTTCGTCGTACACATCTGAGATTCAATTTCCCAAGAAATTTTACGTCGGACACTTAAACAATCTAAATATTTTTATCCATAAAATGCAACTGTATTTCACGTTTTTCTTACCATCAGACAAACTACGTAAGTTGTATGTATACATGCAACTCGAGTGCGCATCAAAGTGACACTTTCATTACCAGCCCAAATGGCGAAGGAGACGTGGCGAGTGTCTTCTTAAGAATCACCGATATGAGGGTGGTCTTAGACGAGATGGAAGCAATTCTTGCACAAATTTTAATTAAAAATCGTTGCTGGAAGCTGGATTCACTTTGATATAAAGTCATTCATTGAGACTTATTTTTGGCTATTATTTCGAAAATGAAACATTTGCGACCCCGTGTTCATAGGAACACTTTTTCTTATTTTTTATTCTGGAACACGAACACAAAAGTTTGTAAACACACTTCTGACTCACTCTGTATATGTATGATACGGTCTGGTGTGTTAATTCAGTCCCTCAGAAATCCTGCAAGTTTCAGATAGTGGGGAATGACCATTCGTATTATAATGTTATATCGATAACTATTGGTGAAACTAGAAGCTCATCATAATTATTTGAAAAGCTTTTTACACATTTCACAATTATCATGGGGGAGAATTTTTTTAATTCTTCTTTGTGGACAAGTACTCCGGTAACATGTTAATGATAACGATACTTAATAATATAAACTGTGCTTTAAATTTCTCTATCTGCACTAAACGTCGCTTCCGCTTCTGACGTGGTATTCCATAATTATAATATCTTTATGAAGGAGAGATTATATTACGGCAAAACCACGAGAAAACTTGAAAATATTCGCGATCATAAATATGTAACACGGGATGATTTATATTCGTTGTCGCTACCTAATTTCGGCTGTGTATGTACAGAAAATGGAAACTTCCTATCGTCTGGGGAATGTCAGTCGATGTAACAAATGTGTCTGGAGGTTGCAATAAATACTGTCATACGTACGACGTCTCTTCATGTGATATAGTGCGTATCTCTAAAGGTTTGCTCGTCTTAAATTGATGGTCGTCGCATCTGAAGCGTGTAGCCAAGTGCATGGTCGCCATAAGATGTGAGTTTCGTAGGCCTACTAGCACGCGTAAGTTTGCTCAGAGGCCTCAGTGGAAAATGTTCACATTCAGTGACATCCACTTTTATAAATTTTGGTAAAGAATTTCATATCCTCCTAACGTTTAGCTTTACTTTATTAATCTGATTTGAATTTTAAGACAGTTGTGGAAAAGGCATGAGGCATGAGCTGTGAAATGCGCGTGCGGGAGGGTAATGACGCTGTCTGCTAGCGGAAGTGGGGCACGGAGGAGAACAGCTTTCTCTGTACTACTGAACACAAAAAACATCAGTGCAGATTGAATTACTTACAGCAGCTGATGAACATTTTACAAAGCTTCTATTCCACATAATTCCCCATCATCTCCTTCTCCTCACTACTGCTACGACTGTTGGTATCACTGTCGTCTTGTAAATTAACTATAATTTGTTCCGAAACGTCGTCAATAACAGGTTCCAACCGCAAGTAATTCTGTTCGCACCTCGAGCTCCATTCTTCCTTTGTGATGATACTAAACTTTTCCTCAGCTAGTTTCATAGCATCATCTAGACGGAAGCTGACATTCTTTGATCAGTCCAATCGGATTAAGATCTGGGTGACATGGCGGCAAGCGAAGGACAGAGTGGCCATGTTCAGCCAGTAGAGCGTCAATTTTGAATGTTTTGAATCGTGGCTTACGCAGTTTAATTAGAGAATACAATTCGGGCTTACGCATTCCGTCACTGAAAGGAATGCTGCGATCTGAAAGCACTTTTTCGAGATGAAGAAGTTGGAGCCGGATTAAGTTGTACGTTATGGTAAGCTGCGTTGTCCACTACTAATACCGAATTTGGTGGAAGGTTTGAGATTAACTTCGTTTTGAGTCATCTTTCATAGTTGTCAAAATTCATATCATGATGATAATCTCCAGATTTTGTCCCCGATTTAAACATTAACAAAGCATTTGGAATGAAGCCATTTTCATTGCCAGCATGTACGATGATGACTCTCTGTCCTTTGGAGACGGATGCAAGTAGACCTGAATTTGTACCATCACCCCAGGCATGTCCTTTTGTGTGTGAGGAGTGAATGGACGTTTCGTCCGTGTAGCTGATAGGTCGCCCCTCATTTCTGCAACGACTTATATTTCTCAAATATGACAGTCTTGCTGCACGAATATCATCCTTTTCGATGAGAACTTTTCTATTACTTTCCGATTTCCTCCACCTGAAGCCTAAATCTTTAATTATTTTCCAAAGAGCCCACTTCCCGCCACTGAAGTTAATCTTTTTCTTAATTACTGCCAACAACGATTTTAAAGTAGGACGCTCGCCTTGCGTAGTGTGAAATTCGTTAATCGTTCTTCGAATTACACACTTGTCAAAATCATCTACATCAGTTTTAATTTTCCTTCTTGGCCGTTTCTTGTGAGGTGTGACGAATTCTTTTCCCACTCGTTTATTATGTTCGTACTCTTTCAGAATGCGTTTCAGAGTACTTATAGACACACGATTTTGTATTTGATTAACGTTAATCACATTGCCGCTGTCAGCTTCTTTCTTCATAAAACTGTAAACACTTTTTACCATTTCTCTACGTTCCCCTATTTTCTTTACACCTCTGCCTACGCTTTACGTTCTGTTCGTGCTGAGTAGAAACAACAACTGTGAATATGACACGCCTAATTATAAATGGGACAATGTTTTTGAAATGGAATTTACCACACGAAGTGAACTCCGTCGCTTTCGCCGTGTAACTGAGCTCCGACTTCGCCTCACCCACTGTTCGAGCTGCACATCTCAAGGCTGTCCCAGCAAACGGCCTATATTTGTCTAGTTCCCCAACTTCAACTTTGTATTTTAGTCAGTTGTAGTGCGAGGCTGATTAGACAACCAAAACTGAAGGATTTGCTGTGGTATTGACTTCCGTTCATCTCGGGATGTTGCCGGAATTGAAAAGGGGAATGTAGCCCGCTCCTATGTGTCTTTTGTATAAGCCTCATCACGTAAACTTACACCGGAGAGTTCGTACCTGAATGTTCGTCCGTCTGCCTGTATATTTCATGTCCGAAACTTGATCGTAAATCGATAAAATTTGGTATTAGCGGGAACACTTAAAGTTGTAGAGCGAATATAACTTTGTTGGTCAAAGGTAAAGCATACTTTACATGAGTCTCAAAACAACTGCTTTGTTACCAGGATGCGATTGTAGACGGACTCAGTAAGCGTTTTCTCAGTTATAGAGCCAGTGCGCATTAGTTCTGAAGATGCAAAAATGCCACTGTGTTGCTTAATTATAGTTCATTATAAGAAACCTCTAAACTCCACTTCGCACGAAACAAACCGTCGGATCGCAGGTTGAAGACCACTGGACTGCATGATTTTTTTTCTCTGAGTTGTAATAACATTTGTAGAGAACGAAGTTGCTCCCTCCGCTGCTAGATGTGATGTAACCGATACGAGTTCAGCGATGCCATTTTTATGTCCGAACCGTTGCACTAGTATCGATACACAGCACAAATAGACTGTAATTGTCCCGCTGCGAGATACAGGTCAGCATTGAATTCAGTTGAGGTGTGTGACATAGAACATAACAGAACCACAGTTGAGGAAAAAAAGAGTGGAAACCGGAATTAGAAGCTTTGAAAGCCATCCCGTGGCAAGATATTATGGACGTGTCGGGTTTTTTAAGTCTCGCGTTTGGATGTTGAAATCAGATTTTTAAACATTTGTACGAACATTTAAATGTTTGTTGACGAAGACAAATACTTATAACTTTCGAGGATAAGAGACGACATAGGAAAATGGACCTGCACAGAATTCTGGGACAGAAACTGAGCTGGGACGAGATTATAAGATCGAAAGCTTGAGTCATCCTCTTACATCAAAAGAAAAACAAATATAAATACGCAAGAAATTTTTTCAGTATAACCTCACAGAGAAAAAGTTTTTTTTAAACATAGCCTACATTACGAATAAGGGGAAAAGGCTGTCCAAAATACTGGCAGAATAAAGCAAACCTCAACGCGAACAACGCCGTGGAGCGAAGTTCTTGTCGTGAACCTGATGGTCGTTCACCGCGTTCAATACTCCCTCCACTGAGTGTTAGTTTTGTACTCACAGCAGCCCGTCGTATTCCGGGTGAATCCAATTTCCCCACAACCTGTTAAATTCAGAACCGCTTTGATATTGGCCTCGAACCGACGCCACCGACTCCCAAGAGGCATCTTATAAAATCTCGGAAAAATGCTTTCGGCACATTTCCCCAATATTCCAGACATTTAAAATGTAGCTTCATTTAACTGCATTAAATTAAACCTAAGGTAATTTTTATTAATTTCAGTTCTTTAAAGAATACTGTAGTTGGAAACAAATACATAACTTTGCAATTATTTATTTGCTGTATCATTATTTATATTACGTTTTGATCGAAAAGTATTTTATTTGAAAGGTTTTCTCGTATATCTAAAGTCTAATTGGCTACTTAATAAGCAGACTGAAAATTGTTACCTTCCAGAGGTAGTCCCATAAGAACTAAAGTGCTACTGAATTGGTCAATGCAGAAATTACGAAATTATTACCGCGTACTCGGGCGAATTTACGCACGTTATCATTTCACGCAATGTCTGTTACAACAGGCAAATTGGACTGTCAAAGCTTGTCTGAAGAGGAAAGGACTTAATTTAGTGTGAGCTGTAATTTCCTGCCATCGGAAATCTGTCACTTTGTTCGACTGATAACTGCAGCTGCCAAAATTCGTAAGAGCACCCGTAGATTTCAGTTGACGAAAGCCGAACCTAATTAACGATTTCAGCTGATGAAATGTCCTTGCCGTTGGAAGATTTCCGGACACTTTCAGTTTCTGCTGTAACCTAGTAGTAATATAGCGATTTTAATTTTCTTTACCGAAAACAAGTAAAAAGTGAGGAACTGGAGACATTCTGGCGCGGCTCGTGTGTGGTCCTCCGAGGGTTGTACAAGGTTAAAATGCAGGAAATACAAAAATGTAAATCAGTGCTTGGTCAAAGTTGTAATCCCACGTTTTATAACAGCGTATAAATAGACTCAGAGAAATAAGATTTGAGGTTTTCACGGCATCTAGTCTGAAGATGGCCGTCTTCTGGGTTGATTCGCCGTGTAGTCTGGTGGACATTTCCCGACATTTCAGAGGTCCTTACTGCCTTCATCTTGACAAGTTGCCCTCTCTCATATAGTATAGAAATCCCTAATCTTTTATAAAAGCCGAATATTTATTAAGGTTTCCACAATTCGCTTGCAAAGTCCGAGGCTTCATGTGTCATATCTGAAAAAGCCGCTATTTTCCGGAAAAGTACGAGGCGCGTCCTCAAAGTAAGTTTCCCTGGGGCCGTTTACAGAAACAAAACACAATTTCATGGAAATATTTATTGCAACAGATACAGCAAGTGTCCAGCTATTTTTCAACATATTCGCCACCGGAATTGAGACATTGGTCATACCGTGGGACCAACTTTTGAATACCTGTGTCGTAGAAGTCTGCCGCCTGGGATTGGAACCACTGTGTGACAACCATCTCCGCCTCTCTGTCATTCTCAAAACGCTGACGCTGACCGGACAGGAATTTCTTGAGGTGTAGGAAAAGATTAACTCTACGTCAAACCTCCATTCAGGAGGACCACCCATTGTCTGCTGTCCGTGACTACTTGCAAAACGTCTTGCTTACCTACAGGTAGTCCTTTTCGCCAGAGTGCAGTCTGATTGATTTAATAACTACCGCAGGAATGTTTGCTCCCTTCATCTGCGTGGCTTCAGACGAGAACGTCGTGACGTATCAATTACACGCGTTCTGCTTCAGTCGCTCCAGTAACTATTCCTCGGATCCGATTCGCGTCGTGTCCTATAAAGGCCACGTTCCACCGAAGTACATTGCCGACTTCCGTTCTCAGCAGCTTCAGTCAGAGGAAGCCGTCGCGTCCCGTTGGGGATCGATACGGATCCGTTCAGATAGCGCAGTCCGGACGTTTGGAATTGCCTCGTGAATCCCCTTCCCCCGCACCTCCTTTGAGATTTAAAACCTTGAAGGAGCAGTAGCAAAATTAAAGACTTGTAGCTGCTAGGCCTACGTTGATTAATGGGCCATTGGCTTCACCGCTCTTAATTGCAACGCAGGAGGACGAAAGCGAGGAATTGCTATGTCCGTCAAACACTCCTCACTAATAAATAATTAAACCTACTCCATGGAGTAGAATGTCTCTTGAGAAGTTAAAAGTTGCTCTGCTAGTAAAAGATTTCCCGCCTTCTGGTCTTGAAGCCAAATGCTCTTTGTTATTACAGTGTTTACAATAGCCCTCATTGAACCCTACGAAGCCAGATGAATCAAGTTCACTCAATCCCACTCCACTTTCTTTCAGTATACTTAATATATTCTTTTAATATGTTGATATTGTCTTCAATTTACGCCTATGACGAGTGAACCTGAGAACTACTTTAATATGTGCCCACTTTCTACCTTTCGTAATTTAGAACACAAATAACGTTGAAACTTTCTCGTTTTGACTCAAAGGTAATTAAAATCATCTGTTCTTAGTTTAATAACAGAGAAATTCTGTAACTCTCCCATAGTCTGTTTAGCTTCTTTCAAATGTTTTGGAACTGTTTTACTGGCGTGGCGTGCCCTCGTCGCTGGGCAATTGCGGCCGAGTGGTTAGCATTCCTCATTGAAGTAGGATTTGATGTTCTCACGGCGGTAACCACGAAGATGGCAATCTTCTGGGTTGTAGCTGGTAGACGTTTGCCAACGTTTCAGAGGTCCTTGCTGCCTCCGTCATCAGGGCGATCATCATCACCCTGAACCTGCTAAAATGTGTTAAAATATGACCGATCGTTGTATTAATTCTGTATTTCCTCGTCATTAATGTACCACTAATCTATAATAAATTGAACTGTGTACGATTTATAAGCTCAGTTGAATTAATAAAATTGTGAATTCTCGAGTTTGTGGCGTCGGACATGTCTGTTCCACTCAACAAATTAAAGATTTCGAAGAGTCGCTAAGTACTGCTGTTTCCCTCTGACGTCAGAACACTCGAGTTCTTCTCCTTGGCGTTGCATTGTAGTGAAGTGGGAGCCAGCAGTGAGTGGGTGGCTGAAGACACAGTGTTCCTTTACCCTTGTAGTGGCGTTGAGAGGAGAGAGACCAGCTTCTTCTACGAGAAGAGTCTGGCATGACCTCCTGTTACCCGGAATCAACCTCACGGAGCAAAGTACCTCTTGTGAAGCTGATAGTTGCTCGGCTAGTCAGCAGTTTCCCCGAATGTTCATTACCGTGTTTACAAGAGCCCGCCACTGGTCTCTGCTCTGAGTAACATGAATCCAATGCACGACATCAGTTCCCGTTTTTTAGGACAACATTTAATATTATACTTCCGTCTAAGCCCAGGTCTACCGAGTAGTTTCTTCCCTTCGTATGTTTGTAAAGGGGTTACATTCCAGCGGGCGGACTCCCGAACCGACTGACAGAACGAACTGAAATTACATTTGCAATACGCTGCATGACTGTAAGTTACCCTCGATGTTTGTCGTTTAGTGTTAACTTCTCGGCTTTAAGTTCATTCCCTCTAAATCGCTGAGGGTAGAAATTGGTGTGAAGGAACTTCGCGTGTTAACTTTTAATGAAAAATACGCAAGAACCACAGAATATAGGATGCCTCTTCTTAAGACTTAAACCGGAACAGTCTCCTCCGGGTACTTGCAATCCTGACTGAGGTTAACGTGGCTTGCTCTCCGGGCAAATGACGCGAGAGTGCTTAAAAACAAGCCACAGCCGCTTCCTTCCATGTCCTTTCCAGTTCATTATTCATTAATCATTCCGCCATTCTTTGGTGTGTATTCGAGCGTCGTCAAATGACCACAAACAAGTAAGATTTTAGGTTCTCACGGCTGCAAGTGTGAAGACGGCTGTCTTCGAGGTTGTTGCGATTTGCAGTCTGGTAGACATTTACCGCCTCCATCATCAGGGCGATTTCCGGACTGCATGGCGCTACAAGAGACCGTGATGTATTAACGTGGCACATCCTGTCTGTGGTATGTGACGTATGTCGACTGTAATTAGACGTGTGTGTACGTGTTCATGCAAACTAAAGAACGCACGTTAATAAACACATGTCGACCTGCACCTGGCGACAGATGCACATAAATGGGTGTTAAAATGGATTCTTGGTAGTAGGTTAGGCTTCGACTGTTTTCATAAACAACAAAGAGTCGTAAGTGGGCCCCTTGTCACTAAGGCGCAGCGCGTTCTCGCGTTGCAGACGAGATGGAGGGGGTGGGACATTCGTATGGCTTATAATAGGGACGGTGAGAGGCTCTTGGAAGCTCAGTAACGAACCTTTGGGTTCCATACAAAGCGAGGAATTTCTTGACTGGCTGGCTCATTAGCTTCTCAGAAAAGACTTTGCTTCACAGATTTACTTTCGCTAAGGAAATATTTTGATATTCGCAGTGAAGCCTTCGATATAAGCGACACCCTTCCTTGATCGACAGGTATTATCTGAAAGTCAACAAAACAAAATTTCACAGACAGACGGAAATTCATAAGATCTTGTACATCGCGCCTATCAGTCAAGGTAGAACTTGTTTTAAATTAAAGGCTGCTTATTGATTCCCAATACGACATTACTACCAACCGTTTTATTTTCGTAACGGGTAATAAGTTTGTTCTGACAGACGATTTTAACATAAAAATAGAAGCTTCTAAATGAAGAAACATGATAGCATGCGGCCTGTATCTACATGAAACTAACATCCATTCTGCTGATGATGGGTCATTATTCTAAGGAGTTCGGATGATTCAAATTTTAGTGTGTCTTCTTAACAGTTTAGCACAATAATAAATCATCACATAATATTTGTACACCTATACTCTGATAAGCATGAACCTGTGAATGTTGGTTCATTGTGACTGCAGGTAAAACATTGCGACTAGTTTAATTAAGTTAATTATATGATTACAAAATTTTGATTATTCTGATTTGAGATAGCACAGCCACTTTGTTATTACGTATTGTCGTTGCGATGGGTGATATTAGGTACCAGTGGAGTTGCAGCAGCGAAGGGACCCATTGCCCAGCCCCAAAATAACGCAGGAGTGAATAAGGAACAGACAGGTTAAAGGAGAAAAACACGGAGAAAAATATGTCCCAATGCCACTTTGTCCACCACAGTCTAGAGGCGAAGTAGTTCGACAGCTTCAGCTATGGGACGGTCGCAGAACCGCTTTAGGATAAGACATATTATCCTAATACGTATTTACTGAAACGATTTACAAAATCTGGGTCCGCTTGTCTCATTTTTTAGGCCGACGCCTCCACAGTATTCAACTTCATCCAGAATTAAGTAGAACAATTGTGCAATAAGCAGTTATTTGATTTTATTCAAATGCAACGTGAGGTTGTAATGCCAGATGTTTCCCGACAGCTCCGCGAGTCACATGCAGGGCGCAGTCGTCGACACATTCGGCAGAAAATTATCTGTGGTTGATAAGGACCAGAGAACAACGAGCTACCTTGAAGCAGACAGGAAGTTCTGTTCCTTTTAAAAATAATGTTATTTTGTAATCACGGTAATTTGCCTGAAGAAACTGAGTAAGTCGCAAGGCATTTAAGTCGGTGTAGCAGATCTGAGCCCGATAGGGAATCCCCACAAATTCATAAAGTGGGGTTTGGAAGCACAGGTCAATGATCGCATAGGCCTTTTAGTACGAAGGTTTATTAATAGGGGCGCAAACAATGATTTAAACATTAATCGAATGCTGTTTTTTTTATCAGGGGCGTGTATCCTGTTGCCTTCTATTGAATCGCAAACAAAGTATTCAGATACGTGGGTCTGCTCAAAAGCTTCGCACATGAAATCCTGTTCCATGTTTAAATGAAATGTTTTACCCCAGCCACACCGATGCACTTTCAACGACAGTGAACATTTGTCCTAATCCATGCGCACAAAAGTCGATCAACTCTGTGCGTTATGTAGGATACGTGTCGGTCCTGAACAAGAACAAACTTTTAAGGAATCTGTCGTGGCATACTTTAGGGAACTGCCCAAGTATTTTTTTTCAGATGATCCTAGAAAACCCAATAAAATACCTTTGTTATAATATTCGTGAAAGAGTTGCCCTGCACGTATGAATTTCGGGTACTTTCTCGCAAGAATCGTTTTTTAAAACATAAATTTGTCTAAAAATGTTGTTCTCGTTTCGTTCTGTCTTAAATGCGAGGGGATTGAACCAACTTTCCTGCCTGATCTAAATACAATTACACATGAACCCCGTATCTTTGACGTGGGGACACAGGAATCTAACGAAACGAGGCAATGGGAGAGAATGCAGCAATTTTTCACGGTGATGAGCGCAGTTAAACTTGTCAGCGGTTGTTCTGTCAAGTGCGACTTGTAACAATTGAAGCCGAACTGTCAGAACCATTCGTACACTGCGAAAATTTACAGTTCGTTTTTATTAGATTGGAAAGGAATCCGTCGATCTCTCTTGTTGCTAATGGCGGAACCAAAACACGGCGAATTACGCTCTCCTTGGTAAAAAAGAATAAACACAGTGCAATCCTCGACTCTGCGCTCTGAGTGCCGACCCTTCATTTCGAAATTATGTTAGGAAAAAGTGTTACGTATTGCGGGTAGCGGGTGCCAGCCGCCGTAGGAGCGCGATGTTTTCGTGTCATATATGCGGCGCGCCAATCCATCATCCGATCGCCATTTGTTTGGGGATAGGGCGAAGGGTTCTCATCGATCGAAGGGCTGTCACTTCGACGATCAATGGATCACCCACCACCGCACTCACATTGGAAATGAACATGTTCCATTCGCTGCGGTGCTCATGTGCTCTGTGCACATCGCGTATGTCGCGGTCCGCGACGATGCAGTGCGCCTACTGTCATTAGACAAATCACGTGGTGATCATCATTCATCATAACACACAGATGCACACATCCGATACTCATACCGTTCGTGTGATATTATGTTATCAAATATGTTCAACATGGTCTTGAACACTGTTCACAACCGTGTTGCTTCACGTCAACAGGTATCCCACTGGATTCGATCATGAGATACGTAATTTCGTAACAATCGATCAGTAATTTGCTGTAGTGTTACAACCGCGATGTGTATGTAAACGCTAAATTAAAATTACTTTCGTATTTCCTTGGAAGTGTCGTCATACTTTAATGAACTTAATTCTGTTACAACTAAATAGCTCGGTGTGAAAACATGTTCAAGCCGAATCTCGTCTTCGTAATATTTACGAATCAGGTCCGTACCGCAAAGAAAACACCACTCTACGCCATCGCAAAAATCAACTAATTAACGCAGTTTCGGCCTTCTGAGTACTAGAATGCAGTGCCCAGACAGGAATTTTACGAAAAGCAATGCAGTTTGAGTGAGCATAGAAGTACCTTTAAAGCATGGGAGCTTGGGTGATACAAGAACTCCACCACTTTACCTTAAAAAGAACAGCCTTGAGATCTGCTGTCCCAGACAACAAGATAGGACGTCGAGACAACTTCTCCTTTGTTGCACTCCATTTGAAGTCTACTCTGTCACTCTGAAATTGTTGATTACACTGTACAAATATTCAGACAATGCTCTGTTACTATAAATACGTCTTGTTTAATGACGCGCTGAACACTGAGCATTACGTTTCAAACGTGCAAAAACTTGTGAAATTTTATCAGCAGAGAAACTCCCCAGAACATCGTCCACATTTAGCGTGAAGTAGACGGCATTTCAAAGAAGGCATTGAAACAAGTGTTCGATGACGTGATTTGTACAAAACAAGGCATTCAATATTTTGTAACATTCTGTATAGGGATTACATTTCAACGCAGGCTGAAACTGTGGGAAGTTCAGATACTTTGAGACAAAGATTACAAAAGAAAATTTCATTTAGAAAGAAGTTAAGGGCAGATTCAAATCCGGTAATGGCATTTAGAAAACTTTGTCTTCGCATCTGTGTCTAAGAAACTAAAAATTAAATATAGCACAGATGGGATAAATAAAAATGTGTGATAAATATTGTTCGGAAAATACTAATTCAGCCAAAGCGATCCAGCCTCTCCTGAGTTCAAATCCCAGGGACAAATCCAACCAAGTTTGTTTGCTCGAAAGACATGTTGCCTGACGATATAACCTTCTCATCAGCTGGAAGACCCTAGTCTGAATATTCAAGGCTTCCGCCTCGATAAAACCCTCGCTTGCATAAGCACAGCCTCGTTTTAGTTACAAGGCTCTGCTTACCATTTCCAGCAATGCGTTTCGTGTGCAGGAATTTTTTTGAACTAGAAGGGACGACGCCTCGCTCTTGCGGAGGACTTCGCCCTTAGTTAGCTTTTTGGTTGGTTGGTTCGCGCGGCTTAGTAGTATAAACGTCGGACCGGGCAGCTATTGACGTGGTTAATAAGGCGATGCGCGTATACGATCGTCCTGACGATAGAGGCAGCAGGGGCCTCTGAAATGTCGATAAACTTCTACCAGACTACACGGCGCAACTACACAGAAAACAGTCATCTTCAGACTCAGCGTCGTAAAAACCTGGAATTCAAATTTCAAGCAATAAGCAGTCAGTATGGACGAGGATTCGGTAAATCTGCACCAAAGTACAGAACGCCAACAACTGAGATAATGTGCACGCTTCTACTTTTAAGAAGGAAATGCCATATTTACATTATAAGAGTAATAAATCTTTAACCCAATTACTTTTCTCCAATTACAAGGAAAGGTTTCATTACATTCCATAATTTAGAGGTTAAGCGGAATCTTGTAATACATTTTATACCCACATGATTTATATAGCAAGAATTTTAAGGCCGTCTGAATCGTAGTGTCCTTTTTTTTCGACGTTCAGCGTCTGATAAACAAGGACAGAAGAAAGTAAATAAAAGCAGTTAAAATTTATGTTGCTTTATTTTAGTGGCAGTAATATCGGAAAGTTTTTAGACTGGGAGCAATATTCTTTACTTTTCTTTCTAAAAAAAAAAAAGAAGAATTAATTACAAGTCCAGATATTAGGTTATGTTGGCAAAAAACGCTCATAATTTGCAACGTCTGCGAATTATTGCCACGTTAACGTGGGAGCCGCAGAATGCGCAATTTCTTACACGTTCATTTAACCTACAAGCATTAAGAACGCAGAGGCGCTAAGAAGAGCATTTTTTAGGGATTTTATCTTTCCAATGTTGGTATTGTCCCGCAAGGAAATGTATTAGTTTCTTCAGAAATGAGTATGCAGATTTTCTGAACCAGTCCCCTATTTAACCTAACGTTGGTTTGGTTTATCCGCGATGTTTGATCCCGTCGAAGCACGAAAACGCATCTAAAGAACGTTTAAAAATTTGGTTCTTACCTGAAGGACGCCGAGATCAAAGCAAGGCAAAGTAAATGTACAGAAATTATGGAGTACTAAACCTTCTTCAGCAAGCTGTCCAGCATCTCCGTGTGTCCAAGTGTCTGTGTCACTGTTAGGCTTGGAATTATTTGACGAATTTGGATGAAATTTAACACGAAAGATACGAAGCCACTCCATCATGCCGATTTTAGATTTCTTACCACCAGTAATGCCAACATTGCAGCGGTTTGAGCTTCTGACATGCGAGGGGCATTGGGGCCGCTTAATGAAACGTCTTGACATTTCAAGTTTCAGTCTGTGTGTGTTTGTTTGTACGTTTGTATATTCGGTTTTAGCTCTAGAAGAGATTTGACGATTTGCGAGTAAGAAAACACTGGATTCCAAAAACAAAAGAGAATTGTCCTGAGTTTGATTCGCGGCGAGGACGTTTCCTATAGCTCGGAAAGAAGGTAGAATAAGAAAACGGCACAAAGGACATAGTTGTCTTGTTTCGTAGAGGACATTCATTACAGAAACAAATGCCACGACCTCAAAAACTGTTTGGGTTCGATTCCCGGAGAAGAATGCTTTTTGCAACTCGGATAAGCGTGACAAATTTGTTTGTTTCGGTGAGGAACTTACAGCAACCAAGGTTTCGAACTCGAAAACTGCCCTGAGTTCGATTTCCGATGAAAATGTTAAGTTTCTGGGGTACTTTTTCTGATATTCAGCGATACGTAGATTAGGTCCATGAATAATTTATCGGGGAAGAAAGGTTATAAGAAATGTAAGAATTTTTCAAATTTGGTTGTAAATGGATACTTAATAAACATTTATCTTTACTTAGAATCGGGCGTTGCATTTAAATTAAGCGCATGGTAACTCACGGGTTGTTTTTCTGTGGAAGAATCTGTTCTCTTTCTCAAGATATTTTTGCCTTATTATTTGTATACTGTATCAGTAGCATCGTGAGATGATTTGAACTACTGTTTGATGGTGTATAAAATACGTATTTAAAAAAGAATTATTAAGTAATCAAAATCTAAGTCCGTCATAATATTGGCAATTTTCCCAGCGCTGCTTATGGGCAATTTTGGTTGTTGATTTTTGACAAGGGGAATGTTTGAGCATTCCTGAACTGACAGGGCATTGCTCGGCTTGAATTTGCTAAAATAAACAAACAGTCATTTTTCGATATTTGAATACAAGGAGGAGCGCTTTCTCGTATCGTACATTACGTAAAATCTGTAAAATAAAACTCCAAAGATGTTCACTCGTCCTCCAGTTTTCCGTATCCTTCGACAAGTCTGTGTGCCTTCATAAGGGAGAATTTGTCAAAAGAACAAGAGAGTCAGTAGACTAGCAAATTGCGTGGCGCTGGGCGTTCGTTGCTCAGCTGGCCAAAAGTCCCTCCGTTAACTGAAGACAAACCCCCCGGAATGCTCGCTCTGGGCTCTAACCTCACTCTCTGTGACCATGTTTGTGTAAGTTACATTTTAATATTATCTTCCTTGATCTCTCGACTGGTCACATTCCTTGAGCTTTTCTGACCAAAACAAAAATCTGTTGATTTTTCTCGTGTTTCCGAAATGTGCTGACACAGGTTCACGAGGGCGATCGGACGTTGGACGACGCTGGAGTTCAGTCACGGGGAATCTTGAGGTAAGGGTGGGAGTGATGTGTTTCCTGAATTTGACTGCAGGTCTTTATGATTATGTTTATTGGTCTGTGAAGCAACAAGACATTAAATCAGGGCTTGAAAAGTTGCCTTCTATTCTAAGTTGCGCCCCTATTTAAACATCCTCGCATTCTATCGTCTATTAACACAGAGAAATGTTTATTTAGTACAATACGACCATGATTTTGTGTAAGTCGTAACACACTAAACCAAACGTAACCTACGCAAGTCTAACATTTATTGAAAGTAGCGCAGGAAAGGAGATCAGAACGGCAAACTTAAAATATTCGGAAAGTGCAATAACGAATCAAAATTACATTAGCAAGAAATTAAGAACAAATTAAATTCAGGGAAGACTTTCTAGCTTTCAGTTCAGAATGTCTTCTTCCCCGTGTCACATCTAAGCAAGTAAAAATTAAAATTAGCAAAAAACTTTTCCAGCTGAAACTTATTTATATGGGCGTGAAGCCCCGTCTCCCAGTTGGAGGGACTTTTAAGACCAAGGTACCGATTTGAATTTTTGGACACAAGAGACTGAGAACAGAGGGACCGAATAATATGGACCTTCGAAATGCATGGGTTTGCTCCTCGCCAAATATTAGGGCTCTGAAGTGAAAGATAATTATGTGGGCGTGGCACGTGCCACGCGTGTGAGAGACGAGGAATTAGCCTACAAGCTCAGTTTTAGTCTCAGGATAAGAGATCAATTGAAGTTCGTGGTCGTACATTGGAGAATAATAATAAAATGGTTCGTAAAGATGAGCTCTGAAGTTTGAGACTGGAATAATCTGGCTCAGGATGGGCTTAACAGCGGGCTGTTGTGATCACAGAAATAGCGCTCCATAATTTCTTGGTACGTGGAGTCTGTGCACAGAGGAAACAAGTAAACGAAGTTACGGGTTTGAATCTCGTTCGCAGATAATTTCTATAATAAATGAACTTATTATTTGTATTTGTTATTGTGTTCTTGTCATCTTACGTCGTGCCTTGTCCGTAAGTGGCCTTTTGGCTTTTAATGCAGAAAACTAATAACAATAAAGAATGAATTGCAAAGCGATCCGCGTGTTCATCTTTGTGAAGTCAGGTGCCTGATTCGAAATCGATGATAGCTGAGCTTATGTTGCAACGGTGTCTGTGGGATGTCTGCAATAAGTTGGGTCCTTATTCAAGTCTGGCTGCAGCTCCAAGAAGGAGTGAACGAGAAAGAATGTAAAATTTATGATTCTTGTAATAAATATTCAAAGTCTTTAACAGTGAAACAAATAAAAATGGTTTCCAAAGAATATAAAAGTAACACAGCTAATTGAATGTCTGCAAAGCCGGAACTGACAACCCTCGGAGTTCTATGTGCGACGCAGTGGACTGCAATAAATCCCAAACCGAGTGTTGGCGGTGGCCGTGGTCACGGCGTATGAACTGCTGTAGCCGGGGAAGAAATGTGGACAAATAAACTGGCAATTTCTCTCTCGCCCTCGAGAGTTATTGTTTTCTGCTAGAGCAGTTGCGTTTATCGACTTCATGTAAATCGACCTGCTTCTCGAGTTGTGGATGGCGTAGAAATGGCGATTCCTATTTACGCACAAGATAAAAAAAATTATTCCTGATTCGTGGGTCACCATTTTAACTTCGTGCTGTACGTCGTTGGCCTTGTTGCAGGAGAAACTGGCGTATCAGTGCAAATGCGTGCGGCATTCTTGTCAAAATAAGCCGCTGTCGCGAGGAGGATGACGTATGATCAGGACTGACTGATGTTTCCGTTTCGTTTATAGTGTGTCGTGGGTTCATATCCAGGCGACTTCTTTTTACTGTGTCAGGTCTTCCAACGCTGCTACATTCAATGTCAATTCTGCAGTCTGTTCATAGTTTTCAACCAGTGAATAATAATGGCATTTTGAAATCTTGATCCTCAAGAAACGTAGGTTTTGACACCGTGTTCATCTCTCTTAATAACACTAGAAACACCAAATCACTATTAAATTATCTACTTAATAATTTGTATTTTTACAAAATATTATTTGATTGATCGATTCGAAGATGGGACGGGTGAAGCATTTAGCATGAATATTGAAAATGCGAACGTCATTGGGTAGTCTGTTTCGAAGAAACTACTCGACGAAAAACAGTACATGGAAGGATAATATTAAAATGCATCGGAGGAAAATATTGTGGCTCAGGATAAGGGATGGTGGCGGTCTTATATTAACACGGAAATGAACGTTCGAATTCTACAAAATTTGGAATTTATTTAACTACGTTAGAGTGCTCTTTGTTTCTCAAGAATGAAATGGTGAGCCATTACACGCTGCTACCCAACTTGACAGTTACAAGCGAATTTAAAATTTCCCATCAACGACAATATCGACATTGTAATTTTTACAATCTTCCGAGATAAGAGCGCAGTGTAAATAATTTGGTGTCATATTAACTGGAACTAAATCCATCGATCTGAGTCCATCCTCAAAAATTTTATAGTGGCTCAGCTATTTGAAGTGTATAAACGCAATTCGTTATTTTCTTGTTTCCATTTAAATGTTTTGTTGCTAGGATACTTGGACCGGTTTTATAGCGCAAAAATCCATCGTTGCCACGCGCTTGGGGCTACGTTGCGCCAAGGTGGCAGGTGAATGATGTGGTCCTCGAATGTAAGTAAATGTTCGAGATATTATAATAAGCAGATTACTTGTTTCATATAGTCGAAAAGAGGCCAGAGAACGAGAACGAAATTGTACGGTTTGCCCGTGTCAAACAAAAATTCAGTTGTATTTTGAGAAAGGAGGTGGATGAAAGGTTCTGAAAATTCTTTGGCGACAACACTTTTATTTTTCTGTTTATGGGAACTGAGAGGTTTTCGGATGTTAGCCTAAGATCCGCATTATTTAAGGTGATGATTATTATTCACGTGGAATTAAAAGAGATGTTACACGCGTTTAGGATATTCAGTGTTCATTAAGGACCGGCTTGGATTATTTCAATTATTCGTTGACTGTACTCACTGAGGTGCTTGTGGCCTCCATCAGTGGCTCCAGGCGAATGCTGTAGCAGGAACTGGGTGGATGCTTTCACCTTGGAGTGGCGTTAATACGACCCTTCTTTTCCACATTAAGTTTGCGGGTTGCACGTGTCCCCAGGATTGCAGTTCGGATTTTCTGTTTCCATGTGTTGTATTATAATTTGTAGAGCTGACGTCGGAGTTCGGGAGTAAGTTTGTCTGTATCGAGTCAGAACGCACAACTTGTTGTCAGTTAAGAAATCGCTTATTGAAATTCAACTCGGAAGTGTTTCTTTCACTTTCAACGTGTCTATCTTCTTCCCTCTATTGTCCAGCTCTCTCCCCCTCCCTCTTCGTGCTTCGTGCTGACTTCCATTACTTTTCATCACCACAGCGAGACGCAGCAGCAGAGGTCCACCGCCCGCAACCTTTATGAGCAGACTTCTGTCCATTTCAACACTAAAATACATTAACCAAAATTTCTAAATTGCAGATATACATATTTAAGTACACGGTACACACACACACAATTGTAAACTAATGCAGTGCTCCTGCTGCTTCTATATCCATGGTAGAGACCCAACCCATAATGACCTCTGGCTATTCTGATTAATTTTCTGAAAACACCTCCAACGTTTTTAAGACTTTCGTTGCACTGAGTAGGCCTCTGTCTGCACAACATAACACAGGGAAACGTAGACTAACCTATCCATGCCTCAAGAGGGATTCGAACTCACAATTCCTATGCATTATGAACTCACAAGAGTTTTCATAGACCTCCGTGTCATTTAATGATCTCCTGTGTGAGCGCTGGCAATGATCAAACTGGTTTTCACATTCCTCACATCCACTGTCTTCAAAGAAAGAACGGGGTTCGGACCTCTGAAGATACTTAGGGATGGTCTTGTTGTTAAAGACCAAATGAAAGCCATGAAGATTCTGTGTGCGATGACGTGCTAAGGCACTGAATGTAGGCGTACTGTACGTTACTACTACAAAGGGTTAATACGGCTACTCCAGTTTTAATAATTCAGAAATGACGCCATTAGATGCACTGGGTTTAAGTACAAGAAATCGTTAAAATCTGTCGCTCAAATTTTCAAATGCTGAAACCCTGTGATATTTCACGTGTGCCGAGCGTACGTGATATACTGTTTACCAACGAATTTTATCTCCACGTAAAT
Source organism: Zootermopsis nevadensis (assembly GCF_977971745.1). Lineage (NCBI taxonomy): Eukaryota > Metazoa > Arthropoda > Insecta > Blattodea > Termopsidae > Zootermopsis > Zootermopsis nevadensis. The sequence continues at coordinate 18,529,490 of NW_028259143.1, forward strand.
TAAGCTTTTTAAGTATTTTTTTCAAATATTATTCAATGCAAAATAGTCGCCCGTAGTTGATATGACGTCGTCAGATAGCTACAAGATGACGCTTAAGAGGGTGTTTGAAACATCTCTTAATTAATTCCGATCCGCCACGATCAGTTGCCTCTCCTTGCGAGTTTAACCAAAGGAAAATCAGACTGAAAGGGATAAGTGTCGGATGCAATCTTGTGGCGGCGCCACGTGCTAGATTCTTACACTTCGGTGCACAGAAAGGCGCAAGTTTACTTTCGACTGTTTTGTAAATCGAGCCTCGTTTGAAGCTTCGAAATTCTCACCGAAAAGGAGAAGGTGTCGCCTTTTGATATACGCGTTTCTCTTTTATTTCCTCTTTGTGTAGTTCAGTGTTTTTGACGTCAACATAACTCACCACACGCAACGATCCAGAAAAGATGACTATTTATTATACGCCTCTCGATAAGCAGATGTTTCTGTGCGTAAGCAGAACGGCATTAAAATTTCGCTTTTCGCAGAAACCAACGTTAAAGATATTTGGGAACTAGACCAAGAACATAAAAAACAATCAAGACGAAGTTGAAATCAGATTAAATTCCGGGAATGCTCGCTACCATTGTCTTCCACTTTAAGAGGGAAACATTGACTTGCTAAGAGCAAGGTAGCTCAGGTAGAGTTGTGAATCGCCCTCAGGCTGGACAACATTTCCTCCGGGGATAAATCGGACGGGGCGTGCCGAGATAAAAGAAAATTAGTGAAGCGATATCCCACACCCACACACTTGCTTGCTGTGCGGTGTTTAATAAGGCGTCAGGGACACGATATTTGGATGTTAAGCAGGGTACGAGGAATTTGTATAATAAGGACGCACTTCATAACTTGTACTCCCCAGAAAATGTGATTGGGATAAAATCAAAGTGAAATAGATTGTAAGGGAACACGAGAGATCTCCAGGAATTGGAAACTTCTCGCCCCTCTGAGACAGATCTCATAGTGATCAATAAATAATCGATGGCGCACTAGGCAGCGTTATGTGCTGGAGCCATGAACAATTCATAACATTCACACGGATTTTTCCGAAGCAAGGGGAGATTTTTGCAGAGGAATTGGCTGCCTCGTGTCACGTGCAACACTTTCGCTCTTGTGCACGTGTATCGTCGGTTAATGCACCGTGGGGCGACTCGGAATGTTGGTCACATGACAGACCTCGTCACTGATAATATTTCCCCGTCTCCATCTTGACTGAAAAACTTTACAGTTGGATGCACACCGCAAACTAGCAACATAATAATTACCTGAGTTACAATTTAGAGTTGGAAAGGAGAAAGACTTTCATGAATCGCGTGAATCTGTTCCGGAGAGGCCTTTCTCTATTCAGTAATACCTTAATATTTTATGTCAAGGGTCCTCGCCACTGTACACGTCTTGAGGACGTCAGCTGACAACTTCGGACTCAGTTGAGTGTCGCAAACCACACACATCGCATAATTCCAGCCGGGTACCTCGCTCCTCGAGCCATTTGGACGCCAAACGTTTTTATTCAGCTTTTGTGAATTAACTAATTCGATGTTCAGTATAATTGCCAACAGCTGTCGCATCTGGAAAGTGGCAGTATTTTTGTTTAATTTAAAGAAACGAAATTTGGATCTAGAACTTAGAATAGATTATCATTTCTCGTCTTAAAGAACAGATTATCGCCCATTGTCTTAACGCGGCCTGTGAAATTGAAAGTTAGTCTTATGTAGCCATAATTTTAAATGAAGTAAAATGTTTATTGAGGTGTTTTAAATCGAAGCTGCCAGTAGAAATTGTCGGTTTAGGAGGAGGGCCTCAGCTGTACTCGGTAACACGAGAAGCTCCAACTCGAAGTGTCGAAGGCGCCGCAGATTAATTGAAGAAGAACAGAGGAGGTCGTCCTGTCGTGTAGTTTATTTATTGTCCTACGTCACAGATGACCCTCTGTCGGGTTGCTCGGGGTCCCTGGCCCACAGTCCTGTTGAACAGGCGTTTCCAGCAATTTGATGAAACTGCGCTGCTAAAGTTGGACAGCAATTTAAAGAAAAGTTAAAATAAATTAATGTTAGTGGAGGGGTACACCGTGCGCAGGCCTCGCCCTCTGTTGTTTTAAGAGACGGGGCACCGAGAAGTGAATCACCAGTGGTACTAGACAGTTTCATTAAAAAGATGGACGACTCCTTTAATATGGGTGAGGGGGATTAGTAGGGTTATGAACATGACTTTGAAATGCCTTTTTGTTGTTTCCAGACAAACACGGGCATTATGGTAACATAACCCTGTGTTTGCTTATAAACTAAGAAACGGAGATTACCGAAAAGAGTAGAGACACGCAATTTCCTTCAGTGCGTTTTGTTCCGCGAGAGGCCATAGAAAGCTCTCTTCTTCTCGCAGAGTAAATTTGACGCAGTTGCTGAGTGATGTTGATGGCGTGGGAGGAGACCCCATTTGCCGAGAAGTGGGCGTGGTGCGCACTCCGAGCCCTGAAGAAAGATGCGATTTCCATTGTAAATTGTGATGGTTGGTTGCTGGGAGTAGGGACTTCGGCAGTGGCTGGTCCGATTACACGCTGTCCAAGTCGACGGAACTTGTTTGTTGGAAAACTTATAACAAACGTTTCGAGGGATTATGTAGTTGTTCAGATCAATCTTTTGCTTGAGTTCCTGAACTACTGAGCTCGGAAGATCACTTCCAGCTAAACGATAGAATTTTACTGCGGTAAATGTGAGTGGATGTTTTCGTTAATGTTTATTCATAACGAATATATTTCACAAACGACTTACATGATATGCTTTTGTGAAATCTGAAGAAAGAGTGTAAAAATCTGCTCTTCATTAATCAAACCGCCATTAATGTGGTTCATCGAATTTCATGTACGGATCTAAAAACACGATATTTGCATCAAATTCGCATGCGAGTGATGCAGGAGTCTGAGTTGTACACATTTGTGTCTACCGAACTACGAAATTTGGATATATATTAAATACAAAATAAAAATCTGATGCATATTTATAATAACACATTCGTAACTAAGCCTCTGCAAACAGCGACGTTTAAATGACGTTGGCTCCGAAATGTCTCTGGTCACATAATACAGACCTGCCCTTTGAAATGAGAACCGGAAATCTGCTTCCATCCAGGGACAGAGAGAGTATAAATGTGTGTGGAACTTTGCTTTCACCCTAACCCCCCCCCCCCCTCCCCGGCCCCATGCGCTTTCACGGCTTGTTTCTTCTTCAAAAGGAAAAAAGATTATTTTTTGAAAAGGATGGATATTTCCCAACCCTCAACTCCCACACTTTAAATTTTTAACATCATTCGTGGACAGACGAGCCGTGCGGGATATTCTAGTAATTCTCAAGATGTTAAAACTACCGAGAATGTGTGAATCAAATTTGTTGTGTTAAAATATTGCATAACCTGATGTTAGGTTTGAGGCAAGGTTTCGGATGTTCCGTCGACGATATCAGAGCCCCTGCCGTTTGGGAAGAATTTACAACTCCCGTTCCCGGAAAACGTTTCTTTGGCGACAGACAATCCCGAATTGTGTCATCACAACTCATTTTTGTATTTCGTGGGCAAAGGTTAAGTGCAGACCACGCGAAGTACCGGACCCGACGCCTACCGCACGTCGATCGATAGCCAGAGGACGACCTAGGGAGAAGAGACGAATCCGCAATGCAGAGACAGTGTGCGGCTTGGCTCTTCGGCTAGACGCACTCCGGATGGCCAGTCCATGGTCAAACGTTTACACCAATCACTCAGCCGATAAGAGGATGTGACAGGATGATGAGTGCACATGTACTCTGGGAGCAGCGAGTTGTCGACGAGAGGGACACGATTTAAATATTTAACTGGGACCTGACACGGTAAAGTTTTACGCATTCATGGAGATGACCTTGAAAACTTTTTATTGCTTTGATGGAACACGTACGGGGTTCAATGACATATTATTAGGCTTATAGAAGAAGCAGCTTGCCTGTTGCAGGGAGATTCATAGAATAAAAATATTAGTTATTAATTCTTTAGTGCCGATGTTCATCGGATTTGTCGACAAATTTCGTTTCTGGTTTTAATCGGACGACAGTGTGCAGCGGTGAACTTCACAACTAAAAAACATAGGGGATATAATACCCTGAACTAAATTTTGGAAAGTTCAGTTCAGAATTTAAAGATATTCTGCCAGATTGTAATTACAAGTAAATATACTCCATCTCAGTACGTTGCTTGAGACTGACAGTAAAGACACGACTAGACACGTCTGATCATCGTGCCTTATCTAGCGTGCGTTCTGCCATATCGGTAATGGGACCAGTTGTGACTAAACGTGACTGAGGCTTGACTAACCTCTGTTCGTTGTTCATTTTTGTTGTTACTAACAATTTTACGAAGTTTGCATTAAATTAGAACAAGCGCGACGTTCTTCAGTCTGCTAGTAAAACAGCACGTGATTTTCTAGGCCACATAGGTGACAGGGACTTAACTCTCGCGTGCGATAAGTGTCGAGGAGTAATTTTTGAAGGACATTGCTATTATTGTGGTCCACCCTGGGGTTTCTCTAAGCTCGCATACACGCCGATGGTTTTATAAAGACGATATTGTTTTCCGTTCTACAAAAACAACAAAGCTCCATATTTTTGAAGCTCTAATGCCGTACGTATATAATCTTCGATTATTTTAAGTGGCGCTAGTTTGGCTCTCACCTCAGACGTTCGCGCATCTGTCATGTTCCAGAGCCTTTTTCAGGAAATTGAGAGTTCAAAGATTTGTTGGCCCGCAGTGGTCTTAACGTTCTTGCCAAATTTCGTGTAAATCGGCCAATTGTTTCAAACTTTTGCGGCTGTGCGCTTGGAGCATACCTGGCGTCTGCTATCAGAGGCCCCGACATCTGTTCAGGTAAATTTACGTCGCACAGAGAAGAAGCTGATGAATTTCCTCCGTGCACAAATGCGTTTATTAACTCAGTGTAGAGGATATGTGAATCCTCCGGCGTGCATCACGCTGCTGTAATTATTGCAAGCCACTTTACATTCTGCTTCCGGGAAATTGCGAACCAGGGGCACAGCAAAATCATTTGTCAAAGCGGCACACAGCCCGTGGCGTTCATTTGCTACTTTTGTGCTTTAAATGCAGATGTCTGTTTTGCCGTCCTTCTTTTAGTAACCTGTCATCAGAGAAGCGACTTTCCTACTACAATAAAAAGTAATAATATTCAGTACAGTTGTGCAACCACAAAGCTATCAAGTTTTATATACAGTGCCAGAATAGTAGTAGTTTATTAAACGTAACACACTCTACTAAAAAAAAGCAATAATTCAGTTCAGTTCAGTTGATTTCCTCTGCTGAAATTTTCCAGCAGCAAACCCTTGTCCAACGCCGGGAATATTTTCTGTAAAGGGGCGCATTCGGTGAATCCGCGTTCGACGAACTTAATAGTGTATAGGATTAATGGGGATACGGGAACGCGGTCGTGTATAGTCAAAGTAAATGCACAATAGAGTAATTTGTAATTATGTTTAATTGTAAACGAACTGTGGAATAAAATGAAGTATCGTCGGGAAGTTTTCCAAGAAATTAAAATACTAACCGAAAGTTTGACTTTAAAATAAAACATCAAGTGCTTTTGCTGTCTGTTTCAATTTCGCTTAATCAATTTTTCAAATTCAGAATTTCATTTTTCTCATTAAGTCTGCATATTTTGACATCAATTTATAATTTCATTAATTTCTAAATTAACGAACGTGTTAGTTTACCAGGATTTGTGCACATTCCAAATTCTCTACTTTTTATATTATATTTGCGAAGATTGTGTTTCGACACTTAGCACATCCGGTCTCATGTGCTAAGGTCACCGCATTTTTCTACATGAAGGAGAAATGAATATAGGATTTTTTTTTTAAATATTTGTGCTTTCAGTGAGATATTTTTAATATTGCATTGTTTATCACTTAGGTTTCACAAGTTTAACGTAATTGTGTTGTTTCCTAAAGGAAATGGGAGATGTTTGTGACCTAGCCCAGTATCTCCAGCTTATAATGAAGTATGATATGTATTTCTTGGTAAGATATTCTTTGTTTCTTAACCAATCAGGAGTGAGAGATCCACTGGGAGCGTCTTCTGTGAAACTGGACAGGGAGCGCAAATAACACTCCTGAAGACAGTCTGTTTCGACCTTCGACGAACATGTCGCAGTGCCGTGTGGCTCCGTTTCCTTCCTTTTATCATAAATAATCTTCGTATTATAACCTGAAGAAATTACAAGTGTCGCCGCGTACAGGAGACATACGAATACAATGTTGTAATTCTAATGACCGCAAGCCAATCGCGCGATCTTCATCAAGGCACCCACTTGCCAGTGACGTGATCACAATTAATAGCGCGAGTGGTATCATCCGCAAGACCTCGCATTACTTATTGTCCGTCTGACCCCAGAAGGTCCTGGACACGACCAAGAGACGCAGACTTCATGCTAACCGAAGAACGAAATTCGGCCCTGAGATAATATTTTGTCTCCAAACCATGAATTTATTACACACATTAATCCCACGTGACATTACCCACGAACCGATTTTAATTGTGATACAAGCGATTACAAATTAGAGCACAGCACGAGGGTAAAGACGAGTTGAGCAGTTACTTTCACGCCTGTAATCGAATCCGCGCCCGACAAGCCCGCGTTGGAGCGAGGTTACTGTAATCAGTCTAACCATTTTCGCGTATCGAGAAATTGTACTCAGAAGGAGCGCTATTTTTCGGAACGTGTTCAGAAATTTGCATCTTATTTGCTGTGGTTACGCACTTGCTTGAAGGACCGTGTCTTAGAGCACTGCTCATCCTGAAAATGAAATTATCCTCGTGTTTGATTTGGAGACACACAGAATAGTGTCTATGATAAATGGAAATCTATTTTCCCTTTCAAAATAATAAATAAGGCGTCGACGTGTCGTCATCTGAAACAAAGTGTTCTGAAATGTAAACAATTTAAAATTAAAATATAATTGCATAAAATATATAGATCAGGGAAACGTAAGAATATTCCATGTCACAGAGACACACTCGATCATTCACCTAATTGAGGTACCACCGTATTTCCTCGAATAAAATATATGCAAATAACTTTTCTTTACAGACATTTTAATTAATCAAACAATGTTCTGGTATTGCTGTTTATAACAACAGGAATAGCAGTGCACGATGAAATTCGAAGGACATTGAAAAAAGTTCCTTTAATCGAAACTGTCTTGTGCAAAACTCGAAGATTTTGTTAAACCTCTATGCCCAATTTTCGAAAAAGAAAACTCCGATGATATTAAGAAGGATTTGTATTTCTGGCGGCTGTGCGTCCGATGATGGCTGTCTTCTGGGCGGTAGAGCCATGTAATCCGGTAGAAGTTTAACAACGTTTCAGAGGTCTTTGCTGCCTCCGTCACCAGGGCGATCGCCAAATCCCAGAAGACGGCTATTATCAGTAATACTGCCGGATATGTCCAAGAGAAACGTTTTCATTTAATTCAATATGACGGGACTTTGGAAGAAACGTGACGGTGTATATGATTTTTAGATAACCTTTTCCCTAAGTTTCGTAATAGAGACAAGTGGATAATATTCTGCGAATTCTGTCTGCAAGAGCAGAACTCCCTTTGTATTTATAATATTTCCTACGACTCGATGTTTACACGATACTGGACACCCCTTAGTCTAATTCTCGAAAGAGAGGAAAGTCTACAAATGTCTCTGCTTTGTCTGCGAGAGACGAGCACTCCTTTATATTGCACCATTTATTTACGACGAGTCGTTTGGGAGACGTGCCGTTGTATGTATGTAGCTAAGACTGTGCCTAAATTTGGAAATTGAAAAGAGCCGATTCTTCCGGGCTTGTCTCTCCAAAAGGAAAACTTTTTCTCAATTCTTTTATGCGACACTTTTTCGCAGACGCAGGGCGATTAAGGGATTGCGCGTTGGCTGTTATGTGCATATTCCGACATATGCGTGTATTCTATAAATGAGAGATAAAATAATGTTGCATTTTACAACTGCTGCTACCATTAGGCAGTTTAAAAATTATTTGCGTTTTAAAACTGTACTAAAATAATAAATGAATGAATAAAAGAATATAAGGGATGAATATACGAAATAAATTGGATTTTGATGGGCCATTTTCAGTAGCCATGAATATTGCCCTAATACTTCCCTCCGGACTGTACAGTAAATTTTCTTAAAATTAAAATAAAAATATTCGGAAGTCCAGTCTCATCCTTTTTGGTGACATTTTTCAAAACACGTCACCAGTCATCACTCCAGTGATCACCAGTAAAGAAATTTGTCGTGTGTCTATTTAACCCTGTAAAATCAATACTGAACATCACAGTACATTAAATCGTGAATTAAAATTTATAACTTTTATGTAGGCAGCAACAAGGAGTTATCGATTTAAATGAAAAAAACATTAGGGCTTATACAATCACCTGTTTCAGATATCACGACATCACACGGGGGCACTTTAGAGATACGTAAGTGTTCACTCGACTCGTCATTATTTTGAGTGGAATTATCTCCAAGTTGAGTGTGACAGGAACTAGTGTTAATTGGAATGGCGTGCTCAGTTAGAAGCCATTGATGTCTTTGCTATCAAGCTGTTGGAACCAATTGGCCTCTGCAGTGATGAAACGAGCGAATTTCCCAGGGGGCAGAATTCCAAAGCCTAGCACCTGCTCTCCCTTATGGCTTCAATCCAATTGCAAACCACCGACATCAATGCAAGAACGGTCCGAATGCTTTCGATTAATAGCGCTCGAGGACCAAAGAAACTGAGGAACTTGGTCCGTTATGAAAGTGTGAAAACTTCTCGTCTTGGACGAGGGGATCGTTGACTCGTGTCCTCATTGTACGTCGAAGCACAGAGGAAGAAGGCGTGTTTTCCGAGAGGTCGTAGATTAATTGCTCGAGGCCTGTTAAGCGTACGGTATAAGTACAGGGGTTTGTATCCGTGAATTCTGAATAGACAGATTTCCTGAAAAACGTCCATGTTACCGTATGTCTGTCTGCAAAATTATATTTCTTGGAAACTGAACACTGGGATTCAAGTCGAAGTAATGTTGCAATATTTTCCATGTTTTGATTCGTAACATGAAATGACACACAGCAGGTAGTCTGTAGTCGAGCAAATCCGATTTCTGAACTAGGGATTGTAGGATCAAATCTCTTTGGGTTGCCACACAAAAGTTTTTATGATTTAAGTCGCTGCTTTGCTTATTTATCAAAATTCTTTAAACATAGAAACGTGCGACCTCATATTTCGCAGGGCCGCCATATTAGTAAAATTTATGACAAAGAATTGGGACGTATGAAGATGGCCGAGACTCAGGTTGCGCGATGCTCGAAATGAGTCAACGGACCTCGGCGTGACAGAGTCTGCGATTCTAGTGTTCGTGACCTGGCAGGGTCCGAGTAACATCAACACGACGTAAAGGATGCATATACTATATACAGGCATACCTCGTTTTATTGCGCTTCGCAGATATTGCGGGTTTTTTTTAAAAAATTGAAGGTTTGTGGCAACCCTGCGTCGAGCAAGTCTATCGGCGCCATTTCTTCAACAGTTTGTGCTCACTTCGTGTCTCTGTGTCACATTTTGGTAATTCTCTGATTGATTTTTAGACACAAAGCTATTGCACACTTAATAGACTACAGGATAGCGTAAATATAACTTTTATATGCACTGGGAAACCAAAAAATTTGTGTGACTCGTTTTATTGCGGCGGTCTGGAACCGACCGCGCAATATCTCCGAGGTATGCCTGTATTGTTAATTTTAGTATTATTTTCCTCTCTGTAGTTATTTCTACAAACAATCTGTGTTATCCGAATATTACATCTGTTTCAGTTTCTCCTTCGTTCTGCATGAATGAGATGAAGGGAGGAGAGGCTAAGCACGAAGTGTGCTTATGCCCGAACGACGTGTGTGGAGCGAGCCAAGAGCCTTGGTTGTCGCCAGCCTCTTGTTATTTTGTATGAAGTTCCTTTGTATCGGAAATACTCAGCCGTTCAGCCTGAAGGAACTCACTCATACACGTCTTCAAGTTTCCATCGTAGAAGTACGAGTGGAAACGTGCGTTTGTTCTACCGCGACGTCAAAACTGATTGCTCGTGCCACGAAATTCGCAGAATAACTTCCGCACGTGACACGCGTGACCCCGTGAGTTCCTTCAATCTTATCCAAAAATGTTACGAGGATTTTCGTTGGTAATCCTGCTTTATGCTTACAGATGTTAATTTTCTCACGTTCATGAGAGTAGCGGTTTTCCGTGTCGCAGAAGCCTTGTTTTAAATCCGGTGCATTTTAAGTTCTTCCGGCGTGCGTGTGGGTTATCAACATGAGGCTGACGTACCGAGGAGCGAGTGAAGCTGTAGAAAGCGTAGATTTCCAAGAAATCTGTACAAGGACGTTTGTTCCTTATTGGATTCGGCTGTCCGAGGCCTCGTTGATTTAACGAACAGCAATTTTATTCTCAAACTCCATAAACACACAAGGACATTTTCTGATTAATACATTAATTAAAATAGCTTATTGATTAGCACTGCTGTCAATACGTTTTTCTGAAGGAAAATCTGGCGAACAAACTTTAGCAACTTTAGCCACATTTCCCGGAAAATGCACGTAACCCAATCAGAAGAATCGCCAAATCGGAGGATGAGTTCGGCAGGGGCATAGTTCACGTGAGGGATTTGCATAATTCATGCAAATATTTCAGTGGAGAACATGAAGGTAACTGGCAACTTCGAAAACGTGGGCGCAGGATAAGGATAATATTAAAACGCACGATGTGGGCAAGATTTGTTTCGTTACGGATAAAGATTGTTGGCCGGCTCTTATGAAGGGCGAAGTTACACCTTTGAAAACCTTCTTCTTGTCATTATTTGAAAAGATTAATTTTAAGAAATGACCTGCTGACAGCCAGTTATTTTCCTAATCTGAAAATATAAATTTCTATCTTCTTACTTCTATAATGTTACAAATAGTTCAGTGAATTTGTTAGAGTTAAAGGTGGAAAACCGTCTGAGAAATCGATATAAACAAAAATGAATTTGTTTCCGGTGGGTGCAAGGCGCCCCAGTGACAGAAGCTGATCAAAGCCGCCACCAGGTGGCAGGTCTGCAAGATGTTGAGGCCACGTTCGAAAACACCGAGGATCTGTAGAGCCCGATAAAGTGTTGAATAATTACAAAACAATTTTTCTGCATTTCAAAGCAGAACCCGCGTTTCCGAAATATATCTCGAAAACTCAGTCACCGCCTTAAGTAACCACGAAGACAAGAAAATGCTCGGAAGTTCATTGATATGGACGGCAAGAAGAGATACAGATTTTTCATTCGATGAAACGGTGGCAGCTGCCACACGTTGACGTGGAAGTGGCACTTGGAGAACGAGAAAGCTGCCAATAAAATTCGAGACTTCCTTTAGTAGTATCGAGGGACGTGCCAGCTTACTCAAATCTAGGAACGAGTGCATACGCAAGAAACGGAATATTTATTTAATACATTTCGTATACAGTTCAGAAAATGGCTGTGAGTTTGGACAGGCTTGAGACTAATCATGGAATATAGAAAGAGATCTGGTTTTCAGCCAGACGCAGCGATGAATATATACGACCCAACAATCAACGAGATCAAACGTGTCCATGAAGAATTCACGTTAAGGATAGAGGCGTGTGTGTGCTCGGAACTCACGGAAATGTCCCGATATCGTCGAAACGTTTGTAAGGCCATGTTTATAGATTTGTGATCTGCTTTACGTGGATGGAGCCGACATGTTAGGAGGACTTAAAGATGGCGGTGTGGTCAGGACTCTCTGAGTCCTGAGCCCTGTAGAGTGGACGTAGCGACGGTCTTAGAGCTGAAGTTGTCAATTTGTCCCCTTACATGATACCAATATCACGATCGTGTTTAGGAGGATGTTGAAAATGGACAGAGATTAGGAGGAAGTTGGGAGAAAGACGATGGGACGAAGAAACGAAAGGAATGGGAAGATAATGCGGAAGAAGGGGCAATGAAGTAAAGTTAGGAGGAGGGCAAGAGGTAAATTTAATTCCCCGTTGAATTTGAACAGACTTTTACGACAGTAACTTACCAAACGTCGACACAAACAAGTAAATCTAAGCTGGCTCAGACTTCGAACTTTATTTGCCTTACATGTGTGCCCTTTTTGCAGTACCGCGTGCGTCATTGAGTGCAGCATTAATTTCTGATTAGGTGTAAGAGAAATTAAGAAAGAGTCCCGCCATAGTCATATATAATTAGTCCCTGAACTTTTTACATGTACGCCGTCCCGAAACGAAGTTGTGGATCTTAATTATACGCGTCCAAAGTACACGAATTCATTCGTGGAAGAAAGAATCGTGCAAAGTTGGGGTCGTATTGAGAAGACACGGCCCAGCTGATAGTTGGGTGTAGCAGACTGCGAGCTCAGTCGAGGTGTTTAGTGAATTCGTGATTACGCATTCCATTAACACTAGGCGAGCAAAACGTTTGACTCAAGAACATTTCCTGGCTCGGACCTCATAGAGAAAACTTTTACAGTTATGGTTTAAAAAATTAATTCCCCGTAGGCTAATGAAATGCGCTGACAGCCTCAAACTCCCCACGGGGTCGTCGGAGTAGTAGTCTAATATGCAAATTTTAGAGGACAATTTGCTGACACCAAGCTCAGGGGTCGCATCTTTATTCAGTGAAATAAGGGCTGGCCAGTCAAGTCATTGCCGAGTTCGTCCCACCACAGACAGTGCTCTGTGCCTTATTTATAGGACTGTCTCCTTTACTAAACTTCGCTAGAAGTGGCTCAGACAATTGGCATCGAATGATGTGATTATTAAAGTACTGTATTTTGTTATTGGAGTCAGTGTATGACCTAATTTCACAGCTGCTAATAGAGTAATGAATTAGATTAACGCGAAAATTTGGAAACATTGTGACACGGAAATGAAACATACCACAATATTACACTGATTCGTTCAATTAAAGCAAGCCAGTTATTAATAAGTTCTACGTTCTTCCTTTGCGTGAGTTATTGAAGTAATCAATTAACGAATTTGAACTCTGTAAAGCTACAACCATGACAAAATAAAGTCGAAGTCCGCATTAAAGACCATTTTCCTGCGTGAAGTCACACAGTCTAAGGAAGACGAGACGATTGGAAAATCTGATGTGTGACGAAAAAGTAGAGTGCTCGTTTTGTCATGTTAGTGTTGCGATTTACAGCTCGCATTATATTATCCAGGAATTACATTGATTTTGTTAAAATTTAATGTTATTTCTGCGTACATGCACAGTTTAACCTAACCTAACAAACTGTGCCGTGCTGACTGATAAGATTAAGTGTGCCTGTACGCCCGCAAGGACAATTGCGGGAGAGCTGAATTCTGGCTAATGAACCAAGTGAACGCTGCTGACACAGCGTAACAACGTCTTCTCTGTAATGAGTAGTCGGTCCCGTTCCTCGTCAGATAACCATTCGCCTTGGTTGTCTGTCATGTGTCTCTGCCATCTCTCCTATTTTGAAGCTGTGGGCGTCTTCAGTACGTTTTATAGACTTAGACAGCCAAGCTGTACAGTCGAAGGGCAGGTTAACAACGCTATCCCGACTGACTGTACTCGTGACACTGACTACATTTTTGATTGTCCTTCCAACTTAAATTTATCAGTGTCTTCTCTCTCGGCCAAAAACTGGGTGAGTGGCCCACAAAACCTCTACTAATTTCAGGGGTTTATTAATTTGGTTGTAGGCTTAATCAGTAAACATATTTAAATACTTTAGATTCCCACCATTCGAAGCTATTTCTGACGAGAACTGAGGAAAGTCAAGAAATAGTGCTGTCTGAATAAAGCTTTGTCATTTAGTTATCTTATGAGCTGCACAGAAATTGCGTTTACAACCGATTCAGGACTTTTAATAGCAGACTTCAATCTTAACTTCCTGAAAAATCTACCAGTTATTTTGGGAGAAGCTTCGTTGCATGCCAGATTAAACACGTGACTACAACACGACTGTGCCTGCCCTCGTTTCCAGTGTAAATCATTTTTTTTACAAGACTACAAAGACTGACCACACAGAACGCAGGAGCTTAGTTCACGAACAGTGGCTGACATCGATACCTAATTAAACAAATTTGCTATGAGGCTGATGCGGTAACCGAGTAGAATTCTGAGAAGTCCTCAGTTTTCGTCAGTAATGAGTCACTCTGTCGCAGTTGAGAATTGTATGCACTTTAGTGTGGAACGTTCACTCTAAAGAGCCCAATTAATGAACGTCTGTAGTTTGGCATGTGTTTCGTCAAACATTTATGTGCATTTTAATGTGTGTATGCAATATGTGATCCCACACTGATAATTTGATTATGCGTTTCTTGAACGATGTTCATGAAATGATCACACATAGGCATGATCATGTCTGTCTGTCCGTCCGTCCACCTCTCTGTCTGTACGCAGGATTATGCTTTAAAATAGCTGGATGGATTTGGATGAAATCTGGTCTGGAAATTTTGTCATTGGGGAGTACCCTAAAGTCGAACGTTTTGATTTTAAAAAAAAAGGTAATACCAACATGGCGGACAAACAAAATTGTGAGTGAGATCGATATTGGCAGCACAATGTTGTGTAGTAATCCATTTTCGAAAAATACGAAACTTTGTAATTCTTCGTGTAATGAAAAGTGAAACTTGACTCCTGCATGAAGGAATTAGGTTTCGATTTAATTGGGATTCAGTCCTAAGACCCCATGTGTGCAAGACTGGTACAAACCACATCGGTGTTGATTTACGTTACTTAAGACATTACATTAAGACCAAGTGATCTTCATGGTTGGAAACAGAAGTTGTCTAAGATAGATGACAGACGTGATCAGTTAATAACCAGTAAGAATTTTTAAAGAATGCATGCGTCTTCCGGAACGGACTGCAAGTTGGCAGTCTTGTCTTGATTGTATTTCTGGAGCGTCAAATTTTCCGGCCGTGACTTACGAATTGAGAAGGCGGTAGTCCATCAAGCCTCAATATGAACTCTAGACCTCTAGGGTTCAAACAGGACACCCGCAGTTAGGAAACAATTGTTTAACAAAATAGGAATCTGACTTTACAAGTGATGGACTGTACAGTTTGACTCAGGGACTTACGTCTGACGAGAGTCCTGATCGTGGTGGCAAAACCCAGACGACAGCCGTCTTCATGGTTGGGTGCAAATGCATGGAAAGCGGCAATACCTCGAAAGAGCCTTGCCTCGTCAAATGAGGCACACGTAACAACACGTTCTTCGTGGCGCTACCTCGTCAACAAGCCTACGGATTATTAGAGCCGGAGATCCTGCTCAGAATTTTGAGCTGCTGCCTGATGAACGAGAGACGAGACGCCGTACAAAGGGAGCGTTCCGGGCATTCCTTGGAAACTCAAGGAAAGGGGGGGGGCAGGTTTTAATTTAAACCCAGGAATCGGGCGCAGACAGGCGTCGGAGAGAATCGGTTAAAATGCCCTTTGAAGCAGATATCACGGGCACGAAGTGAAACGCGGAGGAGTTGCACGCGCGACCTTCCGACAAAGCAACGTAATTCGATTTCCCCTACTTTCATAATTTCAAACACTTTTTACCTACGTTAATACCGTAGTGATTCTATGTTATGCGGTAAAGAGCTGTTTACTTTTCGCGATGTTTCTCAGAATTTAACGAATTTTCATACGCAGAAATGCTTTCACTCGCTGGAATTAGCTGGAACGTAATGTCCCCACTCGCTATAGAGACTTCTCTCACGTCAGTTACATTAATTTCATTTAAGTGCCAAATAATTAACAGGAAATGTTACTCAATAATAAATTCGCGGTCTAGTGAACACTCCTGCTTCGTATTTCGGGGCCCCCACTTTCAAGTATCGACTGTCTTAACCAAGAAATTTCGTCGTTTCCGTCAGTTTTACCAAACAAATGAGAGGATCGTATCTTAAATTATTTTCCATCCTCCTTCCTGTTTGCGGTACGAACTTATTACACGGCACTGGACAGGTATAAACGTCCATTATGGATAACAGCTTCATGTACAGTTTCTCCAAGCGTCACGAGGTTGAATGCATCAGACGTGGCAAATTCTCTACTTCCTTTAAGGATCCTAAAAACACAGATTCCTTTATAACTGACTTCGGAAGTATTTTATTACATTTTAACTGCTTCTGTAATGCAGCTTTCCACGGTTTTACTAGTGACGGCAAAAAGCTTTATTTATTAATTAATCTTGAGGTGACAGATCCTCTTTAAATCAGTGAAGATTTAAACATTCGATACCTTGACCTTAGACCTAACATACTACGTACACGTAAAGTCCTTGTGCTTAAAGACCATCCCACGGAAACCTTTGGCGGACTGGAGGTAAATCTCCACGTATTCTTAACCTCAGCATCAACTGGATAATTTTGGTAAGCGTGACGCTCCGGTGGCTTCAGTTTCAGGGGCAGAGTCCCATGTATCTGTTGAACAGTGGACCCTGGGCCACTGCGGGTGGTGATGACTTCAAATGAATTAGCCAATTTCGTGACTGAGCTACCCCGATTATACTTCAATGTAATACTGTTTTGATAAAGTGTAATTTTGTGTAAGGGCTCGTGGGTTAGCCTTCAAAAGAACGCCGTTGAAATATGCTTTCAAGCTGTGCAGAAAAAACATTTTTGTTCAAAACCAAACCTGACCTCAGTGTGATAACAGCTGGCATCAATACCAGCAAGGACTCTGGTGGACTTTTCCCCTTTATGTCAGCGAAATTGTGCGTTCCATTTTTACAGCCAGCTGGTTGGCGACCCTGCGTCCGAAAACCTGTTGGTGCATTTTCTTAATCCATTCAGACGAGATTATTGGCGGTACTTTGAAATAACTTTCCAATGATTTCGTTACATGAAAGACAAAATAGCGCCATTTTTTAAACTAGCATAGGAGTTCTTATGGTAACTGACAAATTACTTTGCGCTTTTTGAGACCACAGTTTCCACGGCGATCCTTATTGTAAATCCCATTCTGAAGAAGGAAGTGACAATAATCTCCGAAGCGTCGGTAATTTTCACCATATTGCTACACGGTTGTTATGATAAACGTTCTGGGTTCCCGATCCCTATAGTTAACAACAACAAAAATAATAAAAATAATAATAATAATGTATCAGTACCATGACAAGCGCTCACTTGAAGTCGGGAGCAGACTCAACTCTCGAAACGTCGTGTATATGAAATATACTTCAGGCAGAGGACCGTAACAAGAACAATGTTCCTACACGTAGATGTTTCCAGATGATATCTGGATATCTCTAAACCAGTTTAGGTTTAATCAGATACACTTCGTAACACAGTCCGAAGCCCACGTTGAACTGGAAGTGAAGATGTACGTACAAATGCCTCATTCATGAGAGGAGCATTTTCATCTTGACTGTGGATCCAATTAATGCTCTTTCTGATGTCAATTGCACAGATTGGCTGCTCCCTGATTACAGAATCAGTTCTCTCTCCGCCGTGATTCAATTAGCGTCCCACGATTAACAGCTAGCAGGCAGGCAGGCAGGCAGGCAGGCAGGCAGACTTCATGGGCACGGAAGGCTCCATTAATCTGCTTCGGACACTGTCTCGTCCAGTCTCCTTGTGGCCATGTTATTAAACGGAACGGCTTCAGACTTAAAGGGACGCGCGCAGTACAATAACTCTGTCACAGTCACATATTCGCACTTTATAAGAGGAAAATTGCGTCCGTCCAGTCGTGTTGCTCCCAAACGGTGTGCCGTAAGAATATTAAATAATTTCCTCTCGGGCTTTTCTAGTGTAATAACAGTTTAAGATATTTCTTCGTTTTCACGTTATCCACTTTTATATCATTTTCCAGTATGTAAACGATGTCATACTGAGAAAGGCTATTTAGTTTCACAGACAAAATCATTGTCCCCTCACCTTGTATTAAAGCATATAGCACTTGGTTCATGGGTCGAATAAAAACCATATTAGAACACATTTTCGGTGTTTCTTTGTGGGTGTGGTTACCTTCAAAATACGCATTCCGAGTCTCTGTCACGATGGAAAACATTTTAACAAACTCCTTCCGATATTTTCGTCACTTTTCAAGCGAATTAGAATTAAATCCTTGAAGGAAATATTTAGTTTCGTTAACATTGAAGGCGAAATCTACAAAATACTTAGTTCTTGACATATAATCGCTTTTCCGAAGCGCATTCTCCGGACTCCGGTCAAAAAATGTCGTTTCCTTCGGCGAACGTGATGTCTTAAATGTCGCTAAATGTTTCAGACCTTAATCGCAGAATGTGTTGTTGGTACTTTGTTTCTTCCGTTAAACAGAAAAGTAGATCATGTTTGTATCATAATGAGTTTCCATCACTAATAAAATAGTCTCTGGCTATTGCCCGTGTCAAACGGATAAAAGTCGCCGACGTTTCGACAACAATCTCTGCCCTCATTGTCAAGGCTAGGCATAGCTCTGTGAACAACAACCAATCAAAAAGCTAACTAAGGGCGGAGTTCTGCGCAGGCGCCAGACATCGTCCCTTGCAAGGTAACGCGAAAAACTCGAATCTCATCACCAGTCACTTCAGCGTTTTTGCCGTGCAACTGGGGTCTGTGTCGAAATCTGTTCCTCTGGCGACGGTTCTGTCGAAGGCCGACATTTGCATGTGCGGTGTTGAGCAGATGGCGACCTGATGCTGCAACTTCTAAAAACCCTTGAAACTATTCGGTATTCAGTCGAAAATACGTTGATTTCCATTTAGCACTGCAAGTAGAGGATTGCAAAGAGTGAAAGTTCATTGTTTCTTTCTTTTGAAAAACATTCACAAGGAAAGTAAATTTAATACTTACTTTATCGGTGTCACAGTGTTCTATCTGCTTTCTAAAATTGCTCTCCTACTTAGGCCTGTCTTGGATTCAGGCATCATGCAAAAGTATTTAAAAATATGATTGGTTGTGCGAATAGAAAACAGAATAAGGACACGGGCAGCCGAATTGCACCGTTGCTCGCGAGTCAATATACAGCATTCACGAGTACCTTAATATTTGCGTGAAAATACACGCACCAAAACAATTCGCAGTCACTGAAATCCATTGTACGCTACATTTTTCTTTGTTCCATCGCTCCTTCCCCTCAAGCCACAATCACGTGACTGTTGCACGCATCATTTGCCAGTTCTACAGAAAAACACTTTCCTCTCCCTAAAAGGAAGAATCCTTCTAAAAATCTTGCTGGTATTTCTGAGTACGTTGTTTCCACTCGTATTTTGACAAACGAGACAAAACTTCATTCCGAAACTGCGTATCTGTGAATCCGTTGGACTGAGAGAACATTCTTTTCTGTTCTAATTTTAAATGTTTAAAATTCTTTACGCGATCTTACCCGCTAACACAAAATTACGACGCGCGAGTTACGTGAAATCCGTCTAATGTATCTCACATTGCAAAAAATTACATTTCTTTTGGACAAAATTAAACGTGTAATTGTGTGTTTTCATAAAACCAGTTATGTGAAACATGTATATAAAATCACGCAATGCATTCACCAGTTTTCATTTGCATGGGCCCTTTGTCTTTTGTAACATTTTGGCAGTGGAGAATTGTTCAAGTCCCGTCTTGTGGGCTGTGCCCTCGCTCACTTGAGCTGTTGTCCATTTGATCAGAATCTTGAGCTCTCAGATATGGCGTCCCTCAAGCGTCGCATGAAAAGAAGTCCGAGGAGGTTAAGTCAGGTGCCACACGAAGTTGTCGTAACACCGGGTCGCATTCTTCTCCTTTCCAGTCCAACCGACTTCCTTAAGAAGAGTTCACGTTTCTAATAGACGCACTGCGTCTCATTACAGTGAAGCAGCGAGATTTGCGGAGAAACAAGTGTTTTAAAGTTTTCTCGGATGATTGATTGACCGCTTGAGTACGGATTAGCCTCCGTAGCATTGCAGACTAAATCCTTACCTGCCCGGCCGCTCCTCGAAGAACACTTCGGTGCATTCAGCCGCCGTAAAGATCCGAATCTGTGTAATTCTGGTCCATCCAATACGATAGCTTTCGGCAAATAAATTTATATTACCATGTACGAGCATTTGATTGTTTGTACGCGAGTCCACGAGCAGAGCACATTTCCATATTGATGATTGAGGAATTTCCATATGTTACATTCGAGGGGTGGTTAAGAGGCGTCTGCGAACTGAAAGCGGACAAATTATTGCCTGCACAGTTGCTTTATTCAGACACATTTTAATTAAACTGGCCAGCGATGTGAGCGGAACGTCCAATCTGTGCATTCTGTCAAACGCAGATAATACGCCGATTTCATCTTTGGCTGTCTGGTACATTGGAGGTGCGTGGGTTTGCTAAAACTATTGTTGCACCAAAATAGCTTATTAAAGGTAGGGCGTAAGACTTGTATTTGATGCTGAAGCACAGCATCACGGCAGCTAATCTGCCCGACGTCTCTTCCATTTTGAATCTATTGTACCAATGGCCAGTTGAAAATTCTGGTCTGCGAGTCAGTTTGTGGGGAAATGCGATATTATTAAATCCGTTTCAGCAATCTGACCACATTTCTGAGGCATTTTGACGACAATGATAATAGTAAAATTTTGTTGTTGTGTTGTATAGAAAACATTTTTCTCATATTCTTCAGTTTCAAGTGTTACGATGGCGCATTACTGCATCCGCCACTGATAATGGTATCTTAAATTTGTTGTGGTAATTAATACTTGACCCATATTATTATTCATTTTGAATCCCTTATCATTCATTAGCTTTTTCCAAATGAGCCGAACCACCTACGTTATGTAGTTTTATCTGACGGTGGAAACGTGTCTTTTTACATATTTAAATTAATGAATGAATGTTATACCAGAAGCCAGCCATCTTCGGACTCACTGCCGTGAAAACCTTAAATCCTACAATCTAACATCAAATAATATGCATCAGTTCAATGACGCACTATCGTAAAAAACGTTTAGGCAAAAAAACTACTACTTATGTGAAGATTTCCGTCTTCTGGGTTGTTGCGCTGTGTAGTCTGGTCGATGTTAACCAACGTTTCAGAGATCATACTGCCTCCATCATCAGGGCGATGAATGAGCCATCTACCAGACTACACGGCGCAATAACCCAGAAGACAGAAATCTTCATACTCTGAGCCTGCGCAGTGAGAACAGAAATCACAAATTGGGTTCTTCCTTCGATGGCAGAAGAATTTTCACTCCAATCCGTGGCATTTTTGCCTGCTAAATGACGCACGGAAGATCTTCTTGATTTGATTCCACTCTCACGAAAGTTGAGAGAAAAATTTAATATTCAGCATTTAGTTTTCCATACCAAGTCAGTGACGAAATGAAGCTTAGATTTCAAGATGGACACATTTCTTTCAACTCAATGCACAGTAGAAGACAGCATGTGTTCCATTCATTCGGTCTGCCTATGAAAACTCCAAATCCTGCAGAATTCTGAGATAAAATTGCTGCGACATAATACGCATCATACACGTGGTAAAACCTCTTCAATTACACGCATTATAGTGACGAAACAAGACAACAAAATTTCCCTGTGATCAGACGAAATTTCATAGAACGATGAATTACATTCTTAATATGGCCAGACTTTCTCTAAAAGCAGACGTTGTATAAATAATTATATTGAACAAACCATTCGTATCCCTTTTGAACATGAATGGCGAGGGGACAAGACGTAGAAATTCTAGTTGTAGGGTAGGATTGCCTCTTCACTCTCAACTTTAAACGAAATTCCTTACTGTCTTCGTTTCACGTGGATACAGGAATTAGGATGTCCACAGTCTAGTTTAGATGCACGAACGATACTATTTAATGCATTTCTGAACTGCGATGAGGCGTGTAAGTTGTCAATTCTTCAGGCGCGTCGAAGGCCGTTCTGAATGTAAATGCACTTTTCAATCATTACTTATTTTAATTGGTGTAGCTGTTAGCTTTCTACTAATTTACTCTCTAGGCTGATGTACGTTATTACTTTTGTATTAGCTGGGCCCCAGAATGGTGAATTTAGAGAGCGCGGAACATGCAGTCATGGAGCCAAGCTTCGATGAAGACTGACTGCTGTTGAAGAACTGGAACTTTACGTGGTTTTCTCCTTTTACTTCAGTTAACGGTTTCAAGCATGCACTCAGGACGCACAAACGCAGCCTCTGTGTGGAATAACTGTTGCCACAGCAACGAAAATGGGCATTGTCCTTAATCATAAAGTAGAAGAGAGCAATGCAAGAAATAATCTCCGATAAATGTCGTTCGTCAATAAATTATTGTTTAAAGTCGTAGGCCCACCCAGTGTTTCTGTGATGTGGTTAACGCGATTAAAATTATATTTTGTGTGTATTCCGTTTAAGACGTCAACAGTTGATCTTACCAATTTCATTTCGTAGCCAAAGTATTTTAAACACGCGTTCGTAACAAAAGAGGCGCACTGTTTGCAGTGAAGAACATTGAATCCGCTTTGTGCCCTCGCGTCTAGTCAAATCGTGCATCAAGTTACCTCGTCTCCTTTGAAGCTCTTTGCATGTTAATCGGTTCATCTTATTTTGATTCTATTTTCTTCGCATTTCTATATTCTTTTGCGCTCCGTTCGCCTCCGGTCTCCGGAGGCGCTATTGATTTCCAGTCCTTGGTGTTGCTTGCAGCCAGCCCGCTCCGTACAGAGACGTGCCCAGCCACCGTGAAATTGGCAGTCTTATTCGCGGCTTCAAATCCTCCTGAGTGAGTGAACGAACGTGTTTAATGGTAAACAGAGGGAAAGTGAGTGGAAATTAAGTGGAATAAGGTTGATAAATCGAAGGCCTTTAGGATTAACATTCGTTTCGCTATACGACAAGGCATTTAGAACATCCTCTGAACACATTTTTTCATATTTTCTTTTCAATTATGATTCCTCCTTCACATGTTTGCATTGCAGGCAAATGATTTGTTTTAAACTTCGGAAAAACTGAGGTCATTTATATTGTATCACAAGGATGACTAAAATGGAGACCCAGGATCTTAGTAACACACGTTTTGGTAAGATTAACTACTTTTAATAAGAATTGCTTTGTTATATTTGACGGGGACTGTGTGAGTGGGAAATGTAGAGCATACAGGAAGACCGAAATTCTTATATTTTGCGATAAAATTTGTATGAAAGTGGGCATTAAAGTGGTAGGCTATGATGAATCTTTTTAAGGTATGGTCCAGATGATACACAATGCAAGCTACATAATTATTTTATAGAGTCCATGAAGGCGTCCTTGTTCGGATGTGAGATTTGTGGTTCTGACGCCGAGTACAGAAATTACTGTTTTCTGTGATGTTAGTACGCGTAGTCTGGTATATGTGATATACGTTCCAGATTAACTTTGTGCTTCCATGATTAGAATAAAGATGGAACCAGAATACAGAGTGCAATTTCTCGGAAGACAGAAGACAGGCGTCTTCTCGTTACGTGTCTGTCGCCAGATTTATACACACAAAAGCACGTTAAAAGTAAAATTACGATATTGAAAATAGAGCCGAGGCAATTTCTGCGTGTACGCGTACTCCGACCGGCTTTCAAAATTTGTTGTCTGCCTTGATCAGGGCCTTACAGCTGATTCTCCTCTCCGACATCTGTGGGCTCGTCTTGACTTTTGTAAATGATACTTTGGTTTTAACATTATCATTCTAGCTGCACCTTGAGCATAGATTGAGTTCGGCAGGTTTTACGGTGAACGTTACGAAGTGCCATCTACAGAACGGAAATCGTGTTTCTAGAACACTTGATTACCCGCGGCAGCTTCGCTCCCGACCCGCGAAGGATCGAAGAGATATCAAGTCCTCCTGCACCCAGAATCATGCAGTTCCTAGGTGCGACCAATCATCACCAAAGACTTGTTGTAGATTAGGCAGATTACGTGGCAACATGGCGGATTTCTTTTGGTTCTGTCGTAAGCAGTGGCGTGTGAGACTGGGGCGAATGCCGAGGAGGAAAATCACGTCACATCTGAAGCCTGTGTGGACCCGAAAATATCTCAGCCAAGGCAGGGGAGATTGTGGGCTAAACCAGTTCAGTCAATATTCCAATATTTTAAGCCAACAAGTAGCGACAAACAACTGGCAGAAACAAGGACTTAGGCAGAGCCTGTCGTTTCACGTAAGTGCAGTGTATTTATGTTTACTGGCGAGCATAAATCGTTAACTTCTGTCATTATTTCTTGTAAAGGACACGTGCAGTCTTTGGCAATTCGATACCCACTCAGCAGTTGAAAACATTAATTGAACGAGTATAATGGCTCGTAGGTACCGAAGTGTAAACTACGAGATTGAATCTGCCACATGCAGGTCATCGCTATGTGATCTACAAATTTCACTAACTTCTTCACGTCACTCTTTGGGGTCTCTCTTAATGGGACTTACAGGTTCAGGCGCTGTCCACATTTCGTATCACTAGACGAGAGTGGCGACCATTAACTTGAAGCTGGTATCTGTAAGAAATTGGTATCTTGGGCTTTCAGAAAATGCCAAGATCTGCTCCGAGAGCAACAAGTGCGTCACGCGTAATAAACGCATCGCATTCAGTGCGTAGCCGAGTCCCGCTTTCCACAACCCTTCCCTTTAAAGTTTAATTTTATAAATTGCGCCGTATTTCGTCCTCGCTTCTCTTACTTCGTTTAGAGGAGAAGGGTTAGAGCAGCAGTCAACTGTTATTCCAGCTTGTAGCGTCTTCCTCCTTATTTGCAACTTTAATATGACTCTGGTTATTTCTTTTTTGGTGCAGAATGATTAAACCCCCCCCCCCCCCAAGTCACGATTATGAGATAGAGCAGGGTTGTCTGATTCTGAACATTATATCAATCCAATTTCAAGCCTGTGTTCGTAATTTATCTGAGGAGTACGTAAGAATTTCCAACATTGTAAGTCGTTTCATATGGAGCCTAATTAAATAAACCAGTTGTACTTACATTAAGTACGTTTACTTTACTTACAATAGTACAATTTTTTAAGCTCATCATTAAGCAGTTTTCTCCATGTCCCATCGTCTTCTCTCCTAGGCCCAAATATCCTCTCAAACACCTGCAATCTGTGTTCCTCCCTCAGAGTGGGAGACCATGTTTCGCACCCATACAAAAAACAACGGGAAAGATTATTGTTTGTATATTTTAATCTTTGGGTTCTCAGAAAAAATAACGTATCACGTTAATTAAAATTTGTCTTCTCATTAATGCATTTTTGATGGAAACAAATTAATCGAAGACCATATACATGGAAGAAAATAAACAAATGTAATACTGGGTAGATTCAATGGTTGTACATAACTAACAAGTCGTGTACCCCAAGACACATAATGAATTATACATATTCGTAACGAGGTATTTCATTGGAAACTTGCAAATAAGTTTGACTTCTCTGCAAATGTATACGACTTTCTACATTCATGGAATGACTTAGATAACAACACGTATCCATAAAAAATATAAATGATTATTCATATCGATGACGGCAAACAGGAGCTCACGTCACTGGACACATACGTAGTTCTGAAGTGCCACACCCATGCGAACGCAAACAACGAGACGCACTCACTGAAACGCGCAAATGAGTGTCACATCCATTGAAACAAATAAATAACTGGTCGCATGCATTGAAGCGTATAAATAACTGGGCACTGTAATGGAAACACAATAGAAGACAGCCATGTTCATGGAAAGGACAAAGGCATCAGTGGAAACACGTAAGCAGCTCGTCACATTGAAGTGTACGAACAAGTTCCGGCTGTCTTTAAACCGGAAAGAAAATTTATAAGTGAATATAATTTTTTCCCTATTTGTACACCATACTTTCAGAAACGTACTGAATTATACACATTTGAATTACGTACTTTGTAAAATCACAGATTTGATCATAATAAAATCAGTAAAACTGATTCATTGTACGGAAGTGTGCAATAACACGGACAAAGTTGTGATATTAAGGTCGCGTTGTGTTTGTAAAATCTATATATTAATTAAATTAATTAAAATCAGGAAGATCCTCCAACTTTATTTAGTGTTCTGTCTGACGACAGGTCCATTCTTTTGCCCAAAAACAGTTCGCCAGTTTTCCCTATTCTCAGCTTCTCGTTTTAATTCCTGAAACTTCACCTTCTTTCCTTGTTTAAGGTCGTCATCCTCCATCGTCCAACTATACAACCAAAATTTTCATCAACCCCCCCCCCCCCCCCCCCAAAAAAAAAAAACACGAATTTACACTTCGTCGACAGTACAACTTGAAAGAAAGGCCTAGGAAGGAATAGTTTCACATTTTTGTTCATAGTAGAGGTGCAATCATTAGAGGGGCACTCCTTCCCAACTTCCGGTTACAATAAACGTGATTCCAGTCCAGGGAAATCGCAGGTTCGTAAAATCACAGCTGCTCAGATACATAATAAAAATGTATCGAACCGTGTGGACGTGGAGCTCTCTTGTCACAGCCACCGGAGCGCGTGCTGAGAAAAACAGTAGCAATCTGTTGACTCCACCAGGAAAAAGTAGACACTCCGTCCATATCAGGACGGCGGCCGTGCGTGGTAGCGCGGTGCCAGCTGGAAGTGACAACCCTGCGGAGGAAATATAACAATGTCAGCAGAACAAGCAGAGCTTTCCACCAAGATGCACTCGTCTCGTATCTAATACGTGCAAACAGTGACCGATTCCTCGCCCAATTGGATGGACCCGTCGCAACGAAGCGAAAAGACGGTATTTTTTGGTGGCTGAACTCGATTCTAAGTGGAAACTATCCACAGATGCATCGAGCTTCACTTAAGTGGCCTGATTACGTCAGTGTGGATTTGGCTGCGTTCAATATGACAGCCTCGTATTTATCGGAAATAAGAATACAGATCACTCTTTTTATTAGCATTAACTGACATCATTTCAGACGAAGCCATTTTATTGTCTGACTTCGTACAGTACGTCCGTCTGTAACGGCATTATATTGTGCTACAATAATTTTATAAATTATCGTCCCATATTTACTGTGCAGAATATGTATTAGTAGTTCGAATAAATGTTCAGTGCAATCAAAGAGGGTTCACGATTTTCCTCAGTCTTGTTACACATTCGTATTTAAAGGTTCTGTGTTTCAATGTGAATGTAGACAATTCTGTTTGCAAAATCAAATGCTTCAAATTCATTCTTGTTTTTTTTTTAAGTATGTCAGTTATTTACACAAAATACGAATTACTGTGTTAGCCGTTAAAAGGATTATTTTCGATACCTGGCATCATTAATAAGATCTCAAAAGTCTCAAAGATTCAACCATGGAACTCATTCGTCTCTGCATGGACTCGGAGATCGTAGATAATGTTTCAGGGAAACTTCTGTCTTAATCTGTCTTTAATTGACTTTATCGTGGGTTTGATTTGTTACTTCGGATTTTTTATTTGAGATGAAAATCAGTACGGTTGACTTATGTAACGGAGACTCGGAGACTTTTTCGTAAACTTCGATGGTCACTCTGTGTGCTCTTTTTATTTGCGTTTGAAAGTTCACCGGCGAATTACACCCTGACAGGCAGACCCAGTCGACTGAAATCTTTCGATTCGTCTCGGATTCTGCAGCGTCGGAGTGCGTCCTCCTCTGACTCCCTTGCCTAAGTACGAAACGTCGACACACAATTTCTTCTTAATACACTTTTTTCGCTTTACGTTCAAAAGCCTGAGAAGAGTAGAAACACTTGTTAGCCGCAGATCAGTTGGTGACATGTTTTCCTACGGCTAGGGCGCCCAGGTTTCGATCCGCCATGTCCTCGATGGCTTTCGTGGCCGTAGAACGTAATTTATTTATTTATTTGTGAGCTTTTATTTATATTATTTGGTTTGTTCATACTTCATTCATATTCGGTACAACAAAAGGAGTGCAGTTAGTTTTCTAAGCGTGAAATGCTGAAATTGAATAGTTGCCATTCAAGGCGTCTGCAGTTTGGATTTATAATTTCAAGACAAAACAGAAGATCTGACAGATACACGTGATAAGAATAATTAGTGATTCGGGACAACGTGGTTTTAAATAAACGATTAAAATGCCAAATCGATGTTCTCTAAATTCAAATGTCGAAGCCTAATATTCTGGCCCGGACGTAACCGGGGGTTTAAGTACCATACTGAGCAACCACTGCACGGGCTTAAGGAAACAGGGACTTACTTCGAGCATTCCAGTGTCATCGACGGCCATAGTCATCCCTGCACGTCAGAACTGCAGATTCCAAACAAGCTCAAAGCATTCTAAAGCGTTTGTGTTTTTTGCTTTGTGACTGGGAGGGCCTTATTTTGGGGGCGTTCTTCATACAGAACCTCCTGGAATCTGTAATAATAGGATTTGGGTACTTCTACGTTAAGAGCAATCCATTCCTCAAATCCGGTTGGATTCAACGTCAGCTTGTTGTAACATCATTAACGATGTTTGCATCAATTTCGTTGTCTGTGTAGGAAGATATGATTTAAATGATGGATTTAAGAGGATGTGGCGTTAATTATCGGTCACAATTGACTCTT
This sequence comes from Zootermopsis nevadensis, assembly GCF_977971745.1. Lineage (NCBI taxonomy): Eukaryota > Metazoa > Arthropoda > Insecta > Blattodea > Termopsidae > Zootermopsis > Zootermopsis nevadensis. Next base: position 18,558,041 of record NW_028259143.1, read on the forward strand.
AACCGTTTGACCTTGAGCTAGAGCAAAAACCATGCGTTGTAAAAGGATGCTAGTGTTAATGAAATCTGTTGTTAATCAAAGTAGGGACGTGTCGACAAACTACAGCGAAACTCCTCATTATGAATGATATAACGATTATCTGTTCAGTCGCATTACATGCGGAGAGAGAGAGAGAGAGAGAGAGAGAGAGAGAGAGAGCGAGCTAATAGGCGCTTTCCTGCGAACGAATCAGCAAAGTTTGAGGACTTGCTGAGAGTGGAACTCAGGACATTCTGACAACTACAGCAGGAAAGGATGCTGGTACATCGAGAAGATATTTCAAAGTCTGTGTGTCTCCGCGTTGTTAATTCCTTTGCCCTTAATGTGCTATCTCAAACGAAACGGTACGCGTCTCATTTGTTAAACACTCCCTGAGGTCGCTAATTTGCTTTTTGTATTGCAGACTTCCGGATTAAAAGTTTGTCTTGGGTTGGGTCGACTGTGCTTTTGTGTGAGATCCTGAAAGAAGAATGAGGCCCGCCATTGCCACAGTCGTTGTTTACCTCCTCCTCTCCTCCCCGACTAACCTCCGACTGTCACAGAGCGTTACAGCCCAGACAATGCTGTTTCTGAATTAACGCAAATTGCATACGTCGCGTTACAACTCCCCTTCGGGGAGGAATCCACTTGCGCTGTAATCGGAACAAGAATCTCGATGCTGTCGCTTGTATTCCGCATTGCTGCTAATAACTTGTCTTTCCTGAAGAGCACTTGTAGTTGATGCAGTGTCACTTTACAGAGCCTGAAATAAACTGCCACATTAATTCCACGACGCGGTGCAATGTTTAGTCAGTACGTAAGAGGAACGTCCTCGCTTGCGGTGGAATTGTCGTAATATAAACGTGTTGAGCTTGATTGAAAGGATTCTGATGTGTGACACCGGAAGCGAATCGCGATTTGGAATGGAGTTAGAATCCACGCTGTAAACAACGACGTACAGCAGACACCTCCGGTTGTGCTAACATTAGGTGCTTAGAGCTGAAACATCCGTTCATATTTCGCGGAATCCGCATTGAGCCGGTGTACGAACTTAATGAGAAGAAACGTGCAGACGCTGTGCGGGCCTGCAGAAGAACTCGTAGTCCCTAGGATTCTGCTGATGCCACCGTCCTGCTTAGCAGCGCTTAAGAGGAATCAGACTGTGACCTAATCGGCCCCTACGTTATGAGCTAGCTACTAAGCAGTTTTCTGCCCTGAAAATAAACTAAACAAATGAAAACCGCTTATGTGCACGAGGCAAGTGGAGAGCGTAGTTATTCTCTTCTGCAACTCTGTGTGCACCGATCTCGGCCCCTTTTGTCAATTTTACAGAAAGATAAACCAATCAACGGGTTGATTTGTTGGAATTTTAATATTTTCTGACAGTGTCGGAGACGTAGAGGAAAAAGCTATAAGAATTAAATACGTGCTGTCATTTGTTCTGGAAAGTGGCACTTGAAACAAACTTTGGTGAATGAAATGATGTTGACGGAAGGGACGTACTGCGCTGGACGGAAAAGAGCAAAGTCACGGTCCATCATGGTTCTGCACATTTGGTCCGTTGTGTAATATGAAAGAAAATAAGTTGGCTTGTGATAGTAAATTGCTACTGTGTGGATCATCGTACTGTACAAAGCTTGGAAGGACACAATCCTGGCTGGTTTAAATTTAATGTCGAAAAATATTCAATGCGACTCCGTAAAAATTAGTAAAACCTCACTTCCTTCAAATTGGAAAAATCTTGATTCTGAACTCGTGTTCCCACTAAATATTTTGCTTTCTGATTCCAATTCTTTTTTTCAACCATTGATAGGAAGTTGGCTTTTCACACAGATTGCAGTTGCTTATGTTAATCACCTTCGGGTCTCTCTGTTTATAATCACCTTTAACCTTAAAAGTAATCTATAAAGAAAATGTTTAATTTAAAAAGTAAATATTTAAGCGAATTCGGATAGATTTATTCTTTAGCCTGAGTTTCTGTACTGAAAGGGGGTTCTTTGATTTTATGTCCTCAACTTGGAAACAATCAGACGTTTCTGTCTCCGTATAAATCAGAGTAAATACGCAAAGTCAGTAAAGGATTTTGTAAAGGCAAGGAATAAACAATGTCCTGCAGATAAATGAAGGAAACCTCGTTTTCCCGTGTCAGTACAAGTTCCTTGCAAACCATAAGACAGTATTTGTTTATCAGTTGTCTTGTAAGACACAAATGCATGTTTGTTCCAGACTTCTGCTCATTAAACTTATCACAGGGCTGATGTTCTCCTGAGTATTTGCTCTGAGAAGATTCTGTTTCTTAAAGCCGTAACAACACTCCGTCTAATGGAGCCTCAGTACGCTGGGATCCGTAATGAATTCTATTAGCTTATACCCTGTTCTCTTTCACAAAGTTAGGCTAAGCAAATTTCATTACGTCTTCGCTAGAGGAACCCAGCATAAGCACGTGCAGACTTAAAGCGCATAACCACTGAAATATAAGATTATTCCCGAACATAGCAAAATATACTTTGCCGTTATCAGTCAAAAATAGATCCTGTACCTTATAAGCACAATCCAGGCGGAAATAAACTTGAGAGATGAACAAGATTTAAACTTCTCACGGCCTGTAACTGCAATATATTAATCTAGAACTGATTAATACTTGATGATGGTGGCTCTGAACAATCTCCTAAATTTTACCATAAAACCACGGCTGATAGCCCGACGAATTTTCTAACATCCAGAAGCCTAAGCAGCATCTGAGATTCTCACTGCGCTGAATACGAAGAGACTGTCTTCTGAGTACTCCGTCATCAGGGTGATGATCTCCCTGATGATGGAAGCAGCAAGGACCTCTGAAACGTTGGTAAAACTCTGCCAGACTGCGCGGTGCTACAACCTACAAGACAGCCATCACTTTCACACATAAGCACAAACAACGAGAAAACGACTAGTCTTCAAACGAGTTTCAGCGCACAAACGTACCCAGAATCAGATTAATATATTTACAGTAAATCATTAGTTTCGTTCGGTTCTCTGTGTTACATATAATTCATAAACCGCAGGATCACATTAGCCATGCGCTCCAAGGCTTGGATCTTGATCATTACACACGCACCTTTCACTAGTTTCACTTGTTGAACTGCGTGTTTCAGCTCAATGCGGCCATCACGAATGTCCTCCTACACAGGAGCACACCGACCCCTTCCCTTCCTTTTGAAATGGAGGAACATACCTCATCCCACATCATTCTGCGACAAAGCACTACAAGACACACACAATGGCCGCACCTTCAATTGTTTCAATTGTCATTTCTTTCTAGCAAAAGTGGCATACGTCCACATTTCTTTGAGCCGTGTTTATTAACGAGATAATCTGCTGACGTCACTACCCACTACGAGGCCTGAAGAGAATCTTTGCAATTGCAGTTCACTCCGAGGAGTAAACGTTTCCAGTCTCGTTTATTGCAGAGTTTGTTCAGCAAATCGAGATTGTTAGGTGAATGAAGGTTTTTCATTTTGACTATTTTGTACCCCATCAGTGCTTCCTACGTTGGACTGCGTGTGACTGCGAATTAAACCTGGGACACGCCAGGCCGAATTCCTATCAGCTTAGTGTGAAACTATCAACAGCAAGCTACTAGGATCACCGAAATAATTTTTTTAAATGATCAAGAGGAATCTTTGCGTTCCTGAACTGAAGATTTTGTGCCGACGTGCAGAATGTCATCTGTACCACGACAAAGCGAGACATCACGTGAGCGGAACAAAGGCTCCATCTCGCTTCTCTCACTTTCCGAAACTGGAGAAGAACTTCTTGTCGGACGACGACGTAAAGCCAGCGGACGAGAATCTGTTTCCGTCAACAAGACTCGCAGTTTTGTCGTCGCGGAGTCATGAAGCTGCGTAACGTTTGATGGAAGCGTCTGCACCGCGGAGTAACTCTGTGAGATTGCATAACAACGATCTAGAAAGACACACCGGAAATAAAATGTCTCATTACTTTCCAGCAATTTTATTTACTTACAAAAATGTACAATTACAGAAGCTGTTTTCGTGAGTATTAACAAACTCCGAAGAGAATGTTCTTTATTGAGGAGCGAGTCAAAGTCAGTCGTGAAATTCCCCGCAAGTTCGCTGGTTCATTTCGTGAATCGTGTGAATCCAGGCCACGCCTTCAGATTTATCTGAATTTATATCATCGTACTCCCTTCTCCCGTGTTCCACTGCGGTCTCTTCTCTTCAGGGTGTTCCGACAAAAATCTTATACACATTTCCTACGTCACACAGGCCTCAGCTATCTTATCCTCCATGGCCTCCTCATCACAAAATATTTTTGTGTAAAATATAGTAAAATGTGAAATTATTCATTGCGCAGTTTTCTCTGTCTCCCCCTCTCTTCTCCCTTCATCAGGTTTTTGCGTTCTTTTGACAGTATAAAAACTGATTCTTGCTTGTGCCCTTGCAAAGAAAACGCCATGAGAACTTACGCGGGGCAATGGACGCCTTGTTGAATACGCGTTCAATAAATATTTATTTAATGATGAAATTAAAATCCCAGCCGCCAGTCATTCGAGTGACGCAGTGCATTTCTGAAGTAACCGAATGTAACCCTGAGGTTTTAGCAGTTCTCACGCTTTAAGTTCTTCTATGGACTAGGTCCGTTTTTGTAGAAATGTGGGTCTGCATCCATGTTACGTGGTTCTGTTCCGGCCTCGTGTTGTAATCGGATACTCCATATTCCGCTTCTCAGCAAAATTGTGTTAAAGCTTTTATTTCATGGAAAACCTCACCTTGATCACGCCGACGTAACCCAAGACCTCTTGTTGCAGATGAGCCCCCGGGTCCCCTGCCAGTCATCGTTTACGTCCATGGGGAATCTTACGAGTGGAATTCTGGGAACCCGTACGACGGCGGCGTCTTGGCGAGCTACGGACACGTCGTGGTCGTCACTATCAACTTCAGGCTCGGCGTTCTTGGTGAGTTCGACCACGAAAATTGTTCAGAGTCGCGCAGGCGCGCGTTTTGCTGGACTGTCGAGATCAATCGAACAGTCGACGGGAATGATTTATTAATTTGTTGATCGACGATTACTCATTTGGTCGATTAATTTCGTAACAAGTAGAACCTCGAGCCGGAGGCGGATTGAGTCGGACACTTGCCCCTGAATACACAACACGTGATTTTGTTTCACGTTTGCCCGAAATGTAAAATTCACAGGGGTGTATAATTTACTGTTCTCTGCAACTTTGTTCTTATATTTACGTTTATCATCTAATATTGCCTTTTTCTATTAACCTCGAAAACTTTTTCTGTTGCTCTGTGTCTGCAGCCGTGAAGCAAACCTGTGCGCTGTGGGTCGGGCCGATTCATCGGCCTCAGAACCCCCCCCCCCCCCCCCCACTTGCAAAAACAAACAGTAATGGAATTTTCAGTGATCCTCCGGTACATAAAGCTGTAAGTTCTCTTTCAAAGACGTCTCTGAATCCCGTGTTGAGTGACATCGGCCATGTTGGCATTACTGACGCGAACGATCATCAGCATAAATAAAAGAGCGTAAAAATGTAACAAAAGTAAAAGTTAGAAATTGTTAAAATTCGGTGACTTGCAATTCCTTGCTGTTTCCTGGTGATCAATTGCTTAAGTCGACGTCCTTCATTGAATAGAGTGGAGGACGCACGGACAGGCATAAGAAGGTCTTGATGGAGTTCCAAATATATTTATTAGGTGTTTTTTCACTCTCTGACACGAAAGAAGAATGAACTGTGCCTTCGCGTTCTTCCTGCGGGGTAGGCAACTTGATTGTTTCTGAACACACGCCGTGTTTGAACCCACACTTTCGCATCAGTGACCTCGTACCACGTTAGTGCAACAGTGACACGCGTGATTTGGTGTGAATGTGATTGATGTCACTGTGCTCCAACGAGTACACCTTAAAAGCTTTGTTTTGTTGACATCTGTGCGGAGGAATTGCAAACTGCCCAATCCGTTATCCTATTGTCCTCTTCATTTAACTGGAAATGGGATGGCACTCGGTTTCCATGTTTAAAACATGCGAGCGACTGCAATTCTTCTGATCCTGGGCATTGCATCGACGTCTGATGGTTTCAGTCTCAGACTGTCCAAATCAAACTGCGCAAATTCCACGTGCGCCATTATTACTATTCGGCTATGTTTAGCAAACGGCTTAGGTCTGAAGTTAAATTTGGATTTCATTTGCTAAGATGATTAATTCTATAAATGCTCTAATAGTCATTTGTGTTAATCGTAAAGCAGGTGACTTTGCGCGTGTGTGTGTTTGGGGGGAGCGGAGGTACATTCTTAACCTCGGCACTAGATGGAGGTGAGTGGTCAGCTTCACGCCCCGGCCGTGCTTTACCCACGGGAAATGACCCCAGTGCCCATTGGGTGGGGCTCAGAGCCGGTCTGGACGCAGAGGCTAGAAGAAAAATCCTCTGCCCCCGTCGGGTATCGAACCCCTGTCGTACAGTCTATACTGACTGAACTACCCCGACTCCATATATAAAAACTGTTGAATACAATCGCCCAGACTTACTAAGCTACAACATAAAACAGTCTTTCGATCGGAACTCCGGTCCCCCCCCCCCCCCCCGCCCGGAAACAATCGATGCTTGCAACTGAATATCCCTCCCTTTGTTAGCGTCAGATTCCACATAGAGAAATTCCTTTGGTCCGATGAATCGTAAACTGTGTTCTATATATGCAGCCTCTTTCATGCCTACGAAGAACGTGAATTTGAGACAGCAAACGCCGTTCCTAACAATTCTGGCTCGTTTCTTCTGTCTGTGCTCTCGCAAGAATCGTGAGTAGTTATGGGACCGTTTGTGATCCCGAAACTTGTAATTGGCGCCACTGACGTGAGAGTTGTCTTGGGCAAATGGCCTCCGCGTTGCCGTCATCCTTCGGGACCTCCCCGTGGTTTCCTTGGCGGCGTGAAAGATGAATCCCCGACGACGCGGACAGATGCGTGCCTCATGTCTCATGAAATAAATGTTTTTGAAAATTATTTTGCTTTTATAACTGTGCAGCAATTCCAAAAACGTAGGCAAATTTTCCGTCAATAAATATAGCACAGAATTAAAACCTTAAGTGGGCTAATACTGGCAGTGAAGCAATGTTAAGTCAAAACTTGTGACAAAGACAGAGAAATTCCTATAACTCCGGCATCTTCCAGTATTTAGTCTGATGTTAATCGGAATAATGTTAGAGACTATCAGCTGCCTGTTAACTTGTACTGGCACAATCGAGAGGTTTCGTTCAATTCTTATGTTTGCATCGGTGATATGTTAACCAGATAATTACTTTCTCTAAATGTAAGGTCCATGTTCTGCTTTTAAAATCACTAAAAAGAATTCCTATAAACATACAGGCGCCATCTATTTTATGCGATTATGGAAATTCGACGCCCGACATCGGCATTGGATTCAATCAGCTGCGACAAATGCCTGGAATTTTTTAACGTCACAGAAATTCTTCGCGCCACTGCATTCAGACTAACAAAGAACATTTTCACAAAATTTGTGATCTTTTTGTAATTAATCTGTTATTTCGCACAGTTTTTCACTAACAGAGCGCAGGAAAATAGGTCAAGGTGTTGTTAAGAAATAAGTCATTTCCACATTTTGTGAGGAGTATTCCCAGGCTTAGAGAAGCTCGTTCAAAAATGCCTCGACGCCGTTGCTGACAGCCACACACAATCAGCGCTGTTCAGAGATTGTGAGATGTGTTTCTTTCACTGTCAATGACGCACACTAAATAAACTCAGAACAAAAGAGCCAATTACTCTAAATGGCATTTCTGGTGCATATCATGGAACGGATTAAATTAATCGATACGTGCTTGAAGAGTGGATTAACCACAACCGAGTGAACAGTGGCTCCGTGCTTGCACTGAAGAGCCATGTTCGGAATGCAATTAGACATTTATGAGCAAGGACTAATTAATTTGACACAGGAAATAATTCTACTACTCATTCCATCGGGTCGTACGGCCAGTTGATGTTAAACAGATTATGCCTTTCCATTGGTTTAATCGCTAATGTTTCGGCACACAACATTGTAAACTCAGGTCGTCATCCAAGATGACTGAGCAATTACTGAGTCGTTAGTGGAAAACAATTTGCTTAATCGAATTGTTAATTTCTTTATAGACACATAATAGACATGAACGAGAGAGTGGAGCCCTTTATGGTTGTGATAACTATCCATAAGATTTTGTTTTCCGTAATACTGCACCTCAGCCTGACTGTTGGTGGAGGCAACTGCGTTTTTAACATCAATTGAGCCCCCCTGATTAGATTTTATTGCATTTTCCATAAGCCTATAGTTGTAGAAAAGTTATAGGCCACAACATGACGTGACCTGCGTGTGTTATATCGATCTGATCGAGATTAATTTAATTGCATTTACCAGCATTTGCAGTGTTGCAGGGAGAGACCTCAATGTCTAAAATCGGATTCTGTCGAGGGGCTTCGCCTCATTGATAGTGATCACTAGGTTTAACACAGAAACTTCACTACGCAACCTTGCTCATTCGTCTATGGTCGTCTGTAGAAGATCAAAACCCGCCCTTATTGGGCTGTGTTCTAGAAAGAGGTTTATTTGTTTTTAATATTCCTTCATATTTATGTTTTGAGCTCTCGTTATATTTTTATTTATTTTTTACTTTGATCTGGCAGTGGAATTTTGGTAACTTAGATGAAAACCGAATTGATGTCTAGTGAGTTGGTACAGCTGGTACTGTGTCATCAGTCGCTGAGCTAATTAACACAATTGTGATGTGGTTACAAGCACTGAGGCAGTTCTCCTGAGCCTCAGAATTATAGAGAAGCTCTCGGATAGGCTTAATATGCAGCACAACACCAATTCCTTCTTTGTCCCAACCGGATCTCGTAAGTCGCTTCACGATCACTCCTTTGTAAACATCCGGTTGAAGAGGCAACCAACATGGAAGAAGGTATTATTTAGCGTCGTTAAAGGAAAGTGAATTTAATCTCTTAGACGTTAATGGTGACTATGTATACCACTTGATTTTCTTTGCACTCCTCTCGCAGTCTGTTTATAGATAAATTTACTTCTGACAACGCGCGTTCTTCTCAAGGTCATTTAAGTACATGTAACGATCAGGAAATGAATTTTCTTGAACGTAAGAGCAACGTTTCTGAACGTATCTAGAAAATTTGTGCCCCTTAAAGACCCAGAGTCTTCGTCAACGGAGCTCCGTCTGCCTGAATGTGGGGCAAAAAGGTGGCCGATTTTCTTATTTCTGTACGAACTCCCTCTCTCAGGACCAAGAATTCTCTTGTAACGAAGTGCCTGAAGAAGACCACGTACGTCGTCCCGCTCACTCCCATTTTTCATTTCCAAATAAACTGAACCCACTTCGATTAAGTCTGATATTGGGAGTCTTCTGTGAAGATTGTCAAGTGGATTTCATTCTACTTCATATCTGGTTCGACATAAAACCGGTTTTACACAAAGTGCAAATCTAAATTTTTGGCGACTACGCCGAATGGATGAGATGGTCGGGGAACGTGTGAAATGCGCATAAACTCGTGGCTTGAAAATATAAATAGAAGATCCCACTTGTCAGATCTGGGCGCAGATGGGAGAATAATATTTAGAAGTACATTACGAAAAATAGCGTGTCACGAGGTAGGCAGATTTATCTGGCGGACTCTTGTGAAGACGCTAATGAACCTTAGGTCTCCATAAAATACAGAGAATTTATTGAAAGCAAGCGATTGTAAGCGTAACAAGTACTACGCCATGGAAATAGCGTATTTAATTGAATAACAGGAGCTAAATTTGTGACTTTGTGCGATGTTAGAATTTATGTAGCCTACATTTGTGCTTACATAAGGACCAACAAGTTCTGCAGAACGCAAAAGACCTCATTTAGAAAACACCGTAGCATTTTTTCGACTCATACTCAGTTGCTTACGCGTCTGAAATCGAAAGCTGAACTGACTATCTTCCTCTGGATCGGACGTGTGTTCTACAGGAATTGAGCGCAGTCCGGAAGTGAAGCTTTTTCCCTCGTCCGGAGTGGTTCGGGCGGCTCCGCGTCCTTTTGTGGACCAGAACCGCGTCTGGCAGCGCCTTCAAGCGTACACGATAATTCGTTGGCTTCTTCCGCGCCCATGACGGATTATAGTCGCTGTGAGAGAGGGGATTAATTGACCGGGCCTCGTCTAAACACCATTTGAGCGGGAGTTGAATGTTTGCTTGGAACTTAGAACGACGAGCTGCTGCTTAGTAGAGACTCAGAGTCAGTGTTTCGAAGACCGGGTCGATCAACACTGAAGGCGGTGGCCCCTTTTGTGGGACGCCGATTCAGACTCCGCGCAGTCCGTGCGGAAACAGTTTTGTAGAGCCGAGATAACAGAAGCATAAATTATAAATATGAGATCTAGACTAAAGTGGCTCAGATCGGGGTCTAATGCCCCGACTTTTTCGTTACTGGGACGAACTTTTGTGTGCCGTAGTTGGATGCTTGCGGATTAGTAGAATAACCTTTTAAAGGATTTCATAGAACACTGTACTGGTTGGTTACAAGCGAATGTGTGATTGTGGCGATGGCGGTAGCCACCAGCAAGCGTTGTCAGGTATAGACGAAGAATATTAGAAAATATTGAGTGCCTTGTCCACCACTAAACATGAATGTAAGGTAAACAAATAAGGGGAAAACGTTGATTAGTGAATATTCACATCCATAAAATAAATTCACGGAAGTAAGCAGCAGTCTGGAGTCTCCACGAGGACAGTTCCAGGCTTAACGTGACGCTTACATCAACAAAGTCGTGATGGAGTACAGGATAAGTTTCAAGTTGGCTCATCAATCACTCGCCCATTGTGGTTGGCCAACAGGAAATGGGCGATGAGAGAAAGGAGGAACAATGGCTTCAGACTTGGCTGGTGTGAGTGGCATCAACCAAGTAGAATGAGCTTCGTGGGACAGGTAGAAGATCAGAATTGTAGCCGGAAAACCTGAAGCAAAGGAGGATAACATTAAGATTGATCTCGCGGAAAAAGGGTTTGAACGCTGTTGTTCGGATTTATCCCTGAGACGAGCTGTTGTGAATGCGATGATAAGCCTTAGGATCCCGTAAAATAAGTCAATAGTAGGCCCCTTTGTCCGTCTATGGTTGCATTTCAACATTGGGTTAAATGAACTAACTAATTAACTGTGTAACTCCGCGGAGCAGACCTTCTTGGGAAGCTGAAAGTCGCTCAGCTAATCAACATCAGCTTTTTGAAACATTGAGTTCACGACATTTAATGTGCAAAACCAAAATACTAGGAATTGTTGAGACCGAAGGTGTGATGTACCAAATCAAACCCCACATTCTTAAACCTTGTGAGAATTTGTAGTTAGTATGCTGGTGAAAATAATGCTCTCATTAACACACTGGGGACGTGATACCAGATTGTTCCATAAATTGTAGATAATTAAAATAGGTAAATTAATGTTTCCCTTACGAATAAAATAAATAATTACAGTTTTACCTTCAATGCTATTACCCAAACACCAATTCGTGCTGCAAACGTTTACTGTCGTCAACATTCCTGATACTACGACATATCTTTAAGTCGTCAGCAAACACAAGATATTGAGAATTATAAATGGATTCACGTATATCAGTAATACATATTATAAAAGTGAAGGGCCTAAGGTGGAACCTACTAACCTACCTACTTACAATATGTGGAAACGAAAGTGTTTCATAAACACAGACAAAAGATTGCGTATTAACCATGTAATATTATTAATAATAAACCTAATCCTAATTAGTTAATAATTACTAAAGCATATGTTAGTTTCTGCGGATGTTAATGAATAACAAAACTGCACATTAAGAAACTTCACACACTCACACTGCGATGAAAGTTCTTCTGTGCAGAGCGAAGTGACCAGAGCGCGAAATTCATATTGTACCTCCATCCGCCTTCTACGCCTCTGTGGAATGGTGCTTAGATGCGGGAGTGGCTTTACCCTTCGATCTTCGAAAGCTTGGGTATTCTAAAAATGTTTAATAAGATCTTGAAACGTGAAGCGGCCGCTGTTGGGTGGATTCTGAGCGTCTTGTATCTTTATATCTCTCGTAACTATGAATTAAAAATGTCTTTGTTCCCTCAGAGCCTTTGAAATGGCTAGTTTATTAGTTTATTGCCTGCGGATTATAAAATAACACAGCGTGATTTATTTATGTTTATCATAATTTATTTCCGTGACACGCAAAGACAAACTCGCTGTAAGTGTCGCATAATTAATGACAAATCTTTACTCTCTCTCCGGGTAAAATCACTAGTTAGTTACGTTTGTTGTTAGGTTCAAAACTTAATATGCACCAGAACGTCTTTCTTCTTAAAGGCGCCGTTTCGGCTAAAGGACTTGTCTGATTACGTAGACAGAACCTCCTCGATTTGCTGGTTGTTTATTCCACAATTACTGGGTTGTTGTATGTATTTGACAGGCGCTGCTCCATCGATGCTTCTTAATATTATTTTGCGCGTTGTTGTGTCAAGCTGAGTCAACTGCAACGAATGTCAGCAGTGTAGACTCGGAGCATCTGATCACTGAACACCCTGTGACGTCGTAGCTGACATTCAAAGCGTCAAAAGTGATGCTTGTGCTCTGCAGGTTTCTTGAAGACCGGGGCGCGAGGCAGCGCACAGGGTAACTTCGGGCTCATGGACCTGGTGGCGGGCCTGCACTGGCTGCGAGAAAATGCCGTGGCCTTCGGCGGCGACCCCGAACGAATCACGCTCTTGGGGCACGGAACAGGCGCGGTGCTCACCAACATCATCGCAGTATCGCCTGTCGCCAAAGGTAGGACACAGTTCGATGCCAGGCGCTGTGACCCATGCGATGGGTATTTGGAGCTCATGCCTTGGAATAAAATGGTCAGGGCGTGAAGCTGACCTCTCACAAGCCGTTCTGAAGCCCTGTAAAATATGTAGAGTATGACAGTACTTTTTCTTGGGGACGTAGGATTCGCTACCCTCTGACCATCACTTTCCAGCAGTTAACAGCAGGAAAAAGCCATCAAAGATTCGATAATGTGAGTACAGTTTGGCTTATCAGCTTCCTGTATCAATGTATTCGCTCGCTCCATTCTGCATAAAGGGACTTGGAACCCTTCCCAGGTTTATAGATCAGTTGAACGTACAAGAATGCTATCGGCTATACCAGCCCAGACTTCTACTTACGTGGTCCTTAATTAAGCGCTATTGACAGACAGCTGCGCCCAGAGGTGTAATACTTGTGTCAGTTCTGCGCCGAGTTAAAATGTCTCGCACACAATTACTCTACGTAGATGGAGTTAAATGTCAAGTTTTGGGTTCCTGTGCCTCCCTTAGTAAAGCAGTCATCTTTCGATGATTAATTAAGATACTACATTTGTGCCAAAGCCGTTACGAAGATCTGTAAAGTTTCTAATTACTCCTGGATGATTGGGTTTTTAGAGTTTGTTCATAGTCTGATGTAAAATCACACAACTTTTCGAGGCCTTGATCTGTCTCCTCTTCAGGTGCTCTATGGGGTCCGTTAGAGTGAGTTAACCCCAATCATTGTACCAGTGACTGGGATTAGCACCTAAAGACGAGGACAGATCCAATCTTCAAAACGTTGTGTAATTTTACATCAGACGATGGAAAACATCAAAACACTCAGCAGTCTGTATTATACCATTATCAGAACCCTACAGAATCGAAAATAATTACTTCTATAATCAATTATTTGTATTCACGTTTACTGTTTTAAAATTTAAGAGAAATTAGAACTGTAATAATTGACGAGAAATCTTTATGTTTCAGTTGAAGTCGAACTGATTCTCAAAGTGGCCAGCCATGATTTAGTGTTGAAAGACATGACTTCCAGCAAATGTGAAACAGAACACAACATTCTTTAAAATAACCTACTTTAAAATAATATCATTTGAAATTGGTAAAATGATGAATGCCCAGTGATCTGTTGTGCGGTAGGACGACTGACCCCTGGATCGGAAGCAGCCCGCCTCGCCTTCATTCCGGAAAGTCACATTCAGTATCGCAGTCATTCGACGTAAATTATTCTTCAGAATCAGAAATAAAAACCAAGACTTCAATCCTATTTACATTAAGCCAACATTTTGCCACGAATCTAGTCAGAATAAGCGTTTCAAGGTCACGCGGCTGAAGCTTTGTCCGCTCGTTGCACGCTGATTAAAAAGTCTCTTCAGCTGGAAACGTGCGAAATCTCGTCCTGAACGGCAAAATTACAGCCGCCCGTCCCAGACAAAAGTTTGACAGAAATTTTGGAAGATCGTGGGTTAAAACAATGTTTATGAACGTAATCGATTACGCGACGAAACATTTACTTCAAATTTAACTAAGACTTTGACATTTATGTTAAACCAGCTGAAATATTGCAAGTTTGATCATGATATTACGATATTTAGTAATATTTTATGAATAATTCACAGTAAACTGTATGAATTTTAAGGAATTATCCTCGACGAACATTCGCTTTCTGTGGAGACCACGTCTAGTTCCGGCATCGTATAAAGACTGTGAGGGTCCACAGAAGTTAGACGAAGATGCCAGAAATTCTGTGGTATGCAGACAGACCTATATCGACTCATCAAGCGATAACTTGATTCCTTTTGGTTACTTAGAATATTTATGGATACACCAGAAATTCTGAAGCATGTATTTGAAAACATAAATGAACACTTTCAGTAAGCGTTCGTGCGAACATTGTGTTCCAACGACGTTATGACGAGGAAGATCCTTGGAAAGGGTCCCGGTTCGGACTAGGCGTTGGGCATTACCTAGGGGTGTCTCCAGGTGGCGAAGACCCCGAAAAGGACTAGCTCCCCGTGGATGTAGGAGCCTCTCTTCGCACTTCCGGTCCTCATCAGACCTGGATGATCTGCTCTGAGATGGCAGAAGACCATGGGAGTCCAACCTGGCAAACCCGGGGGGAAGGAGTCAAAGCAAGATGGCTCAAATAGTACCAATAGGAATGACAATAGGAATTTTAAAAAAATTCGGAGTAATACGAATAACAAAAGAACTACAAAAATAATAAGAGCATCAGGATTAAGAATAACTACAGAAGTGAGAATAGAAACACGAGTATCAACAGCAAGAGAATTACAACAGAAATATTAATTACAATAAAAAAACAAATGACCAGTGGATAATTCATGCGGGCTGCGTATCTCATAGGAAAAACCCTTCAGACATGGACGGGCCCTTGAAGGTGTTTTCCACTAACACTCACACCTGAAAAGTGTAACATTTGAAATGGTCTCGACTGTACGGCATCTTTTCTTGCCAGAAGCTTCGTGTCTGTCTGCCGAGTTTTAATTCCGTGAAACCTGTTCCTTAAGATCGCAGAACTGCTGTGATCCTTGCTACAAACTCCTCCGAAATTAACTCCGCCGTCTTCGGAAGCATAACTGCACTTCATTACAGATTTAATTTAGATAAATGACGTTGGGGATGGGCGTTCATGTCGTAATCGAAGATAGCCGTCCAGGCAGGCGCGCGCTTGTCACTCGTGTTTGCTTGCTGGTGTGGACGTACAGTCTTCGTGACGAGAAACCCTGAAGAATACCGTCGACATAGTCGGAGAACACTTCGAGATAATCTGTACGTAGCTACACTCCGAGCAGAATGCTGAACCAGATGTTCGAGGGTGTTCTTGAAGCGACTGCATTCAGTTTATGGACGACTAACCAGGAACTGGTTCAGTGTTAAGAATCACTTCTGTAAGTCCTTTGAAATTTAGAAGGTAATGTGTAAGTTTATAGAATAAATCAAGAGCAGATTAAATTCGGGGAATGATTGCTGTAATTCAGTGCAAAATCTTTTGTCCTCCCGTCTCATATAAAAAAACTGAAAATTAAATTATACAAAACAATAATCTTGCCTGTTGTTTTGTATGGGTGCGAAACTTGGTCTCTCACTTTGAGGGAGGAACATAGATTGAGGGTCTTTGAGAACAGTGTTTTGAGGGAGATATTAAGACCTGAAAGGGAGGAGGACGGATCATGGAGAAAATTGCATAATAACGAACTTCACCGCCTGTGCTCCTCTCCTGATATTGTCAGGGCGATTAAAATGAGGAGGATGGGAGGCCTGAAGGGAGGAGACCGCTGGGAAGACCTAGGATAACATTAAGATGGACTTTAAGGAGACAGGAATCGATGGAGCGAACTGGATGCAGCTGGCTCAGGATAGAGTCCGATGGCGGGCTTTTGTAAACACGGCGATGAACCTTCGGGTTCCATAAACAACGTGACATATTCATTGACAAATCGAGTATATACTAATCGACTTTTCGAAGAAATTCCTGCACCATAGAGAGAGAGAGAGTGAGTGGGTAAGAAGAGGTTATAATTCTTTACTCTCTTACAGCCGAGTGTGATGATAGTTCGTGCGATTTGCGATCATTGGCGTGGGTGTAGTTCTTTCTAACTTCGGCAAATGAACTGTGAATGAATCGATACATTCGAACAAGATGTCTACGCTTGGGAAGCCGTTGAAAGTCATAGACCTATAGAATCAAGTTACAAATACAAACGGTTGCTGATGCAATGCAGTGGGATGTTTTGTGAATATAAATATAAGTTTCGACAGGAGAAATACTTTGCTCAAATTAACTTTTACTGTACAGTATTTTCCTTCTTAATTTAATCTGTTACTGGTATTCTCTATACAAAATCCTAAAACGACTTCCACTTTCAATAAGAATTACTTCGGAATGAAGATTTTCTCACAGAGTCGAAGGCTCGTGTGACCTCGAATGGCGCAACACCAATACCAAATTTCGCTATCACTGAGTAACTGGATAAAATCGTGTTTGTTTATTTCTTTGCTTACAGACTGAATTCCCTGTTTACTCAGTTATTGCCTTAAATATTGATCGGCGTATTTATTTATTTATTTGTTTGGTTTTGAATTTAATTTTCAAATACTCCTCACACTTTATTTCAATGGATTAAATTACACAGAGCTTTATTTGGTCGCTGAAAGTGTTAATTCGAGAGGAGCGACAGTCCCCCCCCCCACCTCTGCCGGCGCTGATAACAGAGGGGCGCCGTGTTTCAGAACTGGTCCATCGCATCGTGATGCTGAGTGGCTCCGGTCTGAGTCCGTGGGCGTTGCAACGAGATCCCCTGGCCGTGAAACGAAAGGTAGCGGAGCAGACCGGCTGCCACGGGGACCTGGTGGAAGACGACCTAGCTCCTTGCCTGCGAACGAAGTCTCTGTCTAACCTTTTGTCAGTGCGGATTGACCCTCCACGTTTCCTGCCAGGCTTTGCCCCCTTCGTAGACGGTACTGTGCTCACCAGTGAAAGTGCAGGGAGAGGATTCGCCGATTCCAGTTTGTTGCTGGGGGTGGGCGTACAAGAACAGCAAGGGTCCGCAGGAATAAGCTTCGAGATGGCCGATTTCCCTCACAGAGACCTTCTGTTTGGCTTGACGACCACAGAGTCGTACTTGGACCTTAGTGCACAGGACCTTGAGTTTGGTTTTGACGAGAGCCGCAGAGATCGAATTCTGCGGACGTTCGTCCGGAATGCTTACATTTACCATCTGAACGAGATCTTCTCAACCCTGAAAAACGAATACACGGACTGGGAACGACCCGTTCAAAACCCGCTCAGTGTGCGCGACGCGACGCTGGACGTTCTGAGTGACGGACACACAGTGGCGCCACTCATAAAGGTCGGGTACTTGCACACCCTCGGCGGGGGTCGCACCTACTTCCTGCATTTCCACCACCAGTCTGGCGAGAGGGACTTCCCCCAGGTAACTCGTCGTCTTGCCTCTTACAGGTTGTCGGAGTTTCCGTTTCTAGCGAATATTTCTTAGCCTTTATAGGTTAAGTACAATTATCTGCCACCTATGAAATGGAATACGTATATAAGGAAGGGGTTGTGGCCTGTTTTAGGACATTCCTTTTTTGTTCTCTGAAAAAGAAGCCTTAAGTAAGGATAGCAGACCTCCGGGGCAATATTTTAGCCTGGGAAGTCCTAAATGTGAACCAGGTGTGCTAACGACTTGTCTGCAGCGTTCAGTTTGCTTTTGTAGTGGATGCGGGTGGCACAACGTCGCCTCTTGTTTCAAACCACAGCATGAATCCAAACTGTCGCTGTAACATTAATACGGAGCTGCTTGGTAACGTCATTGCCACTGCAATAAGTGGAATTGTTTGCCTGTCGTCTGGTTTAGACCACTGTTGCTACCAGAGCCTTGACGATTGAAACGGAGGAAATTGGCATTTCATGTAAATACAAAGCAGCTTAGATCACAACAGGAGATTTTTGTGTGGTTTTGTTACAAACTCATCCCTTTTTCGTAAACTCCCGCTGTTTAATGGGAACTTTGGATTGTACCTTGAAACAGGTTATGGCCGCCTCCTTCAAAATTCCTGCTGGCTCATCAGTCACTTTCTTTATTTCACATTATGCTGTTGAGTGATTGTTCTTAAGTAACTTAAGAATCAGTTGGTTCTTCCGTCCATGCACGAATCACAGTAGAAGGCAACTTAATTCTGTGCAATAATTCGTCTTTCTAGTTGTGCAGTTCATGAGCGAGCTCTTGAAATCCATGCACTGACTTCTTGTGTTGTTCTTTGGTCATCACAAAATTTGGTATGGCCATTAGAGGCTACGCCCCTCATTTCTTACAATCGCTGATATCGTGGCACATTCAGACTTGTAAGGTGAGAGCACCACTAAAAGTCGGTAAATGCTGTTCAGGGGACCAGTTAGTGTTTATTCTGAGAATAAGGTGAAACCCATAAATACAATCTGTGGGCGAAATGCAGAATTTCCGAATGAAGTCGGCTTCTAAAGTGTTGATGTAAGTTCTTGAAATAATAAATGGTAATATCTCTTCAAAATATACCAAGATTTTAACATAAATTTTTTCTGTAAAATGCAAAACAACATGGCAAGCCTACAAGAATATTACAACTAACAACTTGCCAAGGATGTATATCAAATTTTGGACTAAGAACATGGAATTTTGAAAGAAGGAAGTTAATAACTCTTCTTATAAAATATGTCACATAATGTTAAAAGTCAACAGTTGTAGATGCAGCAATAGTGCAGAACATTATATTCTTATGTCTAATAAATGTAAATTAGACAGAATCTTTTGGGGGTGGGGGAGCGCCCCTAAAATAATGCAGCCACCTTAATTATGTTTCAAACGATTTGAATTGAGCGCGCTCTGTTTACCCTGACATCTCTGGTGACTATAGACAAACAGTCTAGAGCTGTTATGGCGGCGTAGGTTGGCGTTTGTTTGTTTGTGGCGAAGAAAAATCTCACTGTAGGCATGTCTGTTCAAAGTTTTGAAGTTAACAGATTGCACGCTAAGTGTAAGTTAGTTATCTTATTTCTTATAGCAAACGATAACATTTGAAAGTACAAATTTGCGTGTTTGTTCTTCTGAAGCTGCAGTCTTGTAACATATTGGGTTCAGGCGGAAATAAATAATGTGCTGTTAACCACGTCCGGGGTAATGGCACTTTATGGTGTGGCTTTGCCCAAATACTAGGCAGTGTGACGACATGAAGTCTTCTCTCAGCCCCGGATTATGATCTGTTAAGCGGATTCTGTAGTTTATTTTATCTGGAAACATGCTATGAATTTCCCATTCGATTAGAGCTGTCACATTTTTCTTTTTCTCTGTTTTTGAAAAATAAATCACGTACAGCAGAAATTAATACAAAATTATCTGTGTGTTGTATTCATGATGAATTACTCTCTAAGATTCAGCTTTTAGTTTTTGTAAACAATGTTTATAAAGCAAGAAAGTTAAATTTTCCTGTAAGATGAAAGGAATCCCCCACTTCCCCTACATCTGTACATACATAAATAAAACACAAAGTAACATCACAGTAAGATCAGGATGGGATTTGATCCTGTGATCATGTGCACATTACTTAGGCCAGCTATATGGAACATCATCATTAAATTTTCTGGTTCACATTTCTAATTACACAAATTTGCTTTAAAGATAATATTCTTAAAAACTTTTCTGTGACCATATGAATTCGTAACAGCAACATATAATCTCACATTAAACTTTGAATCCCAAAAATCTATTAATGTGTTAAATGTTCCCAATGTTTGTCATTCAATAATTAGGACATTTACTTAATAATGTGGTCTGTATAAATCCCTCACCACGCTGCTTTATTGAGTGATTAGAGACAGAAATTAAATGCATTCATTGCTGAAACTATTGTCTTCATGGCAATAAGGCATTCTGTGCTCTTCTAAATTTACTTATTAGAGTTTGTCCATTCAATATTAAGTTAATTAAGATGTCACAAGTTTGTTGCAAAACTACTGTGCGTGAGGAAATTAAGTCTTTCATCCTTTGACTTCACTCATCTGCTACATAAGTAGCCTGAATGAGCAGATGTTTGCTGTTTAATAACAATTTCTGAAGTAGAATTATGTTAGTTTCTCGTGTTGTGATTGTTGATTTGAAATGCTGTACTGTTTACTGTCATATATGAGAGCATTTCAGTGTGTCTTTTTAGTATTTATACCAGTTAAATCCTTCATGATGCTTTTTAATCATTAAATTTAAATTTACTTTTGCAAAAATTTTCAGTATTAAAATACCATCTTAAGGCCAGTTTCTTTCTTTCTTTCCCAACTGGTGTAAAGATTAAATCAGCCTGAACATTAAAATGGTATAAAATAAAATAATTTGTTTTGAATTAAAACTAAAAGTAACAAAGGTTAAAACTGGATTGAATATGCCCATTCTTTGCACGAGGCATTTTTCAATTTAATATTTTGGATATATCGCTGTGTACGTTTAGATTGTGGGATTGATTTTTATAGACGTCATGCGTCCTACTCGATGAGTCCTAGAGGCTGTGTAATAATATGTTGCTGGAGCCGTTGTGGGCCAGAGTGTGATCTTGTGGCTGTGTTGTCAGATGACTTAACTCTACTCACCTATGAAGTAATTGACAGAAATCCTACCGAGCATTACTGTGTAGTGGTAAGACTCGGTCTTCTATGTTTAGGTTGTGTAATTTGAATATCGCTGCTTTAACACCTATCATGAGGTTTTTGCGGCTTTCTGTAAAAATTCTATTCAGATTCCATAATAGTACCTTTGAATAGGCTACAACTGCTTCCTTCCGAATCATTTCCTGACGTACTGCATGTGGCCATCGTCACATTCCATTTGATGCCAGATGATCGCAGACTTTGGTGTTTGTGTCATTGAACCTTTGGGTTCAGGTACAATAGTGTACCAGTTGTTAATGAAATACAGGGAAATATAATTTCTGTTGCCGCAGTGTCGATTCTGTAGCGTGACTAACAGGTTTTGTCTGAAACGATTCACTTTTATCTGCAAAAATTAGCTGTAAGCTCAGTGTGACAGGAAAAATCACAAGAACTCGTTCGGAACGCACGTGTGTCTGCGTACCTGCAGTACTCTTCTTTGTGTTTGCAGCGACTGGGGAGTGTGAGGGGAGAAGACGTGCCTTATGTACTGGGCCTGCCGCTCGTCGGCGGTCAACCCTTCTTCCCGCACAACTACACTCATCAGGATGGCTCCGTCTCCCGTCTGTTTATACGCTACCTCGCCAACTTTGCCAGAAAAGGGTTCATATACTTTGTGTACCTTTATAGGTTACTTCCTTCGTTTCATAAAGAAATACAGGCAAATGGCGTCGCCATGTCCACGTGTCTGTCGAATCTTAGTGATATCGAAACCAGTGAGTGAATTTCCATCGACCTCGGCGTAACCATCATATCATGAGAGGCCACGCCTACTTGTACTTTATAATTTCCTGTCATGACCACTGAAATCTTTCTTTGGCTTCTTCGCTTTGATGTGAAAACCGTTTTACTTAGACACATTAAATTTTGTATGAGTTTTTTATGTGTTAACAATTACATACGATCTTATGATGCGGAACTTTAAGATTATATCTGGCGCATTGAACAGTATTGGAATCTGTACACACGCAACTAATGTGCAGAATTTAATACCACAACTAAATTGTAAAGTTGGCGTTTCACAATTCCTCTTAGGTTGAAGCATTTGAAAAAAAGGAGTCGCAATGACTTGTTTTCGGAGCTTCGTGTTCATTGGTCGAATTTCTGTTGTTTTGTTTTCATTATAATGGCGGGCAACGTTTCCGATTATTTCTGCCCTTCAGTAAAATTCCGCTTCATACTTTAGAACGGGCAAAGACCCTGGTAAGTTTTTCTGTCAGTTGCCACTGGTGGTTCCATTGCCAATCATTAACCGCAAGATGATGACGGCAGACGTAAGCAACCAAAAATTGATTGTGTTTTATTCACTTTTACACACAGAAATTGCGATTCAGAATTCTTTCCATTATGCAGCTTCAGAACTTTTGAATGTATTCTGGTTAAACTTGGTGCAGTGTGCGCTAAGCGCTTTACGGCATTATTGTCCAATTTTAACCGATACTGGAATGTGTCAACAAATTTTGTAAAGAATTTCTAATATGAAATTTCATGAAAATCTGTTCTGCAATTCTGGACTTGTGATTCTGTATAAATAAAAGTCATCATTTAAACGACACTGATAATGTACGTGTTCAGTATTCGTAGTAGTCCGTGGAATTTTCTCCTTGCTTAAAGTTCTTGATATGTTTCAGGGACCCAAACAGCGCAGTTCCAGACCGACAACAAACCACACACAAAGACAGCGAGATGGAAATGAAGCCAGCCCCTTTCTGGGATACGTATGACCCCATCAACCAACTCTATCTGGAACTAGGTAACGCAGAATACGAGTACCATCCTTGAGTTAGTGCGCTGTATTCTGACGTGCAGGCGGACAGCGTGCGTCTGTCTACGAAGTAAGAAGGCAGGATGACGCTGTTTGAAAACAAACTATCATGGAGAAAAATACGTAGCAATGAACTTCATGTAATACTTTATGGTGTTTCAATAAAAGATTCGGAGAGGAAATTACAAATCTATGCAAAATTCTGGTCATGAAACCTGAAGAAATAATGGTCACATGGGAGACATAAGTGTAGTTGGGAGGAGACAGTTGGAAATGGGAAGATAATATTAAAATGATCAGAAACAGGGTGTGGGTGATGAAAGAGAGGACTTGATTCAACTGGATCAGGATGGCAGACTCTCATAAAAATGGTAATGATCTTTTGGGTTTTATGAAAACACGGAATTTTATGACGAGTTGAAAGTCTGTGCATTGGGTGACTACTTAATTATTCTGTCCCTCATTTTGAGACTATTTTTAATTGATGGAACGCACAGAAAAAATGCGGAAGAATGTATCAAATCACGGCATTCAGATATTTTGAAGATCAGTCGACCGGATTGCAGTGTCATGTGGTCTGGAAAAAATGGAGGCAGCAAGCACCTCTGATGTAATGTAATGTAACCAACACATTAATTCATATAGACAACATTAATCAGTGCTAAAATAATTTACATTTTTGCCCCAAAGCCTAAAGAACAAGTTCTGGTAAGATTTGTCCTTGTTTTACTTTCCACGGTCTTCATGTAAGGTCCAATTTCTTCCATGGATCTACGCAAGCAGGACCTGTGCAAATTATTACTTTTCAGTCAACAGCGACACTTGCAAGAGGTCTGATCTGTTCACAGAGGCACAAAATCCTTTCTAAAAGCTGTTCAGTTGTCAAATAATTGCGTCATAACAAAAGACTCTCTTGCTACAGGCTTGCGGCCAGAGATGAGGAACCACTACCGTGGCCACAAGATGTCTCTGTGGTTGAACCTGATCCCTCAGCTGCATAGACCCGGGGGGGATGACCTCAACATGCGACATCACCACTTTCTGGAAGAAGGAGCTCAGTTTTATGAGGGTGAGTCCATCCAAAGCCCAAGGGTCAAGAAAGAGAGGAGCTATACCTTTTCCCCCTCCCCAAGCGCCTACATGGTGCATAGTGGGACAGCTTTACTTTGCTTTTACACATTTTCAGAGGGACCATCACTTAATTATCATACGTGTGTCAAGAAGTTACGTATTTAATGCATCTTACATTTAATATTTTTACTTTCAGTAAGTTTATATACGAATTACTGATTTGTACTCTGTGCCTCTGTCCGTTGTCTACATCTGCTCAGTGTTCTGTTCATTAAAGATGGTTTATTTACTGATGATTCTTCAACTGTGAAGATTATATAACATCAAACACAGTTTTGTACGTCCTCTGCTGATCTTGTACCCCCGAGTATTCAGTGTAGAACAGATGATGAGAAGGCTTTCATGTCCAGGTTTGGTGAGGCCACAAACCCTGAAGCGACCAATCTTGCCTCCTCAGTACACGGCCAGTACCGCCAACACCACTGCTACCACCACTACCAACACGACTCCCAGCACAAAGGCCTCTCTGGCCACAGCAGCAGATCCAGCCACCAGTACAACCACAGAATGTCCACCAAATATTACCACTAATGTGGTCAGCCCTGGCAGCTTGCAGCCCAGCAACAATCACAATAATTTGCTGCAGAAACTTGCATCAAGCCATTATCAGAGCTACACCACAGCCCTCACCGTCACAATTGCGGTGGGATGCTTCCTTTTGCTCCTGAACATCCTCATCTTCGCGGGCATCTACCACCAGAGGGACCGTGGGAGCTCAGGGCACTTTGGCGATAAGAAAAAGGAGGAACTGGCAGAGGCAGGAAGTTGCAGTAGTAGTTCAGAAGATGGACACCACTTTGAGAGCAAGCATGCGCTCATGGATCACATAATGCTGTCAACTTCACAGCAGCATATCCACTCATCTGCAGCAGGTGCAGCGATAGAGCTTCCGTTGCAAGAGTTTAAAACGTCGCCCACGTCCAGCGCAAAAACCAGGCCAAATTGCACTAGTGTAATGCAGCAGCAGCAACCTCCAAGTTACGCTCATAGTAAGAATACGGAGGCGCCCGTTAAGGAACAGGGCACCCAGTCCCCACCGCTCCCTCCACAGCCGAACAGCCCTTCCATCCCAGATCCACCCCCACCACCAAGAAACCTGCCACCATCACTGTGTAACCAGATTAGCGCTGGCGGAGGAATTTTGCGTCAGCAAGGTTGTCCTCAGACGCCTGGCACTATGAAGAAGAGAGTGCAGATACAAGAGATCTCTGTGTGATGTGCGTGTTCAAATGTGACAAATGTTCACAAACGTTAATTACATTTTGAATGTATTCCACATTTTCATTGTCATTTCCTTAGTCATCGTACTCGCACTGTCCACAGACTCAATAAATTACAGTACGTATATTTTCAATGCATATTTTGATATATGACGTATATTTCTTTGTAATTCTTGACGTTTGTTTAGGTCAGGTAAGTGAGTAATGGAGATCTTGTCAATTTGTCACTTGAACCTAATATCTTTTATAACTGACGCTGTGTTCCACGCATGTCCCGAACAGCTCTCGGCAGTTGTTGAATGCATTTAAGGCAGTGGAGAGATTGATAACTTTTTGTCAGAAATGAGAGTCGGACGCAATGATCATTGAGCGACCGTCTAACTTATGTGATTCTTTGTAGCGCACTTGGCAGTTTCTATGGTAGAAAGTACTCTGTACTATTCCTGCATGCATTTGGTAGCATCTCGGAAGAATCTCATTACTGTTATGCAGCCTGGTTTTATTTTTAAGGTAAGTTGGTACTCTGTGTATTATGTGATTTGTCTCAGTGATGACGTTGAGATAGGGCCTTGATGTCTGTCACAATTCCTTCATCACATGGCTATAACTGTCATACCACATGCCTTTTAATTCTATACATTCTATAGGTAAAGGAACTGAATGTAATTCTATAACAAACAGAGAGACATCGTTAGATTTTGTGCTGGTACATAAATAGATAAACATTTTCACATTTCAGAGTTTGCAATAATTGTTTTCCCTCTACATTTTATTATTATAAACATGACTTCAGTAGTACTCATATTGATTTGCAATTTGTTAAAAATATAGACATATATTGCAGCTAATATTGTGGTATAAATTTATAGATAATGAAATTGACACAAAATATAATTTATTTTCCACTGCATAATGTTCATAGGCAATGCTTCAAAATGAAGCAACATTTAGTCACAGTTCTGTGCCTGCGCTTATCATAATATTGGGTTTATCATTAAGCATGTTATTAAGCAAAGAGCTGGAAAAGCTCAGGCGGTAAATGACTGTGGACTGGCCAATTAGGATTCAGTTTATAATATGGACACATCCTGAAAACTTTGGAGGACTCTTCGACCTGGAAACAGTCAAGTTGTCATCTACTCGTGGGATCTGAAATTTTATGTGCATTAAGCACAAGGGAATCAAAGCTCTTCTCAACTTGGGGATTCAGCTTCAGTTCTGTGTGGGCTTTGTCTAAGGACTTTGGTCCTCACCTGTCATTCCACCAATGCTCTGTGCTGATCTTTCATCACCCTTATTAACAGGGGCTGGTAAAAAAACACCAGCTGGAAGTGAGATTATAAAACAATTAAGTCATGTCACACTCTTACTGTCATTATAATTATGCTATATTTACTGCATATCAGTCTTCTTCCTAAGACATTCTTTTTATATGCGTTGTCCAATGACTGCCTCTCCATCTATCTTGTCCTGCCATAGCTCCTCCTCCTTTTCGTCTTGTGTTTTTCCTACTGTATTACATATTTCCAAACTCTTGTTCCTTGAAAATGACTCATTGCCGTGGAATCCTCGGATACCACGTGGTAAACTTCTGACTAACAGAGGGCAACCCAGAACACAGCCATATTTAGACTCATTGCCCTGAAAACCACAAAACCTACATAGTAAACCTGTATGGGGAGATTACTAATTGCTACCTATGGAGATTTGAAATTCTTTGCATAAAGAAAGCCAAGAGACTTTGTGCTCCCTCCTTCATACTGTGATGCACTCCAAAGCCGCCAAGATGCTACCGAAGGATCAGCTTCATCCTACTCTGGGAATGCATCCATCAGACGCGGCACAAGTAGTATGGGATGTACTGTGTCCTTGCACCAATGCTTGGCTGGTGAGTTTTTAGCCAAAGACTGGACTTTCGTCAATCCATCACTTTTGATGAGGCATCACTTGCTGCAGCCAACATGTCACCAACGATGTGATTCCTCTTCCTGAAAAGATTATGATTTTCCCTTTTATCAACTTCATTTAATTTTACATTTTCAGTTCAAGTTAGTGCCACAGCAAGAACTTTAGAACCTCATTGATCCTCCATTTGTTACACAAACCGTGAGGATCTGCAGCAGGTAGGTCTTTGCAGTTTCACTCGTTAGCAAGTCTGGTGGTGCTTACGCAGATGTTCATGGTAACGTGTAGGCATGTAAGCTGCTTGCATCCACCGAGAAGCTATTCAGTGATGAAGGTCTCTAGTATATCTTCCGTCCAGTTTTGATATTCATAGATGCCTGTTTTCTGGCCCAAGTAATCTTTAAGTATGTGTGTACCATGCATTCCTTACTTTGGATTTTGTCTATGGAAATCTGTAAATAGATATTGTCAAAGTGGAGGTTAATGGAAATCTTGGAGTGTGTATCAGGATATGCACAATAGCTATGGTCCCATAATCGAAAATCTGGGGCTTCCCAGTGATGAGGTTGCTTTATGTATGCCAGGTAAGTGCAATGATAGTTGTGGATTGTGTGCTGTGCTACATGTGGTTTGCAGGGAAAGTTGGTAGGCCTGAAGAAGCCATGGACCGGATACGAACCCTAGAGCCATAGGAGAAGAAGAATTGGTAGGCCTGAGTGCCGGCCTTTATATTGGGTTTGTATTCTTCTGCTGTTGTATCCATGTGAAGTGTTGAGTGCTGGAAGTGTCAAAATGAAATCAGAAGAAGAGTAGTTAGTGTTCGAATGTACGGTTACTAGTGTACGCAGTCACTTTTTTGTTTGGTATTGATCTAAGCAGGGTATTAAGAGTTACTGGGTTAAGTACAATCCGTTGAACGAGAGTTTACGTGGTAAATGTGCGCGAGGATGTAGGCGATCTAATGGGGACATGTGGAATATTTGTTTCATTGTGCTGTAGTTTACGAAATCCTAGCTGTATTTTGTTGTTATTTTAATAAGTAAATTGAGATTTAAGGTTATGGAAACGCTTCGTATTTGGTTTCTGATGCGATTCGTCTTAATTCTTCTGCAAATTTAGTTCGAGAAATTATTGATCAGGGAAGATGTCACTGCAGTAGCATGCCGTTCATTTGTCTGCCAACTTTAGTTCGGAGATATCTGTTTATTTATATTTGTGTAAGAGCTTAGTGCACTGGACAGTATGGAAGTATCTAGCTAGAGTGACAGGGTGTAATGATGGTTGTGTGGCCACCACACCTCAGTTGCACACTTTAAAATCTTAGAGACAGATTATCGGGTGTCCGTGGCACGCCTCATAGTGCCTCAAGGAAGACCTCGGGCCCTCGTGCGTCTGGTTGCTCTGTGACGTGTTGTGACAGCATCGTATGCTTGAATTAATTTACAATTATTTCGTGTGTGGAAGGTACAATGTGTCGTTGGTAACTGTAATCCAAAGTTTAGATATTACATACAGGTGGAAATAATAAGCGAGTTGCGTCGCTGGAAGATTTAACATGGAACATTCCTTTTTCTCGATGGACGATGAGCTGGAAATTGATGCGAAAACGTAATTATTCACTTTCATTTCGTAACGAAATTCGGTTAATTTTTTGCACCCATAACATGTAGCAAAAATTAAACTTAGCAAGCGATGCAGATACATTTCACATTCTTATTATTAAAGAAACTCCTTGAAGTGTTGCTTTTTGTCAACTATGGAGACAGAGAAACTTTGTGTTCAATGTGCAAAATTAATTATAAATTTCTGTAACCAATTTGTGTGTCATTTATAAATTTTGTAACTGCAGATGTATTGGAAAGGTTCTTAATTATTGTCTTCAGACCTTAATCAAACTGTTTTCTGTTGTTTTTCCCCCCTGCTTTGCTTGAGCAGTGTAATGTATCTGCCTGTACCTAAGAATTTGCTATCATGTTTCAGTTCTAGGTCGGAAAATATCTTGCATTCTGAAATTGCACAGTATGAAGAAGCTGAGAAATGCTGTATGCAGTTGATCAGTGAGGTAAGAGCATTTCATTTTTGTCATTGTTGAAAATGGAAACAACAGCATAGAAATTTAACTCAATAATGCTTGTATCCTTTCTTACAGTTTCTCCACAGTTATGAATTGGATTCCACACTCACAAATTTTGTAACAGAGTGCTCTGCTTTCGGATATGTTGTCCCATTTACCACAAGGAAGGAACGGATCAAGAAAGAAAGTTTGTTAAAGATATTGGAGCATTTTTCTCAGAAAGATCAAAATAATTTTTTTGACGTAAGAATTGTTATTTGCATATTTTAACTTCTTATTTTCTTTTGTATTTCATCCTTTGATTACTCAGAATAGGTTCCATTTATGAATACAGTTTTGAGGCTTTGAGTCTACAGATTTGGGCATTACATGACCAGCCAAAAAACTGTAAAATTTCCAAGAAAGATGCTCATCACAGACTTTGTACAGTCTTTGAAACAAGCAGTAATAATGGTTTCTTTGCCTCTTACAGTAGCAGGAAAGGTTCTTTATGTAATATGTGTGTTCATTTTCACATGATTTGTTAATAGCTTTTTTGAAAATAAATGTTACTGTCTGTCTGTCTGTGATTAGCTGTGTCAGTAATAACTAGACTTTGAGACTAACGAGGTACGCAGAGTCTCAAAGAGCGCATTTGGAAATGCACGTGCATGTTTTTGCTCTTGTTACGCATGTGCTATGTTTGGTTTCAGGCCTGGGAAATGCTAGTGCCGTCGTCCATAAAGGAAAAGTTGGAATACAAGAAACTAACGTTCTACCTACACATTTACTTTGCTGTGTTGCCACTGAGGAAACAGATCGGGGCTTCTCTTGACAGTAATTTGTCCATCCACTCTGATAGCAAATGCAGTGACTCCAACGCAGAACAGAACGAAGCGGAAGATATGTCCGCTGAGAAGTCTATAACGGCAGCGGATAACAGCGAACAGCCGGAGGCGACCGGTCAGATTGAAGAAACTGATCACAGCCATGGTATGGAGGCGCTGAGGAACTTCTTGGAGACAAAGGGTACCGAGTTCAGTGCAGAGACAGAGTTCCTGCCATATTATGCCCTTCCATTTGTTAGTGACCCTGCGTCTCATCCTTCGTTCCAGGAACTGTTCACAGTGAGTGAATTATTGTTGCGGTCAATACCTAAAATGGAATAAGAGGAAGGGATTTACTATTATTAAAAGTATGTTTGTGGCCCAGAATTAGTCATGAACTCTGTCTGAATATCCATCTACAGCTCTTGGGAATGCTGCAGAAGCTTCGTAAGCTGCACGGCAACACGTAAGTGTAAACATGCAGAAGCAACAAACAATTGAGGGCTCAAAGTTTTATTTTCAGGAAAGTTGGATGAGCCAGTTGGAAAGCAGTTTGCGAGAATTTGTGGTGGATCAAAGCTGGGGCAAAGTGGTGGCGCCACAAATACTGAAGCTAGTGCTCGAGAGCCGCTGCGACTCAACACGCGGTTCTCACTCGCGATTCCTTGAGGCCCACAACTTCAAGAAGCTCAAGCAGAGGTACCAGAAACTGCAGAAGGATCACCACAACCTTATTGGTAAGTTCTGTTACTGATATTTTTAACATTTTGTGGAGGTGGCGGACTGACGCTGAAAGTTGTAGCGTGGAGTGAGATGGAGTTTCTGTTGTTTTTCATTACATGCACATCATATTAAAAGATATTTCAGTGATAGAAGTTGTTAATCTTAACATCTATATTATATACCGTGTACCAATTTCTTGTATGGTTTGATTTTTGAGAAAAATTATACAACTTTGATCTACATTCTGTATGAACTAAAATTAAATTTTTCTGAAAACTTTTTGTGTAGTTTGCCATGATACTGAATTAATTTAAATTTATTCCATGGTTTTGGGCACCAAATATTTTGTGCACTCCCAACTGTGTGTTTGTTTTGTGTTCTAGATGTCTGGTGAATTGAATCATGGATCATTTTCTTTTTATGAGTTTGTAGGCATTGCTGCAGAGCTGACAGGGGCACTGGAGAACTCTGTCAAGGGACAGGTAGTAGACTTAAAGGCAACTCTGAATAACTGCAGCAACATCTTTCCAGACCTCTTCAACCTTTCGCTAGGAACGGAGGTTCAGCCGGAGGTAACCGGTTTTCGTAAGATCTGAATATCAGATGACACATCTGCCACTTTGAATATATCCGTAAGATTTTGGAAAGATCTCATGAACCTGTTTTAGTCTGCATGGTGAGGCTAGCAGGCACTAAAAATTAATAATTACAAAATTTTGTGGTCCATTTCTGCATATAACTTCCACTGCTGTAGACCCTCACAAACACTGAATTTTCACAATATTTTTTCAGAGTTCAGAACTGTTAACGTATAGAATCTGGTCCATACAGAATCTGTAAGTATGTTTATGTATGATCTGTCTCTGCCCAAGATGCCATGTTCTTACGCTAAATGCTTTATTAGGTACTGCCATCAGACCAGAAATTAAATATATATTTTAAGGTTCTAATGCTACAGAGGTGCTAAGTATTATCACACCCATCTCAGAAGTTTGCATGGTAACGTGTTTGTGTTATTCGTGTTAGGAAATTGAAAAGTACGAAGGTTGGGTGGCCTCTAGTGACATGATCTTCATACAAAATTTTGTAAACTTCCTTCAACTGGTTTCAATGGTTTTTAGAGGGAACAGACGAATGGACGTGCTGTCACTATTTTTTGATGATTTTCTGGATTGTCGCATTGCGTAGGAAATTGGCTCTGCACCAGCATTTCAGATGAACATGTAAGGTATGTTCCTCTTAAAATCTGCGAGAACCAAGAAATCTCGCATGTTGACACCTTACCCACTTAAGACATGGAAAGCAGATGGTAAGAAGCTGCGTTATTTGATTGCCAGTCAATAAGAAGCAAACCCTGTACCTCGTCCTGTGGACCAACGTCATGTATGCTATTTTCTCGGGCGCTAATATTATGGTTATTAAACCTTTCTGTCTTCTGACGTACCACCTACGTTTAATATTTGGGAATGTGGTGATGGCAGCACTTATGACCTTGTTGCAGGCCCCTGCTGAGGATATAGTTTCTCGCTCAGTAGTCCAGAGTCACGAGTTCCGAGTTGGCTTGACTTTTGATCTGGACTTCAACAAGATCAAGCAGCACCTCTCGCGTGGAAGTGTCAAGACGAAGCTGCTACTGTTCCAAGCACTCAGATGGGTAAGGTTTTTGCATGTAGGGATAATACGAGCTGCTGGTGTAACGAAGTCTCTGTCAGGACGTAAGTAGTTTGGATACATCATGCAAATTTAAGGAGGCATTGAGGTATAACTCCACACATTCTTCAGTTCAATATTAAGTGGAGGTACGTACAATACCCATAGAGCTGGGATTATCAACTGTTTCCCAGCCTGGGGACCATATTCTTCCTGTCTTAATCAACCTAGGTTATAAATAAGTGCAAGTTATCGAAGCGCTGTGACATTTTTAAAAATTGTACTGGAAACAAATTCTTATATTAGCCCTGCTCATTATTTTCTTTTACAAATTGGTCGATAATGAGGTTTGACTCTGGTTTTGTTTCACTAATCTTTCTGCAACTCACGTGCCTCCCTCCAAATATTCATAAGTAGCAGTAGATTTGATGTTCTTTATTTAGTCGATCGGTTACGTGCGACTCTAGTCACAGCCAGATGCTGATGACATTAAACAAATGGTGTTTCTTGATATCAGTGTCAGGATGACACGTAATACATAAGCCGTACTGAACACGCCATAGTTTAGAGAACCCATACCATATGGTTTACAGCCACGCAGCTGTCCCACGGTTGGTGGGGAGATGATGTATGGCGCCTACTCATTCTTAATCATGGCACTAGATGGGGGTGAGTGGTCAGCATCACGCCCTGGCCATGCTTTACCCCTGGGAACAGGTACCCATTACATAGGCTGGGTGGGCACCAAAGATGATCTTGACACAGAGGCTAGAGGAGTAATCTTTCGCCTCTATCGGGGATTGAACCCCGGTTGGCCAGTCTTAGTAAAGTCACTATACCGACTGAGCTAAGTCTGATTTAATAATTTAATAATTATGTACTTGATATTCACTAGGTTTGTACATGTTCATTTTCAAATGCACGTCACAGCACATCGATGCCTCTTAGATTAATTAGCATATCCAGGATCAGCTTTTATAGATAACTTGGGCTCTTCATCTAGGTATCATGTAAGAGTACAATTATTATAATTAGTCAGGTGAAGCCATTATGACAGTGAAATTAGTTGCAGATATTTACTGATCGGGATGGATGTGGTTGTGAAGATGATGGTGATAACAAGATGATTGTTTAAATATTTCTTGATGCTCGCAGGATTGCTCTTCACTTCAGTCATAAATGCCATTGACTGTGTGAATTACTGTATATTTTATTAACGTAAGAAGTGGTCAAGAGCCGCAGACTGACTGTGCCAGTCCACACTTTGGTGAACTGGTAAGAATCTTTCTTTCCTCATGCAAATGATTCCGTCTTCACTCACGAGCTTCCTTGTCACCGTGTTGCAGCGCGTCACTCGGAGTTCCCCCGAAGACCGAGGGGGCGCGGTAGGACTGTACTTCCGTCATGATGTGCTGAGTCTTCACCATTCCAACCCACAGCCTTCATCTCTGCTTGGAGGTCGCTGTGAGTCCCCCACGCAGCTACCCCTGCCAGCATACTTCAACCCCACACATGCACTGACACCTCATCCATTGCAGCAGGCCGCAGCTCGTTTCATCAACACCCTGGCTTCTCTGCGCTGTGGACGTGACTACCTCTGCTCAGCAGGCTCCAAGGTCCTGAGGGTGCTAGTATCCTGCCTCCAGGGTGACAAGAGCGTCAAGGTGGACTCTGTGACGACTGATATGATCCTGGCTGCACTGCAGAAACTCAGCCTGAGGTTTGATTTATTTGTACTAGAGCAATTTAACGTTTCGTTGCCTGCCTGAAATCCCCAAAGCTCGCTTCTTCTCACCGTATAAATCAGTTCAAACTGTGGCCTTTTATTGCTTTATTGGAAGCATTGATTCGACATTTGGCCAAGCATCCGCATCAGAACAGAGAATTTTGGGAGCAAAAGGAAATCACCATTAAAAAGGGAACAACCGATCAAACTTCAAAACAGCTGACTCTAGACGTTGGCTCTAAAAAAGAGTCCTTCTGAACCTGAAGAGAAAGCAGTTACCTCGGCTATTGTAAAAATGATTTTATTGGATTGGTGGAATATAGGGGATTCCAAGAGTTGCTGCGTGCAGTGGAGCGTAGATATCGAGTACCTCCATGAACTGCATTCTCCAGAAGTGTTATGCCTGGTATAGCACTAGGTTTTAAACATGAGATTTATGTAGTTGGTTTCTTTAAATGAATCTCTTGCCACTAATTTTAATTCTTAATTGTTCCAAAAAAAGTTCTTTGCTCCAAAGTTTATTTGTTCTGAAGGTTTCTTCTAATAACTTATGTAGCAGAAATGTCTAATTTTTGAGATCCTGCCGTATAGTCTGTATCTAGTGAAGTGAATTGTTTGGTGTCTAACAAAATACACGTGACAAAAGGGATTTCTTATCTAAACTCGTACTTGACTCGAAACTCGAGAATTTTAATACCGTTCGGTTCGAACTCGATTCAACCTAAAGAACTCTTCGCGCATCGCTGGTTTGTATAAAGCGTCAGTTTACCGCATAAAAGATTCAATACAAATCCTGATAAAAAGCATTGTCGTGTTTTGTACGCAGGCACAGCCAGCGAGTGGGGATGATAGAGGTGGGTCTTGTGGAGTGGTTGATCCTTCACCTGAGTGCTAATGCAAACAGTATGAAAGATTACACCCTGGAGTACAGTAGTGCTCTTCTCATGAACTTGTGTCTGCACCGCCGTGCCAAAGAGCGTTGTGTGCCGTTCGCCGAGACTGTGCTCAAACTGCTGATGGAGCTGCTGGGTTCCAAGGTGGTGCAGGTAAGACAGCGTAAGTTACTGTACCAAATATATTTATCCTGAAACTTTTTTCCTTCAAGGTCAGTGTCTGTAAGACATTGAACATATTTATTCAGTAAGAAACACAACCGTTGTAAGATTTGAGGTTCTCACAGCGGTGAGTATGAAGATTTCCGTCTTCTGGGTTGTTGCGCCGTGTAGTCTGGTCGATGTTAACCAACGTTTCAGGGGTCATACCGCCTCCGTCATCAGGGCGATTCACAGAGCAACAACCCAGAAGACAGAAATATTCAAGTTAATTAAACTTTAAATTTAATAGTGATTTTTTGGGCTGATGCAAATAAACTTAAATTTACTTGATAACCTTACTTAGTATAAACCGCCAACACCTCGTATGTTACTGAAATCCAGTCTGTAGCTTCAGAGATTCAGGTCTACAGACAGACTCACGTGTTCTCTCCCATATTTTGTGACTTTCTTGATCCTGTAATAGGAATGTGTATATTCTGTCCTTTGTCGTATGACAATGGTCAGGGTTCTACATGATTGTATTGCTTCTGTTCTGTTTTGTTGTTTAGGCAATCCCATATGTAAACGGTACATTGTACAGCTTGCTGGCTCACCCACAGCTGAACCACGAGGCCAAGCGCTTGAGGCTTTGTGGTGTTCTCGAGTTCTACCTCAAGGTTGGTGCTTGAATCAAACAACAAGGAATTCTTTAGGGCACGAGCTGTTTCGTTCCGTGGTACGGAATATTTTACGAGTAGTTGAGCTGGTCGAGATATTCCTTCTTTTGGAAACTATGTTCACTAAGGTCTACCTTTATTACGTGCCCTTAGATAATTCATGTGCAAATCTCAAGTTTTTTCAGATCAAACCAAGAGAAAGGCTCTTGATTTGAGAATTATTTTTTTAGTCTCAACCTAAGAATGTTTATATACTTCGCTTTGCACAGTTTGATACAATCTGTTGAATTTGTCAGAATCAAAGAGTGGCAACACTGGAACTGAAGTTTGTTCTTCTGCATTTGTTTCAACTTTCTCACACTCTCATGCTGTTGCATCCATTACACTGTGTTCTGTGTCACATGGTATTTTCACATTCCTCAAGTTAGTAGGTAACCGTACGCCTGTGAATTTGCCTGATGATGTTGCCAAATTTGTGCGAGTTAAAATATGTATAAATCATGTTGTTTATGATGTAACATTTTAGGTGTACCAGCTTATGAGAAGCGATTTGGAATCAGTACAGACGTAGGAACTGGCGAGAGAGGACGTGGTCCTAGATGTCATTATTTTAAATACAATTGATTTATGAAAACATTTTATTAAAAAAATCTGATATCAAAAGGGATAAGTAGTATGCTGTGGTGCATTGTGAAAAATGTGATGAAAGTGGAAAAAATATTTGTAGCTGAAAAATTTCTCATTCTCATCTAGGTTCTTGAAATTTTTCCAAATTATTGTCTCATTTTGAAAAAGTCATTCTTGCACGTGCCTGCTCAACAGGCCTTGTGATTCTGTGTTATGAGACTAATGATGCACAAGAACCTGATGAGTAATGATCTGCATGCCCCCAGAACTGTGACGGCGAGATGAGGAAGCAGCTAGAGTACATCTTGAAGTTGCATCGAGGGGACTGCCAACCAGATCACACTTCTGCGTCTGATGAGGAGAATGCTGACGATGACACAGTAAGTCAAGACTGGAGCTTTCGCGTATGAGTCAGATTCTTTCGGAACTTTTTCCATTGCGGTCTTGCCTGCCTGTGTTGAATAGGAGGAGGTGGATCTGCTTGAAGAGGAACTGGACAGTGACGACCCAGTGCGCGGCCTGCACTGCGATCTAAGTGGAGATCAGCTGTTGTACCGCCAGTACCGGTTGGTGTTTCCATACCACGGTAAGCCATCCTGGTTTGTGGTTGTTTTAGTCTGTTTTGTGTCATACTCCATATTTCATTGCACAATTTGAACATTCTTCTAAGGTTTCATGATCAAAATCACGTGTCTGTGATTTATGATGATGTTCTGTTTATTGATCCTCTGGGCTATGGTGTGGTATACTCCAGTAGATAGTCACCAGTGTTTCAGAGAAATTTGCCACTTCATCTTCAGGCTAGAAGTGAAAACTACAAGACTGCATGGTGTCATAACCGAGGAAACGAAAATCCAAATTTTTTCCACAGTGACAACCTCAAATCTGATAGCATTTTCTTCTTACGCCGTCCATTAAACTGAAAGATTCAGTAATCCCCAAAAAAGACAATTTGTTAACAAATAAAAGCAAATTTCTCACTTTTATTCTTCATGTGACACACACAGCATCTTAAGTCATACCGCAAGTCATGTGATGTGTAATAGTGGCACTGATTGTTTCACTCTAAACCACACTTCATTTTGGCCTTTGACTTTGACATTCTGAACTCTCATAATAACAAACATCTGAAGAAATAATTATTTTGAGCAATTTGTATTTGGCAAATCCTGTAGGAATTGTGCACCCATCTTCCTCATCTGTGACACAGCCTGTGAGAGATAAATTGCTGCGGCCCGCTACACCTCGGCGTG
This sequence comes from Zootermopsis nevadensis, assembly GCF_977971745.1. NCBI lineage: Eukaryota > Metazoa > Arthropoda > Insecta > Blattodea > Termopsidae > Zootermopsis > Zootermopsis nevadensis. Next base: position 18,595,688 of record NW_028259143.1, read on the forward strand.
GTTCTCTTGGGCCCTTACGTGCGAAGTGTCCCACGACTAGACCTGCCACCTCGACGGAATGCGGCCACCCCGAGAGCAGACGGGAGGAACTGTCAGAAACGTGCCCAAAGACAAGCAAGTAATGAGCTCATGTGCGTTATTTTGTAAAGCTTAGGGTGTGTCAGTTTTTGACGTGTTTGTGAGAAGTCAGTCAACGAGGTGTGACATCTGTAAGGCTCTTTCATATCAAGCATTGAACCTACGTCTGTTCCTATGCATGTGTTTGAGTAATTGATGAACTTCACTTTTGCAGTGTCGTTTTAAATAATTATTCTCTGTATGTTGGTGATTCTGTGTCAAGAAATGTTTCAAATATAACTTGTAGATCTCAGTGAGATTTTCATGTTATATAACGTAGTAATTATATACTAACCCATTTTTGAGAATTTTTGTGGTGAGATTTCGGGTTCATACAGCAGTGAGCTGTCGCCTTTAGAATTGTTCCGCCGTGCAGTCTGGTAGATTTTTACAACATTTCAGAGGTGCTTGTTGTTTGTGCAATTTGTAACTTCTACCAGACTGCACGGAGGAACAACTCTTCAATTCTGATGAAGTTTATATTTAGCGTCCTGTGAATTGGGGTTGTCGTTGTCTGGTATGCACAAAAATTAAATTTACCAAGCAATATTAAATTAATTTATGTCCATTGACAGACATTGTGTCCCCATTATGGGTTTATTTTATTACAGCAAATACACAAAAGTCAAAAGAAATAAAACAGGTACTACTTGCAAAACTTGTCTTGTAATTTCTTTTTCTGTACAGCTTGGCCAGTCTAGAACTGGAAGATGATGATGCGGTTGTGTGCGACAGAAAAAATGCCTGTGGCAGTTGCGCAGACTGCGATCCAAATGGTGAGCTGACAGACATGTGATCTATACTCTGTACCATTACAAACTGATTCTCATCTTATTGTTATGCTGATTATGTCTGCAGACTCAAAATCACTCTGTATAACAGACTCCAGCCCAAAAGAGGTGGCAGCAGTGAGTCCGTCACAACCGTCGGCTGTATCCCAGGACGGGTGAGTCAAGGTAGTGAGAAGTTTCTCTTGATACTACAGTGATAGGGATGAGGCATCTTGTGTGATGCCACTCCATTGACCCATGAGCGTCATCAGTTAATCAGATGTAACTTTGTATAAATGTCTTTTTAACCCTTTTGTTATGCCTTCATTTTACTTTGCTAAGATATGTGATTTAACCTCTTAAATGGGCTAAGCATGTGAGGTTGGTTAACGCCCACATGGTGGGGAGCGTGCGTATATGTGCGCTTAAAAAATTACTGTTTGTCAGTGGGCTGAGCTCATATATGCACGCTATTTCTGTCATTTCTCAACCGAGTGTTCCGCCATCTAGCAAAACAATTTTTAACTCAGTGGTGCTGCTGTAAGTCGTCGTATATTCGCTCACACTGAGATTTGGATGGCAGGGGAGAAACAGGCAACCGTGCATAACAGAACAGTAGTTTTTGGCGTAGTGATTTTCTCTCAACTAATTTGAAATTATTTCTTGAAATGTGTGAACAGTAGGTCCTGCTGGACATTAAAAGGAATTTGTCATGAATTACTCCATTTCGTCCAATGGAAATAGCAAGGGGGAAAATTATAGGTGTTTAAAAAACGTTGTACAGTTGTTAGTAAAATAGCTAAAAATTTAAAGAAGATGAAAATTTTGATTTCCATACCTAATAAATATGTTTTGTCTGTAATATATAAAAAAGTTAACATTTTCAATAAAATAAAAAAGTACCACTTAGTGGTGCAGTGTCATAAAGTTCGCCCCCACTTAAGGGGTTGATGTAAAAACCTTAAAAAGAGCTGTTTCTGCACCAGGTTTTGAAGACATTGAAAGAGATGAGGTCGAAGTAGTTTGTAAATTTGCGTATTTCTTGGATAAAAGTATGGACAGATATGACGAACTACTGGCACTTCTTAGAAATTTTGATGTTATTCCACTCCAGTTACGGATTTCAGGAATTGTGTTTTCCAAACGAAGATATCTGAACAGATGAATCAAACCCAGGGAAAGTATCTTCTACTCAAAGGAATCTGAATTTGAAATAAAACTTTTTTAATTGTGTAACCCTACCACAAGATACTTGTGTTCCTCCCTAGTGTACACATGCGATTATGGACTGAGGACCATAATCGCATGTTACCACAGCAGACACCAATGAAAGAGTGGCTGATGTATTCGGTGCATGTTTATAAAACACCATTACTTGAAGATAAGCATGTGGAATCATTGGTAAGATTTTTTTTTGTGTTGCAAACAGACTAATGATCTTGCGTTAATCTTGCATTTTTGTAGCCTAAATGTGAACGCCTTTCACTGCCCAATTTGAAATCCACATAATAATTTTGAAGGAAGAAGTTTGGGTCGAAAGCATCTTGCCTCAAACTGGTTAAAATTTGTGAAGTCCTCTTTCAGAAGCTGATATTCGCTCAGCTGGTCAAGAAGTACACTGCTTCTAAGGAACCCACACATTTATTATTATTTTCACAAAAGTCTGCCATTGGAACCTGTTTTGTCCAATCTATACCTTCCCTTTGCGCTTCTTTAACCTTCATTTTAATATTATACTAGTTGTGTGCCTTTTGGGTTTTACAACCTAAAGTGGATATAACACAAAGTGAGTAAGTAGATAAAAATTATTTGGAAATGTGTGCCTTTCCTACTTTGTGCTCTGTTTCAGAGATGATGAATACTCAGCAGCCTTCACGTCCCGTCCAAAAATCCCCCGCACCCCCACATTTTAGCTGCAGTGACACTGTGGAGCCACTGTGATGTCCCATACTGTAAGTGCTGCCATCTACAACTCTGTTTCTTCATTGCGGTAACAGTTTTGGTTATTTATTTATTTATTTCAATTTATTTTTATGAATGCATTAACAGTATGTTCGTAGTCATTTAAATGTATGAAATTATTTATACTCTAAAGTAAATCTGCCCCACTATAAGCCACGTAGGCACTTGGAGGAGAGGTGGCGTAGCTCCTACTCATCCTTGACCTCGGCACGAGATGGGGGCGAGTGGCCAGCATCACGCCCCAGCCGCGCTTTACCCCCAGGAAAGGACTCGGGTACCCGTCGGACAGGAGACTGGGTGTGCCCCGGAGCCGGTCTGGACGCAGAAGCTAGAGGAAAAATCTAAGGCCGCTGTCGGGGATCGAACCCTGATCGCGTAGCCAGTCACTTCTGACTAAGCTACTCCCGCTCTTATTATTTATAATGCATATTTTTGTTCTATAATCATTATCGTTGTATAAGCGATAATCTTTGAAATCCACTGACTTAGATAAATATTGAATATATCATTACATTGAAAGTACAATATAAATCTGTATGATAAGAAAAATTACAGTTTCTGTTACAATATTAATTAATTTTCACAACTGAAGATCATTAAAACATAAAGTAGAACCATTATCTTTCCGTACATAACGCATTAGAATTACATGTAGTGATCAGAAATTTACATACATCGCTCTGTCAAATTGCGATCGGTTGCATTTCTAGACAGAGATAACATACAATGGATTTGAAAGCTGTAATACCTGTAAGATGGAGGTTTGTCTTTCAAATGCTGAGGTATTTAACCTCATTTCATACCTGCATGTTGTAGTACTGTGAGGTACCACTAATTTCATGCGAAGGTTCAAATATGTTAGGTCTAACTCTGAATTGTAGAGTAGGACAGCATTCCTACACATCCAGCTTTAAAAAACATTTTGGACCGTGATTGAAGTCCCTTCTTGCATCCTTCCAACATAATCAAGTGCTTAGAACTCTGTTTCATATTTTGAAAGTCTTGGGTTCAAATCCTGGCTCATTGGTCAGATACTTGGAGATTTTAGTGGTTTACCCCAGTTCATGTACGCAAATGTCAGGATAAAATCTTCCTTTCCAGTTTACTGTCATCCTATCATTCTAAACTGAAAGGATTGTTAAATACAGCAGGAAATAAGACTTTTACTCTGTCCTCTTCAAATCTGTGTTCTTCATATGATGAAAATTTTAAATTTTCCGGAGTACTAGAAGAAAATGCTTCCCATTTATTGCGGGAGGCATGTTTACATTCCACAAAATACCTTTTTGGATTTTTCAGACTTCTGACCACCGGACCGATTTTTCGGTAACATCGATAACGTGACGGACTCATCATCAGTATCAGTAACATAAACTTCTGTTTGTACATACCCGGGCACTTCAGAGTTGAAATCAAGTCTGTTCTGGACCAGCAGAAACATGGACACTACATAAATATATAAGCCTAAAGGACATACTGATATTCATAAGTCACCCTCAGTTTGGTACTGAAAAACCAAAATGGAAACTTATGGGCACTTTCAGTTTCCACTTCTTTGCAGTCTGGCGACACTTTGTGTATTTGGCAGCTGCAGTAAGAGATAATTGAATGTGACTCAGTACATTCTGCATCATAATTTCCAGAATATTATTCTTATTGGCAAGAGTGGTGCACTGCCATTGTTCGGTTGTACTACGTGGTCTCTCCGTTGTCATCTTCGTCGATGATGGATATGTCCCTGAGAGAGGGCCGAGCGCTGCGTCGCCAGCCTTCAACGATGACGGGTGTCGTGGTCTTCTTGAGAAGGCGTGGACCAGACAGGGTGATGAGGATGGCTCCGACGGGTGCCGTTAGCAGGATAGAGAGCACGCAGATCACCAGCACGCGCTCGGCAAAATCTCTCTCCTCCTCGGGCCTGTTCAGATCACGCACGGAGTCCAGTGCTACAGGACCTAGAGCTGCCTGCACAAACCACATTCATTTTCTTATTTTGTTTCAGTCTCAGCCGTACTTTGAGTGGAATTTGTGCGTTACAGCATCCTAGAAAGGAAGTCACAGAGACACTACTGGTTCCAGCCAACAGCATTTAGCTGTGTGGTGGCTCAATAAACTGTGTTTTTATCAATCAGATGCCTCATATAAATCAGGCTACGAACATCTGTCGAAATGATTTAAGCTTGGTGTAATAACGATTAAAACTGATTTACAAACAGCATTATGATAAGTAAGATTGTTTGCCAATAATGGTTCAGAATAGTGCACCGCTCACCATAATTTACGTACTGGAAGACCGAATCCGAAATTAGAAATAGCAGGTCAGAATTCCGCACGCTAGTCATCCACTGCACTATTGTGAGGCTAACAAAGACGGTACTAATGTGAAAGTTTCACAGAACTGTGTCAGAAATAAAAATAACTCGCCAGAAAAGGGTCCAGTACGGAGACAGAAGGCAAGCACAGAGTGCTTACTTGTGTAAAGTATGTGAATTTTACAACATTTCCATTTGCTAGAATATGGAAATGCTGATGTGTGTAAGATGATAATTGTAGCTATTCTTTACCTGAACTGTAGCTTTAGCCATCCATGAAAGGGATACAAATATTTTCTCCTTGAGATTAAGCTTTGCTCCTATGGCAACAAAGACAGTGGAGATGATGCGTATCTGAAAGAGAAATTCATGTAATTTGTGTATGACAGGAAGAAAAATCTACACTACATGCTGACATGTTTTGTAGATAATTTCCTTTTAATTTCATTGGCCAATTCCTTCCTATAGGGTGAATTGTCACACGTGTTTTTAATGAGGGGTATAAAAGAGAGAGCAGGTAAAATGCAGGTGGCGTTTTGAAGTATATCACAAACAATATGACATGTAATGTATTGAACAGGCATGTAAAAGAATATTTCATGCTTTCTGCAATTTGCTCCACTGAGCAAAACATATCAGAACCAAAATGCACAAAGCCCAGCACATTACTAAATTAGAAATGTATTAGACAATTAGGAGGACTTTCTTGGATGTAGCACCATTTAGTCCAATATAAGATTATCAGCATTTAAGAGATTGTTGCTGCCTCCATCATCAGGGTTATTAAACTTCTACCAGAGTATGCGGCACTATAACCCAGAAGACGGCCATCTTCTATAACTTACTATAGATTTTGTTTAAACACGTTTTATTTAGCCAAACTACAGTCGTGGTTATGAGCCGGGATAGCTCAGTCAGTATAGTGACTAGCTACGGGCTGGACGGCCGGGGTTCGATCCCCGACGGGGGCAGAGGATTTTTCCTCTAGCCTCAGCGTCCAGACCGGCTCTGGGGCCCACCCAGCCTCCTCTACAATGGGTACCGGGGTCCTTTCCCGGGGGTAAAGCCGGCCGGGGCGTGATGCTGACCACTCACCCCCATCTAGTGCCGAGGTCAAGGAAGAGAGGAGCTATATCTCCACTCCCCCCAAACGCCTACATGGCGTATAGTGGGACAAACTTTACTTTTACAGTCGTGGTTATACTCAATTCAATGGCACTTTGTTTTAACACTTCTCTTGTAAGCAGATCATGGGCGTTCTTGAAGTCTTTAAAAATGTGATCTACTGTCCTAAAGTTTGTGAAATGCCATATACTTACAATTATGCCAGCAAGAAGGCAGGAGATACCAATGCTAACTGTGTGAGGATCCAACTCATTAATTTTAATCTGAGTTCCAGTTAGTCCAAATAAAATTGGTTCAAAAATCATCCAGAATATTTCAAATGCTGTGGCAACAGGATTCTGGAACACCAAGTCATTTTAATTAACGTGATGGAAGTATGGGTTATGTCACACTGCTGCCTCTAGTTGTGTTTATTTGGTACTTATCTGAAGCTCTTCATCGCTATTTCACAGTTCATTAAAATATTTCAACCAATTATAAACCATCTAATCACTGACAATTGAAACATTCATCAGTCACATCATGAACTAAATATTTTAATTCGGTTTAGAGTAAGTGGGCGCATTATCTTCAGTATGTATTTATTATTCCAGTCTATACACAAACGTAATTTTAAAATGTTGTTGTTAAAATAACTCTATAACATTTGTAATATAAATATCACAATAAGTTATACTAAGTTATAATTTTAGCGCTTTTCATCGTATTATGATGTTACATTATTCGGCGCTTATTATTAACGACATGTTTCGATGCTATTATTGCATCATCTTCAGGTTTTATCGTCTTTTTTATCTTTTAAAACTATTATATATTACAATGCAACTATTTATTGATTTATTGATTTGTTTGTAGATTTTCTTTTGTAGATTTTTCATTCTTCGTAATGTTCTGTATGTCTATAGTCAGATGTTCATTTTCAATTTTGTGATGTGTGGTGTGTCCTACATCTGCTATCGGGTGATGACAAATTATCTTCAGTGTCATTCACACGGCCTTCTAATGGATCCTATGCTGTGAGTTCTGGTGTGGGCAGTATTGACTTTTACAAAACAGAAACAATTTACTCTGACATAACATGCCAATTGATTTCCTTGTCTACAAAGAAAGAAAATTCTGCCCTTTGCGCCATTCTTCAATCGTCATTCTTAAGTACTTTTCAATTCACATGGTGGGGACTTGTCAGCACATTGAATAATGCACGGAGAGAATTTTCATTGCAAAGCCGTACATAAAATTCATGTCGGGCATTTTTGTCATTGGAGCCATCACAGCATCCATTTCTGTTCTTATTAACTGCATGTTTTTGGCACAAAAATATAAATTTTCAGGAAATGTTAAAATAGTTTTTTGTTGTCATTTATTAAAAAAATACTGCAGAATTTCTTGTTTGAAGTATGTGTAAGTGCATTTTAAATTCAAAGCTGTTTATTCTCTTATATGTGCCGCGCTTACTTACGTCTTCAATCTCCCAGCCCTGCTTTGACCAGAAATAACAGGACACAAATGCGGCCGTGATGCATCCAAGAGGCCCTGCGCCGCCATACCCAATGCTCTCACTCCCTAGAACTGCAATTAGACCACCGCCAAACAGCATCAGGATGCGCAGTGGTACCACGAATGGCTGTGGAATCATCACAAATTGATATTTCTTAAGGCTTTGTAAAACGACATTCTTCTTGGCATTCGTAACATGCTTTCAAACAGAATTTGAGTAGGGTAGATACTGGAGTTACTTGACTTATAATAAAGCAACTTTCTGAAATAGTTTCTTTCTTAAAAAAGTATGCACTTGAATTTGGAGCTGGGTTTCGGCGCCTTGTAGATTCACGAACAAGTCTGTATGGTGCCACCGTTCGGAACGACAACATTATCGACCCCACTACCACGAGAACCTCATACCTACTTTAATCCTGATCTTGCTAAGATTAACTTTAACACCTTCTTGTATTTGCTCTTGAGTAATATGTGGCATCTCTTCAACCAAAATGGTGATTGTCGTACATTTCATTTACAGGGCTTCGTTACACTTGGAAATTCACAGGAATGCAACCCATGTTTATAATAAAAGCAACTTATATCTCTTTCTGAATGAAAGACTCAGTCAGAATAATAAGTAGATTGCTCTTATAAATATAAGTCATATATGTTTTCAGTTTGATGATAAGAAAATCAAATTAAAATTTGTTATTCGTACACACAATCTCCATTGCATTCCGTGGATCCGTGACTTAGTCAGATGACAGTCGAACATGGAAGAAGTCATATATTATAATATCAGCATCTGTAAGACTCCCACATTCTGAAGAAAACGCTTCTAGCCGTTCAGTACTAAGTTCTTTTGAATACGTGCAATACCATTAATAACGCGATAGTTGTCGGCAAAGTTCTGAGTGCATGTGCGTGACGAGGCAGTGTAAAACAGAACGTAAAGGTGATAGAAAACAGGAAAATAATGACAGTAGTTTTTCATAGTTTGTGACGTGTGTCATGTCTGAGATCAATAAGGAAAGGGCTGGAGGCTCCGTAATGAAACGACTTTCTGGTTTGTCCACGGAGGTCACGAAGCGTCTAGTCGAGGCACTTCCGTGTCTTCCGACCTTCTCCAACATGACAAGTGCCATCAGAATTACAGAATTGGATTGAACTTACATCTTGCTTTTCTGGAACATATTTAGCTAATATTCCCCAAAGAATTCCAAATCCAATGCCTCCAATTATGGACAGTGGTCCTTGTATTATTTGGAAAACGAGTGTATCTGAAAAGCAATAACTAAGGTTAAAATGAGCATTTTTTTAAAGATGCATATCAGCCATCTGATGGAAATGCCAGAAATCTTTACATTTAAGACATCCAAAATATATTTATATGACAAGAATGTGAAGTGTCACATGTTCCACCTTTTCTTTTAGTAAAAATGGAAATTATAATATACAAATTGTTCATTTGTGTGTTTCATATGTGGTAGCATTTTAATTAAGAAGTGGAATAATCTTTCCTTTTGTTTTAAAACATTAATGTGGGGGTGGGGTCTAATACAATGTTGTTCAGTTTGAGTTTTGTAACAAATGATAAATTAGGATCTATAATAACAAATTATGAGATGGAGAGAGAAACATTCAGTCGCAGGATGTTAATAATATTATGAAGAAGGAACTCCGTTTTGTCTGAACTTTTAAGATGCTAAATAATCTCTTATTCTTACCTGAAGTGAACATAATACTGTGGATGATGCCAAAGATGGCCACTGATGTTGCGTCATCAATACCAGATACTGCGATGATAAGTGTCGGAATTCCCTTTGCCATGCCGTACCCCTTCTGTCGCAGTCTGAAGAGACAAGATACCACGACCGCAGGAGATACGGCGGCTATGACAGATCTGAAACATTAAGGTCCTTCTGATTTGCCAGCGTTTTAGGGGAATCTTGGTAAGGTCTTTGCTACTGTGCAGTAAGACAAACAGATTAACTGCCATCTTGGGCCTTGAAATGCCTGTTTGCCATCCTTCATAACTTCAGAATTCAGGCACTAATCTCAAAGAAACTTTCCATAAACAATGTATGTGGAAAAGTGTTTGAAGATAATCCAGAATGTATCAATCCTAATTATTATAATTAAGAAAGCAATTGCAGGTTGTTCCGACAATCAGATACCATGTGTAAATGATTGTACGTGGTCACTGTAATTTAAGCCTGTTAATCGCTTACATAACAAATAGCATATTTACATTGAGAGTTGAGTGTGTATATATGTGTATGTGTGTTCTTTGATGAACTGGACATGTTGACATGAGCACACGTACCCGAGGAGAAATCCCCAAATCCATGGCAGGTCCATCAGATAATGGGTCATGACAGCAACGACAACGCACTCCACCAGCCAAGGCACGAGCCCGAGCTTCGGAACGGTGATACGGAGACGCTTGAGGGCTGCGGGGTCGAGGTCAAGACCAGCGCGTGTGAGGATGATCACCAGAGCTACCTTTCTACAAACAGATGCCACATTCCAAGAATTAATTACCAGCTGAGAAAAGACGCAAATTAACAAAACTGAAAATAAGCAAATAATATTAAATTTAAGGTGTAACTTTCAATAACAACTTATAAACTTATGATTCTCTGTACTTTTAGAAAATTAAATTCGTCTTCAGGTCAGTGCAGTGCACCAATTAGAGGCTCTGATCACTTGCTTACTCACATAAGAATTCCCATGGGCTATTAGGCATGTTGAAATGCACTTAATGTGTTCAACTCAAACAGCAACAATTTTGTAAAAAAAAAAAAAAATCTAAATCTAATTTTCATTCAACTGAACACTTCGCAGTTGTAAGACCGGTCTCTACAACCAATAGGAAATTAATTTCACAAGTTGATCATGAAATAACAAAGTACAAAATTTTAATGAGACAAATTACTGTTGACAGTCAATTACTCGTAAATTAGATGCATTTTATCAGTTATTAACCAGATCGCTTCAAAGCTTATAAATGATCTATAGGGAAGATGACGCATGCAAGGCATTTGTAATTGTTATGATTATATTTAAATGTATATGTCTGTTTCATTCATAAGATTATCAGAACGTTCCAGAGAGTAGCAATGCACCAAGGCTTCCATCTAAGGAGAAGGAGAGACTACTGATATTTATAGATTAGCAACAACAAAAAGTTATGGCATAATTTTGTTCATGCTTTCTGCAGCTAGGCTGCAGACTTTCGATTAAACATCGTCACACCCTCAAAGTTTTGAATCTTCATCTCGTTCTGTAATGTCCACTCTAGCACTCAACTAATGCGCCAATCCGTTCTTGTAGAAAATTGAAAAGTACGGTTTTAGGGCAATTTCAAATGGCATAATGTCCAGTCCAAATTCCATTCTCATTCGTCCAGCCGTTCTCGAGTTCAATCATACGGACAGACGGACATGACCAAGAAGGAACGCATAAAAACGAGACGTCATCACATCGGATGCATTCCTACGCGGGGTGGTTATCCTTTGTTTTCAAGTTGAGGTCCTTCTTACACGGACAAAGCGCTTGGTGGCTGTACGTCAATTTGCCTACCGCACAGGGGTCACGAATAATGTTATTGAGGACGCGTCGTACGGCAAAAATGCCAGAAGTATACAAAATGGCGCTGGTCAAAGTCACCATCTGTGTGTGATGGCTGACCTTGTCATGTGTGCGGATGAAGATCACGGACCGACAGTGCAGTGCAGTTTGAGGCCGAGTGTTGCTAGTGGCATCTGGTGCACATCTAATACTCGCATGCAAAACGAAGGGTTTGCAGACCCACGCTCATATGAACTTTATCATTGCTTAAGGACGTACAGATCACCACTAAACTTTGTACGTCTGCAATCTCCCCCATATAGAGCAGACGTTTCACAGACATGAGCCCTGTCTTATCTGGCATAACTTATCGTTCCACTGAGAGGGCGCCGAGCTCATCAGTCAGAAAAGTAACGAACCGGCTACGGATTGATGCCTGGTAGACGCAACATATTTCCCTCATAGCCTCCGCGTTCAGACCGGTTTTGGGGCCGCCTCTGTCCCCCACAAGCACTTCTGACAGCTTTATTTTTACTGACAGTTCTTAAACAGACTCAAATGTGTTGTAAATTTAGGTTCTTACTCGTATATGAACACTTCGTGTAGTTTCGTGTGACCTTAATACTAGTCGAGCCATTTCGTAACAGGTACTTGCATTCTATTGACGGCTTTTTAGATGAGCTCTCGTGGTGTTATCAGACAATTAGCAGTAGTTGGCGAATTAACATGTAAGCGGTTGAGACAGCTTAAGATCTGATAGATAAGAGCTATCTTATTAATCTCTTAAATGCAACATTGCGGGGACGTGCCATGTTGAAGTGGGTGCATGAGTTTCTCGAGTCTCCTGCATTATTTTGTTGCTTATTACCAGAGCACGCTCTGCTGTTGAGCAAATACCAACCGGATTTTACCGGATCTTACATACGCATTGTGCTTTTGACTCATCAGTAGCACCGCTTGATTTCTGTTTTGCTAGAATATCCTTAAGAGATGCATCTTCTTTCCAAAGCCTTGCTTCTGTCTGTCTGCAGTGGCTAAAAGTGGGACCTAGTTACGGTGTCAAAACTTTGTTTCCGGGGTGTCCCTGTTTTGCTGGCTTCTGTTGGTCTCCTTCGCGGATATGGTTATCGGCTGTCGGAAAGACATGCAAAATTTAACTTGATAAGTGAAAACGATGTGCTGTTGGAGGCCACCTCACCTTTCAATGACCACCGTCAGTTGTAACAACTTGGCGGGTGAAATTGGGAACACTTAATATTTCGCCTTGAACATTTACACGGTTATAGATCGTGGAAAATACGCAGTTTTGTTGCGATATTTACTTTGTTGACAAAAACGTGTCATCCATGCGATAATTTTAAAGTTGTTTTCAGTTTTATAGCGCAAAGTAAGAAGTAATGGTCATTGAGCCAGGAATAAAATACAATTTTTAAGATAGCAAATCGCATACATTTCTACAATTTAACACTTCTAACCTAAAATTGAGCATAACTTTGGTAATCTGCCGTTTGAAGCGCTAGTGAGGCTCGACCAGGGTCAACTTACATCAAAGGCGTCGTGAGGAACGTACCTGAGCACCGTGACCACTTCATTGTACTCGCCCTCAATGTGGACCAGCCCGACGTTCTGGAAGAGGATTCCAACCATGAGCATGCCGATGAGGGCGGGCAGCGTGGTGAGAGACATCAGCCAACCTCCGAAGTGCGCGGCGATGCAGAGGACGGCGAGCCCGAACAGCTGGCCTTCGGGAGCCGCGGTTTTGCCCAACACAGCGTAAACGATGCCCCAACATAGGAGCCCTATGAGGAACAGGGAGAGGATCCGCGCGAACTGTCGGTACGTGGGGCAGAACGGGTACGGACAGAGCCGTTGCCACATCGGCGGCTCCCAGGACGGTGCGCCCTCCTCCTGGCGGCACCTCTTGCAGAAGATGAACCACCAGGACCTGCGAATTTCATGATCCTGTCAGTTGCCCAGTTCGTGGAGGGATATAAAATAATTACGGACGGCGAAGACCTTCTCGGTCAATGGCGGACATCCAGGAAATGAAGCTCCACAGTGTTTGACCCGATTCTTCCAAGTAGTCCGCCACTGTCTTTACGCGGCTAAAATTCTGCAATATTTCCGTCTTATACGCACATGATAATATTTTCCTTTACAAATTTATAATTCTGTCTTCAGCTTTTTGTTTTTAAATTTACGTATAATAAATTAATTGCATTCCAGTAGATGCACTTTATTTTGTTTTGTTATCAAAACAGGTGGGTTAGAACGCAGTACCGGAGTGAATGTTACAGAATAATCCAGTCATTTGAACTAATTATTCGTTCGTTTATATCTTAATTTCTGTATTAATTTATTTATCCTTCCCTTTACACCGAATAGTCGAGAAATGATCTGAACCCAAGCAGCGAAATGCTTTGAGTCGTACGTGAAGCGCTCTTCCAGATTAAGATGCTTCTAGGCGAACGACAATGCGTTGGAGCAACTTGAAGCCTTCATATTCGCTTCTACCCTTAAACTATAAATGCCTACAAAAGAGACTTGCAAATTTACGGCGTCATAATCCAAAGGATTACAAGCCAAATGTCCACCACCTCGAAAACATTAAATATCGTACATATTTCACTGGGTTACTCTGACAGCAATGCGTGTAGAATAGGAGCGTTTATCTGACCCTTCGGCATTTCAAGACTCATAATGGCGTGTTTGCCTCTGGGGTACAAACGTCATAGCAAAATTGCCGAAGTAAGAATGACCCATCCTGAAGTTTCACCCAGGCGCAGAGCTTTTGACAATTACCGGATGCCTTTATATGATTCCTTTTTGTATCTTCCGACACACAGCATTTTATTCGCGGATGAAAATAACTATTCTCGACGCACTAAAATATTAATACCGAAGACGGATCACTAAAATTCAACGAGCGTTTCATATTGTATTAAAGAATATTCCACACTTAATTCACCACACGCCTAAATCGTGGTAGATCAAACGTGAGAGGGAAAATTAGTCACCAAAATTGGAACACATCAATAGATTCCGTAATACTAATTAAAGAGAACACAATTTTTTTGTCACGAAGGAATTTGTTTATTTTTTTTGAATGTATAAGCAGTTTTACAGCAGCCAGCTACTTGCACTGCGAGTTATGAACCACTGCTGACAACCGGATAAGACGAGAAGACAAATAATCAAATTGCAGGAGTACAAGATTTATAGAAGGCCTCGTAATAAACTACTTTTTGGATAAGTCTTCGAAACTGCACAAGAAACAGCGCGACTTGCAAATCAGATACAAAAATTTACTTACTTTTCTATGTTGTCAGGGAGTGGCAGCTTCAACTTCTCGTGCATCGACTCCGTCATTGAGAATTTCTTGTGAGGTCCTTCTCCATTTGCTGGCTTGCCACCGTCTGTAATGAGCACAGGCGTCGCATTATTATCGCTTGCAAGAACCGTTAGCCTACTTCATGAGTGGGGATTTGTAAGGTGGCTTCCTTCTTTCCTTCCGTTGCGTGTCTTGTAGATTACCTCCCGACCTTGTGTTCAGGACTGAATCTAAGTTACGTCGATGATAATGAAAGTGTGAACTGTCTAAATGCACGAAGCAGGGTCCTTCTTAAGAAGCTAATATTCGCTCAACTAACTAGTCAGTAAGTCACTCGTCTGCGTTCAAGAGATTCTTTTCACTGGCCCCTGCAGTCAGCCACAGGAAGTATAAAACCTCACACGATATTTCTCTGAGATCCACGAGATTCCAATCTGTGCCTAAGCATCGAAAGTGGTCTCTTTAATTAAGACTTCACTTTGAAGCGCTGTCTGCGTTTCATGCGTCTTGATTCGATGACTTGGGTATTATTTCGTAAGAATCACAAATTACGAAACTCCTCTGCATGAAGTTTTCTACAGCCATCTTCAGTACCCTGTTATCGTGTATGGACAATCTTTATCCATTATTTAGGTCTTAGAGATCAAGTTTCACACTCTGCTGAAAAGAAGATGTCGCACATGAAATTACTGTCTGGTTTTCTTGCCAAAACGTAAATAAAATTGTCTTTATTTTTTGACTTGGCTTCGTATAAACATTGCGTCTGTCGCCGTCGGGTATGAATAAAGTTTGATTGTATATCTGGGTCTCAGTGTGCGTCAGAATGCGTGCATCGATCTGACAGAGACGACAATTTGTTCACGTGTTAATGTGACATATGGCAAATCCTTACGTTTACCCATTAAAATCAAATCGGACAAACTCCGCTTCTATGAGACTTACGGAACAGCGTGCATTTTTTATTTTACTCAGGACCTGGTTTAAGGGAATGACGAACTCGAATATACTGTTCTAAATAACAAGTCACATAATTAGTTGGAACTGGGTATATTTTAGTTCGTGGAATGAAAGAATCAACACAAATGTTTCTCCGTATTTCAGCAGCCACTTAGTTTTCTGGACAGCGCAGTCGTGACACGTCTTCTGCCGGAGGAGTGCTCAAAAGAGCGCAATGCTCTTCGGAGTTATGCCATAACTTGAAGTCTTCTGCGCGCCGTACATCTTAATGCGCTAGTCAGACCATCATGCACGGATTTACTGCTCCATTAAGAACAGACAAGTAGAAGTGGCTACAGGAAAAGTTCTGAACCTTTGAAGACCTGGGGTCAATACACTTTCTTCTCGACTTGTGGGAAATGAAACACAGAAATTGCTTTCTCACACGCGTACAGATGTTTCAAAAATTAATAAATCTGAATTATGATTAGGCCTACTGTCCGAAAATAATGTCTTTTACTGAACTTTCAGCTCTTGAACACGGCGCCAGCGACAAACTCGCGCCAAAGGTTCTTAGGACGTCTGTTACTCATGAAGTCGGTCGTCTGCGATAATCAGACTGTCTTTTGAACCGAGAATGTGTTGTACCTTGAAGTTCGACTGGTATCAGTGGAAGGGACTACACGTTCTCTGTCTCCTGCTGCATAAGTAAAGGATGCCCAAATTATAAAGATAATGATTGAGTTGTTTTAGCAAAGAGGGGAGGCTATTCGTTTCAATTCACGATGCAAAGTGTACGAGAATTTCTCAGTAATTTGCACAAGGGCCGCTTTCATCAGCGGGCGCTTCAATCCAATTTATCGTTTTCCAGCAGCTGAAACTGTTGCTTGAAGCATTTAATCTTAATTGACGACAGCATCAGTTCGTGCGCTGTCACCAAGCGCTTATCGAGCGTGCTTTATTTCTTTCTAGATGCAAAAACTAACTAAACCCAGGGAACTCGATCTTTCTTCAAGAGGCCGTCACTGGGGCCCTCCCTGAGAAAGATAAATTCAGCCCACGTCATCGTATGTCCGTTTTAATATTATCGTCACACCTACGTCTAGGCCACACAAGTGTTCTCCTCACTTCATGTTTCAGTACTAAAATTTTGTATGCATTACTGTGTCTCCCGTGAGTGCTGCACGCCCCAGACACGCAAACATTTCTCTCGGCAATTAGAATTTGGGCGGGCGAACAGCAGAGAAGGTTCCGGGGGTAGGCGAGGTGAATATATGTGAGTGTGTCTCTCTGCATTAACTGTTATGTGGCACCATCTTCGTTACTGTGCGGAGGTGTTAGATATGTCAGGGCAACTCTACAATTATCGATAGTTTTCAATTGTACGTCTCAAACATTAAACATCTCACCACTTTACGTAATGCTGACTTCGATTCCCAGAGTTTTCATGAGGGTGAAAGTCTGAGAAATCCACTTCAACGTTGCAGCACTGTTATTGACCCAGACAGGTGGGACTTAATATAACTCTTTTGAAATGGTTCTTGGTTCGATCCACCCCGTGATTAATATTTCTCAGACAAAAATACAGCTGAGTGTGCAACGCTTTCCCGCTTGTGCATTTAATAGGGTTGAAATTGTCTTACAGGGACGGGACTTGAACAGATAGACTTACAGAGTCCGTCTTATTTATCATATTTGTGCATTGATTGTAAATTGTTGATATGGTTACGTCCTACGTGATATATCTGAATATCACAGAAAACAAAGTTACGCAATTGAATAGCGGAACACACATTTTACTGCAGAGGGCAGCAATGGAACCGGAAATTGACACGTTCAAATATCATCGGATCTTTCTCTGAACTGAAATATGCAACTGCTTCTTTATAATTCAGTAGAATTGACTTGACTTTGGAGTTTTTGTTTCATCCTGCGAACAACAGCATTAGTGAAGCAAAGAATTATTTATAATCCAGGATAGACGAGGGCACTAACACGTGTTCGTATTGGTCAGAAATGAAAACTACTTCGCATGACTAAACCGCGAGAAATTCTTACCGTCGTGCTGAAAACCGTGGTTCACGTAATGGGGGTTCCCCGAGTGCTGGCTGTGAAGGCTCATGGTGTCCGGGGTGTGCTGCACCAGAATGGACTTGCGGCGTCCGTCCGACGCCTGCGCCTCCGACGAAGCGACGCTCAATCTGCGCCTTGTTTCCTGGCCGAAGTACGGCGACCGCCGGCCGTCCACTACTGTAGGAGGGTCCGACGCGATGCTCACACGCCGTCGGGGCTCCTGGGGCACTGTCAGCTCACTGGCAGTGTGGGACGCTGCTTCGGGACAGCTCGTCATACCTGCGATCAGAACAGGCCGTCAGATGCGCTTGCCTCCGCAAGCGACGAGAACGGGACGTTGCATCTTTGGGGTGACCGACGTTAAACGGGACGCTTTTCGTTTTGAATGGCGTCTGTCCAAGGCGCTACGTGCAGTGGCTCGTTCATCGCACGTACAACACGAATATGGAATACGCTTTCAATAATTCACATTTAATAGATTATATTATTATATTAGCGAGTGTGGACAAACATTGTTTAAGACGTAACATGTATGTGACATCTTCCAATCATTTTGTTTAAGCAAAGCTGATTTAACCTCTAAGCAAACTTGGCAAAATTGAACGAATGGAAAAAATAGGGAGAAGTAGAACATAATGAGCGTTAAGAATTCAAAACAAAAAGCAGGAGAAAATAAAAATTGTGGTTTTCCTTTCGTGGCTTTGTAACACACTGCCGATAATACTCGGTATTGCACGAGTGGTTGACGCCTGTGCAGTCAAGTCGACAGTGTGATGAGTCGGTACATTTCCTGGCGGAATGACTAATGAATGTCCTCCTCTAGTGGTCATCGACATAGGTTCTCCTTTCCTTCTTCAGTTTACTTTGTTTCCTTTAGAGGGTGCATTTGCAACATTAACACGTATTTGTTATTAAAAACGAAGTTTCCAGTTGTAAACACGCGTTCGTAATTTTATGGAGTTGACCATTTTAAAATTATATTTCGAGATAAAAACTGGGGGGAGAGGGAGTTTCGCCCACGACGCCAAATACCGTCGTGCGTCTAAGGATAATGCCAATCGAGACAGACCCAAACCGCAGCCTCTTTGCGTCCTTGGTTTCAAAACGAAGTCAGTTGAACTTCATATACGATAAAAATCGTGTAAAAGTGTGCAACTAAGTAAACCTTAAAATGAGTTAAAGCTAATGAACATTACACACGGCAGTTGTTGCTGTTTCATAAATGCAAAATATTGTAGATAGTTCCTCTTTTAACTGAGTCATAGGCTACCTTGAAATCTATAAATAGTTGATGGACTGTCTCATTGTACTCCCACTTTTTCTCTGGTGCCTGGAGAATGTATAAAATCTGATCAACTGTAATTTCATTGGTACATGGATTCGGGGTCCCCAGAAGAACTTTGGATAAAATTTTGCAGGCAAGTGATGAGAGGGAGATTCCTCGATATTTATTACAGTCAGTCTTATCATCCCTTTTATATATTGGTGCAATAATATATCCCGTCCACTGCTGTGGCATTTCCTCCTTATTCCACGTAGAGCAAATAAGTTTGTACGTCTCGGAACACAATTCGGCCGGAATCTGTTCACTACCCGACGATTTACACTTTTTCGACTTCTCAATATCAGCTCCTACTTCGTTGAGGCTAGACTCTGGCACTGATAGCTCAGCCGTACGTATTATATATCTGCGTGTTATCATGAGCCCCGGGAACATTTAACACCTGGTTAGAGAAATATTCAAAACCCTGGAGAGATCTGCGAGCAGATTACCATTTTGATCTTTGATAATATTAGCTCTAGGTTGGTAATATTGCTTAAATTCATTTATAACTCTGTATAAATCTCTAATGGCTTTGTGCGCTTGGATACTGGGTCCGTGGGTTCGAATTACACTCAAGCCATAGATGTGTTGTGCTGTCACGCGTACAGGTAGAGAGAGGCCTTCAGAGGGCAAATCGCTCGTCCAAGAAGTCCAACGAAGATCGAGTAACCAAGACTCACACTGGGTTGCACAGCCACAGACGAATGTATAAATATATAATATTTTTCTTTCTGTAATTGGTTTCGAGTTCATTAATTTTGTTTTTCACACTTAAATGTTCTGCTGATTTCGCGTCTTAAATTTTGCGGGTTACCTCCGTTGAGGCGAGGTTAAAAATTTGCTTTTCTTCGAAGATACAGACTGCTGCTGCACTCTACAGAGCAAGTCCGTACGTCCACATGTTTACCGACGGAGCCGGTCAAGGTTTATTATCGTCTTGTAACGCTAATAGGATCATGGATTTGGAAGGGCAGAACGCAGTACCGCGGACCAGGCATTCATGTCGCCTGGTAGAATTTGCATAAGACACGAAGAAAACAACTTCATTAGAAGATAAATGCGTACTTAAACAACGATATTTTCACTTGATTATACAAGATGACTAATCCGACGTTTGAGCGAGAACTAACCTAACCGAAGAGACTGCTGTATTTTGGCGTAAGTTGCTCATTCGTACACAGACCTTTTGAAGTAGGCCAGCTCCCGGACCCTGAAGATCCACTGAGATGGCCCGTAGGCCATCAGATATATTGCTCTAATATCACACTTACGTAAGGCGCCAGTCTGGGTTTTGTGTTCTGTTACAATTGTAAATAGGAAAGTCGACACTTCCTAAAGTCGAGAGCTGACCAAGATGGTAGAAGTTCCGAACTCGAGTGCCTTTTGATTATCGACCATTATTTTTGAACGAGACCAGTAAGGTGCAGCCCGTATCAGAATACACAGCATCCACATGCAAAATATGAATTCTCCGAGCCATAATGAAGATCATTACATCAAATTTTTACCACACAAAAGCGCAGGGAACACATCGCGGGCGACGTAAATCTTATTCACTGACTCGTAACAGCTCGTAATCTTCCTGAAAAAGGGAACGAGCGGGTTGCAATCAAAAGTAAATGCTTCCCACGGTCATCACTAAAACACGCAAAAAGTTGTCTTAAACTCTGTTTCATTTCTGCCGAAACAGATGTTCACTTGAAACTGATTGTTAACAGAACACCACACATCTAGAGATTATTGAACTTCGTATTAAAAACTGATTAATACGTGTTGAAATTTCTCTTAATCTGTTTATTTCAGAGATAAAACATTAATGAAAGATAACGTCACTTATCTTATTAAGGCAACTTAAATTTCCAAGTGCACAAGTCACGTCTTCTTAACTCCCTCTGTTACCCCTTAATATAGAACGTTATTTTTAAGGGAAGTCAGCTCTGCTCTTAGCTTACTAATCTCATTTGCACGCGGTCATGGAATCGAATCCTGGTAGAATCAATAATTTTTACTGTTTCCTGTAGCTGCCATATCGTCGTTGCTGAACCACGGATGAACATTCTTCGAAAATCTAACCAAACATCACCGTGTGACCCCACATTACGCTAAGTGGTTCTAGTGTCGATAAGACCTCACAAGTTAGTTCGTCCGCCACGTTGCTATTAGTGATCGTGGGACACCGAAAAATATGCCTTTAGAGAAAACTCGAGTGTCATAACGCCAGTACCAAATTTCATTGTAATCCGTCCAGTTGAGTCATTAGGACAGGCATCATCATTTCTACACGCGTTCATTTTGTGTGCGTGGTACGAAGAAGGCATGAAAGGGGAATGCGTTGCAAGTCCACATCCGATCGGAATATTCATAATTTTATTGCGATTAATCATGGTTTATGAATGCAAGCCATGTAATCAAAGAAACAATGACAAAAGTAATATGAAGTAGACAGCGTTATGGCGCACCGGAGGACAGCGAAGACAGAGCTCTGCACGGGACAGAATTTTAGAATTTCATCCGGCCGGATCCGCCGATGTCAAAGTTTATCTTCATCCATGTTTCCCTTCTCGTCTAGCCCAAAAGTAGCCCGATCCATTTGCATTCTTCGTGTCTTTAATACATTTTTATTTTACTGCATAAATGCCAGCAATTCTTAATGAATTCTTTAACGCCTGAAGCTCAGTCGGTTGTATTTTATCCGGATCCGGACTGTGTCACGATCAAAGGCGAGTGGAACCTCGAACAACTCCTTCCTGCGAGAAAGAGTAACTCGATAAAGTCCATAAAAAGCCCTGTATGATGTATGAACCAGCCCCGAACCCGGCGCGGACTAGAACATTGTCTGCGGTACAAGGCCCAGGCCTAGGCATGATGGCCTGGACAGTGCCCGTGCAGACATCCAACTGAGAAGACGGAGACTGAGCTAACTCAGACTCAGGAGATGATTCTGCCGGTTCTGTTGGTCTGTGTCTTCATCGGTACAAGGTCGATCAGCGACGTGACTGCCGAGGATGCTTACGTCTGTGGAAGCGTCTGCAAAACGAGAAAACTACGGACTTCCGGAAGCTTAAACCCCGGCGAGTAAGGGCACCTGGAGCCGAGGTCTTGATGATGTTAGCAGACATGATGGTTTCTGGAGGTAATGCCCTCTGGTGTGCGACATTCAATATTCACAACTGTAAACTCGAACATTATAGTGCCTTGTCTTCGGACCAGGAAAATAACCAATGTTTTTGAAACACGGAAATTCATATTAAATTTTAAATTACTGACCACATCAAACTGACGTATTTAACGGCAGTATCATTTATTATCTAGCTTGCAAAATATTCCTCATAAATTGTCAGGTCAAACAGAACAAACTTTCTCAGCCGGTCACAGAGAACTGAAAAAAGCTACAGAAGCCAATAACACAAATTCAAAACACAAAATTTTCGACATTGGATATTCCTGTAGCCCCACCGAAGCACAATCAAAATTCTTTATTTGGCTACCATAGGCAAAAATACATATTAAAACCCCGGAAACATTTAATTATTTACAATCTCATTAAGTAAAACCTCCAAATTAATCGGTCAATAAAATATACACACGATCGTATAAACCCCTTAGCAGAAAACGGCATTACAGCATTTGACCGTGCGTCTCCTCACAGGGCCCTTTCACCACAGTTCGCCTCAAGCTCTCCTCATGTCCACATCGATACAAGACATTCTCCCTGTAAGTACACGTTTTGTTTAATTACCCCTAAGATAGTTATTTGCGGTTACATTTTCATCCGAGACTGCAGTCTCGAGAGAAGAGCCATTGAAACCCACAACATCAATGACCTTTACATGTGTATTGAGGAGTTGTTCGTTCGTAATTCTGCGGCGTACTGGAATATCAAAGACATTCTTAGAATCTGTTAGCGACAGTTTAATATATACTTGGCATTTAGTGGCAGAGAATTCGAATCGTGAGACCAACACTGAAGTCTGTAACTGATCGTTATTTATCAATATAGACTCATTACCAATCATTTAGTCGATTACATGAAGTATGTAAACAACACTTAACAACTATCCTTGTAAACGGAGTACCTGGACCTTTCTAGATGTGATCGTTTTTATTATTCTGATTCTTAACATTTTAATGTGCATTTTACTAAAATTTGTCATAACTTTTTATCGTTATCGTATGCCACCTGGTGATGGTCAGATGTCAGACCGAAACATGCTGTGAGTATAATGTAGTTGTCGGGAGCACATTATTAACGTAGAATAATTGTTGTCTGGATGGGAGTAATGCGCGTTGCAGTTCATCAGGGAACGGAAGGCCTCACTTCAAGGTTACACATTGGAAAGTGTCGGAAATGAATGATCTCTCTGTGTCAGGCCATTCTGAATAGGAAATGTATCGGACAAATGTTTACATACACGAATTCTGCTAGAGGCTTCACTTAAACGCGGTTTAATTAACTTATTAGGTGAACCAAATTTAAGCAAAATATTGTAAAGAGCTTCTCTTTGAACTGAGTCATTCTCTGATTCCCCTTACCCCATTTTTCCATACGGTCTTAACTTCGCATAACGCAGTATTTCTGTTAGTGGGGGGTTTCAAGAGCGTAACCTCAGCGAGCAGATATGGAGTGCTGCAGTTTCGTAATATAGTATAACCGTGCGCGATTAAACAATAGTTATCGTATTTACTTAAATTTAAAGGAACAGTTAATAAGGATCACAAAGTAACATATCAGTTAAAGGATATTAATAATAAGTGAACGTGTTTGAATAGCGTTTCAGTGTCATGAAATTTCAATAAACAGAGTCGATACGGGTGAGCGCGGCCTTAATACTTGAAATGTTTGCAGTCTCTGCTATTATCTTGAAAGCGTCACTTAGAGCGTCGTTAATAAACGGAGATTTATGTAGTAACATAATCTTTATTCTAGAAGAAAAAACTTGCATTGCCTTTGCTGAGGGAAAGCGAAGAGCTTCCAGCTTGTAACGTGTTCAATACATTACGACGATGAAGGCATTTATGCCAAAGAGCTAATGACTATGTACGAAACAGAGAAGTTCTTCGGACGAAGAGTTGAACGTATGTAAGTACACGTGTACTCACGCTTGCATTCAACTATTAATAGAGCGGTCGTTGTATTTTGTATGCGGAAGTCACTACTCGCTTCAGAAATGCGTTTCCCTTCAGATGATGGCTGTTTTCTGTAGTCTGGTAGAAGTTTACCGACGTTTCAAAGGTCCTTACTGCCTCCGTCATCAGGGCTGAAATTGCTCGTTACCTACTTTTCCAAATTTCTTTCATCACCTCTTTTCCTTACGCGTGCCCCCCCCCCCTCAAATTTTCTAATTACTCATTATTAACTGCAAATGGGTTTATGCCCGGTGTCACAAAAGCGCGTTGGTAATAGGTGGATTCAGAGGCACAATTTCGACCCAAAGTTAACTGTTGCTGGTAACCCCTAGTTCAGCAACTTAGAAGTCACTTTAGAGCCGATCAAGGGCTGGCTGACGTCACCCGCGGTTAACCGAGGTAAACTCATGTGCAGCACGCCGACCGCGGCTGTCACTGTAAACACAGCCAATCAGACGAACTTGCTTTCGGAGCGTTGGACGCCGCTGCTGATAGACTGGCAGCGGGCAGGCCTACTGCTGGTTGATAACAAAATTTTAATTACCCATAAATAATGCAGTCAAAGTCTCTCAGTCAGTGGACTTCCTTACACCAAGTTGAATAGTCAAGGCTACACGAAGTGTTATTGTTATTGTAGGAAATAATTTGGTCTCCGATTTTTGCAAATGGCGACAGTGACGCCGGACTCATCCGGGGATTGATGTTATTATTTGGACACGGGTGATAGGGATCACGGAGAAGACCCCACGTGGTTAGGGGAACGGCTAAAATTTCGCCACCCACACGCCTGAAACGCCTGTCATTAATTTCCGATCTTAGCCACGAATTGAAATGCGTTGAATGGTTTTGGAGTCTTACAATCGGACAGACAGACTGACATGACGAAGCTAATAAGCGGATTTCTACAACTGTTAGTTACGCGCCTACAAACAACATTTCAGTTGTTTGCCACGAGTCCGCAACGATTCTTGCAGAAAATGTACGAAATGATTGGTTTTTACACCGTCGTCCTGGTCCAGCTCCACGAGACATCTCTGTCCACACGTCTTACGTCTTAAATCCCTGAATGAACAGGAAAATAGAATTCTGCTCTCACCATCGGAGTGGTACGGAGTCAATTGATGTTCGTGTGTCACTTGGCAGTACAGTCCAAGTCGTGAGTGAATTGACTGACTTACTAATCGTCTCAGCTGTATAAATGTCGCACTATTAGCACTGAAAAATCTTACGTCCCTCTCAAACGTGCAAATGCGACTCTTTATAAAGCGTTCTTACAGGAATGTGATTTCTTCATCACTGAAAGACATGAAAAGATGCCAAGTGGGCCATGGCTTTTGAGGTACCTCGTTTTCCCGCTCGCTATTAGTAAAATTGTCATGCCCCTACCAGGTTCAACGAGGCCGATAGTCCCACAGAAGGCGCGAAAGAGAATTCTGTTCTGGTTAGCATTCCAGCAGACTACAAAATCACGCACAGTTACGCTTCAAGGTTTCATCCGAAGCCCAGAGAAACGGCAATACCGAATGTAACTGGCCGTGCTTGGAGATCCTTAGATTTACATGGAGACAGCGTTTCTCGGGAATGTTGGCATCTGCGTACAAGTTGACACGACATCACATCCCAGAACAGCATCGACATCTCTCTTCACCGCCACCAGAACCTCAAATGTCACCAAGTATAAAATGCCTTGTATTGGTCTAATTTTATCAGTGCTGTCGGGAAGAGCATGATGATTCTTGCGGAAGACCCAGATTGATGGACAGACAGACGGACAGATATGATGAGATTAATAGGTGCGTTGTTTATCGGCAACATGGCGCATATTTTGTAAGGCCCAGGAGAAGTGGACCAGGCTTATCCGCGTCATGACTCAGACGTGCACTCGAAGAAATTCTTTGATTATGGTTAAAGAGGAACATCGCTTTTTGCATTGCGATTCAAACTGAAGCACTTGCAAATGTCTCACTCATCTTAAAATATTGAACGGCTGTAAAATGATACGCATTAAAATCTCGAAATCAAGTAATTGGTTCTATAAAGATACATGGAAAACCAGAGCCCTCAAGAATCTCCCAGGGAAACTGCAGAAAAAAGCTGAATCCTGGAGAAGCGACGAAAAACAGAGGTGGTTATTAATAATATTAAAATGTGTTAAAATCTGTTTATGAGTATTCTCGTCTGAGCGGGACTTAGATGTTTCTTGACTCTAGGAAAATCAAGACACAGGCCTGGGAGTTCATTTTGTCACAGCATAAGAGTTTTCAGCTATAGGCTTACAACTAGAAATCTAAGAAGACATTTTGATGCCTGCCTGTAGTGAAGTGTCACCATATGTAATATAAAGCGATCATAAATTCTAAATTAATCGATACTCAACTTTTGTCATGACTTACAGATGATTGTCATCAAAGGTTATCAGTACGCCCGAAATATTTCATGCATAAGATACGCACGCAGCCTTCTAAACGTTCCTTTCGGAAGCCAAATAAAAATTTGGTTTTTGCACCTCCATATTACCCGAAAATAAAATACCTAAGGTAATGGAACGGATAAAAGCTTCATTTCCTACACGGGTTCGCTGAGTTGTAAGAACAGAGTTTACTTTTGACTGGAATCGAATTAAATTCTGCAAAGAAACTTCTTCCTGACCTCCTCCGAGCTTTGTACTGATTAGGCCTAGTTCTTTAAGGCTTTCCCAATTGAAGAAATAGACGTACTATTGCAATTACGGAGCCTTTTAGACATTTGGCAGAAATTATTGGACAGGGAGATCTTCCTGTTGCAAACTCTTTACCTACACAAACAGCACAACGGAGAAAGACGTCTCGTAGGGTACGAAGTCACGACCCCAGTATTCTTGCGATCGAGATCTGCGCCTTAGACCGCGCGGCCACTTCGACAGGTTCCGAAGTGTCTTTGAGAGCGGATGAGGCAAACTTTCCAAGATTAGAAAGACAGTCATTGAGAATTCAGGAAGCAGAGACCGGGTCTTTCACGGCGGTGCCTTTTCTATTATACGGAGCCGGAACGAAGCCACGTGAATAATGAATGAATCACTACAGGGTGTGTGTGAAGTCTGCAAAGCAAAAAACAACTTTTACTAAAAATTATACGCGTCGCACACCGACTGGCATAAGCACCAAAGGAGTAGTCTGGTGGAAGTCTACCGGGGTTTCTTAGGCCCTTGCTGCCTTCATCGCCATGGCGATAAAGCCAAGCCGTAGCCTGACCCAAATGCCCAACGGTCCGGCCAAGGCCTCGCCTTGACTGGCTCCTATATCTCAAACCGATTCCACACTAATCGCCCTGATGATAAAGGCAGCAAGGACCTACCTCTGAAACGTCGGCAAACTTCTACCAGACTACGCGGCGCTACAGCCTAGAAGACCGCCACCTTCGGACTCACCACTGTGAGAAACTTAAATTCTTCTGAAGGACTGTAGTTACCAGCCACTTCACCAATTTCATTCCCAGCAACATCTGAAGTGTCCGTGCCTTTGTAATATTCAGTTGAAAGTGTGTGTAGGAGCAGAAACTTTGAGGCACGTCTGACGCATTTAACGAAGTCGGATTTTGTAATGTGGAAATAAAGCACGTAAGCTTATGCTTTTTGCTAGTCTCACCATAGACGTCGAAAGACTTGACGGAACTAGGCTTCATAAGTTCTTACCAGAAGCTTTTGTTTCAGTCTGGTTGGTTAGCATGCAAAGTTGGGGACATTCCATAAACGACAGTAATGAGAGTGTAGGCGGTCTAAAGTCGAATAGCTTCTTGGCAAGCGTCTCAGACTGTGGGCTTGCTGCACGGGCAGCAATAAACTGCATAACCTGCAGAGAAATTATTATTTCCTCCGGTTTCAAAGTTCAAGACACCAAAATCTGCGAGAAAGACGTACTGTAGTTCCAGTAATTCAGTTTAAGAGAATATATCTTGGTTACAAACAAATATCAAGTCGCTCTACTCAGGCGCGGAGCATTTAGGGTTCTGAAGGATGAGTATTAGGAAGGGAGAAACTAAGAAAAGATAAATAAGAGAGGGAAGGGATAATGAAACTCGTCCTGCGCCTGAAGTCACCACGTGAACTGAGGTACTCAAAATGTATCCAAACATCGCCCTGGCGTCGACGTGGTTCGGGCGGTCGCACGTTTGATCTCTTAACCAAAGGACAGAACTTATTGAGAGAGGAAGTAACAGGGAACTTGAGAAAACTGCGTAATAGGGGACTTCGTAATTTGCAAACTTCGCCAAATATTAAGATGTAAGGATAACGAAACAAAGTTGGGGCCGGGGAGGGACGGCATATGCAGCGTGCATGAAGGAAACTGTAAATACCTGAAGAATTTTAATCGATAAATCTGAAAGTAAGAGTCGACCTCAGAGACAAAGGAGGAAAATTAAGGAAACACGAAGTAGGGGAAATTATTGGACCAGCTGAGCGATTGTCAGCTTCTCAAGTCGGACTTCGGTCTCTGGAGATTGCTAGCGAAGAGGCTTCTTGTGGACTGGGCTCTAAACTCAGGAATCACAACCAAATGCGTGGTTCTTGCAATACTAGGCCTCCGTTCGGTGGTGCGCCTTAACTTTTAACGCCCGGTAGTTTGTTAGCGTTAATTAACACATCAAACTTGTCAAAATGACCGACCTCCAGTATCAGAGTACATAATACTCGTACTTTGCGATTCCAAGCGTTTACTCATGTTCCCAAGGTTATAACTAAATAGCCTCAGTTGATTTGCAGATCAATTTCAAATTTGCAATTACCATTTCGCACGGCGCTAATTACATACGACTCCACGCAAAAGGAAAATTTGTACCTTCAATACGAGGAGTGTTCAAGATGTCGCCGCCTCTGTCAGTTCCATTTCAGACTCAACTTTTCTGACCGAAGCAGCAGCAGTGAGATCTGAACACACGCTCTTATGAAGGAGACAGTTTTGTTCATATCGTTCAAACAGCAAAGAATCACGGACATTCCACATAAAAGGACCATGGCACAAAAACCAGATACACGAAGACTCAGCGTTCGCGGTGTCTGCATGCATTTGTTGTGACAGAACAAGGAACTGAAGGCTTAATGAGACCGCACGTGCAAAGGAATGTTCCGGAATTGTCATCCATATTTGTATAATGGCCAGCAAACCGCATCAGTTAGTAATCATAGGAAAAACACGGAAATGTCGTAACTTTACGCATTATTTATTAAAAACTGAGAGACTGAGATGCAAGAAGGTAAAGTGTGATAAATAATGTTATGTGCCGAAATATCTGATCCACGTCGATCAAATCTGACACAGGAACTGAAATATGTAGAGGTAGTTTAATTTCAGTGCGTCAAACTCTGCTTTAAAAGTAGATCGAACTTTAACCTTTCCCTAGCAAACATAAAAAATTATAATTACCTAATTTGAGGTATTGTCTGGTAATTTGGAGGGACCAAGGAAGAAACAAATCTTCAGGTTCGATAGAAAGTCTCCAGGCTGATATTTGAACCCGCGACGTCTGGAATACGAATACGTGCCAACCACCTAGCAGCGATGTTTTGTACTATTGAAGAAGAAAGATGGACACGTATCTGAATAGCTGTTGGTTTTCAACCTTTGTCGGAATGACGCTAAAATTTAATGTGAAGAATTAAATATTTCTATAAAATTTAAAATTTAAATCGACAATGCGTGAATAGCAACAGGTTCTAACCACCGAAATTTAAATGAGGATCGTTCAAGTTTCTAGGTGACTAAACTGCGGAGATATTACGAAAATATTTAAACCAGGGAAATTAATTGCAATTTATTGATGTGAAAAATTAAAGTATTTCCACCACTACGAGATTTGCGTTAGTGTTAACTGATCACGGACGTGAATTTCGCACATGTGAAGTCGCAAGGAACGTATGAGGTCAAAATCACTTGCCTCAAATTGTGGCGTTCGTACAAGTCTTTAGTAGGGTGTTTCGTATTAAATAATGTCAATGTCCATTCCGATTCAAAGATCCACAGTGCAATGGATCAAC
The DNA here is from genome assembly GCF_977971745.1 of Zootermopsis nevadensis. Classification (NCBI taxonomy): domain Eukaryota; kingdom Metazoa; phylum Arthropoda; class Insecta; order Blattodea; family Termopsidae; genus Zootermopsis; species Zootermopsis nevadensis. Next base: position 18,625,824 of record NW_028259143.1, read on the forward strand.
GCAAAAGCAGTGCGTGACCTTCATCTTGTTATTTCGCATTGCACGCAAGTGCAGGTTTGTGATCAAACTCTTTATTTTGAATTGGAACGAATCCAAGTCTTCATTTAGTTCAGCAACGACTCCCAGCTCTCTTATGCACTGTTCGTTCAACCATCGTGAGGCCTCGAAACACAGAAGTGGCAAAATGACGGATCACATCACCACAAAACAACACGGACTAAACGTCGGAAAAAATACCTTTTCTTCGGACGAGATTCGTTCCTGCATTCCCACTATGCAGGTCGCTTTGAACTACGCGGCCACCGCGACTTGTTCACCTGCGCTGCGAATTGCACTGGTGCATTATGGGCTGACATTAAAACGAACTTGACTCGTGACAAAGAATCGACTCCCCGTGTTAACTAACGCCCACCTGAAATTTACCGGTAGGCACGTCATCGGCAAACAGTCGGCAACTTCCGGTATTCACGCTCCAGCCGAAAATTCGAACACTTCGCTCACCAGATGGCAAAGGAGTTTGGCTTCGGGTCAAAGTGTGGAGGGTTATTAATTAGACATTGATTTTCAGACGGAAAAGTTTTTTTGGCCAAGGCGAATTTTTAGAACTAGGAAGAAATCCGCTGAAGACGAACTGGAGGATTCACACACTATTCTCGAAAGTAATTAAATACAAATATACAAAATACTGTCAAATAATAATTACGACTGCTGAACCAATATCGAATTAAATTAATACTGGAGACATTTGTAACTTAATCGGGATTATAATAAAATTCTGCCTTTGTGACTTTGTGACTTATAAAGACACGGAGGCACTGACTTAGTCTGCTATAGAAATGGCTTGCGTTCGGAATTTGTCTTTACCATAACTCCATCAGTTTGGAGGTCCTGGCACAGAACATGAATAATTTGGTTGTACTTCTCAGAGGGACCCCAAAATTCTGTAGTACAAGTGAGATTTCTAAAATAATTTGAAGATGTTTCTTGAACAATTCAGCTAAATGCTGGATTTAACAAAATATCTAGTCGATAAATTTAACAGAATTTAGGCAAATATGATCACTCGCAGTTTTTCTTGTATCCGAGGCATAGTTGAATTTTGTGGCGTAGGGCTCGTGCCCTTGGCGACTCAAAATGTCCGGCTGCGGTGGCTGAGTGACGTCGTTTCGCCTGCTTAATTTTTGAGAAATCTGCAAATGCGAGCTTTGTTTCACGGCCGGGCTCAGACTCGAGAAGACACCGAGGCCGTCGGTCTGTCTGTCGCCTTGTGGTTACATGTAGGTGCCTCTTCGTTGACGGATGATGCGAGCGAACGAACTCATTTGACGTCTTTGTGACGTGTCGTCAGTGCGAGCGGATTTTAAGAAGGGCGGATCGGAAGGAACCAGCTTAATCCTTGTATTTCGAGCAGGCAAAAGCTTAATTTGTTGCGACGAATTTACACGTGTAAGTTGAACACTAATTAGTTGTCAGAATGTGATAACGCTCGAAGTGATGTGACTTTTGATCATGAATCCAGCTCATGTACAAATCACTTTTCAGCACGTGTTTTGAACCAGACGTGCATAAAAACCCATTACTCATCATATGTCAATCAAAGTAACGGTATTCCACACATTTGTTTGTACTGATAACACTTTGAACAAAGGCTTCGGATTTCGTCACATGTCAAAGCTATAAATTGGCCTACATTGTGGTATTTGATCGCAAGTCGTAATGTTTCCTAAGTACTGCGCCTGGGAGTTTTAGAGAAACCTGCTCTAATAAGCCTATGGGTTTATAGTTCATGATAAAAGTGCTTAAAAGATGTCATTCCTATAAGACACGCAGAATTCTTAAACATAATTTTTTTTCTCAAAACTAATATTGCATTCTAAATGTATGGCACAGAATGATTTATATCTTATCGCACTGGCGCGTCCAGTGATGAAGCCGGCTCTTCGGGTTGGGACCTTATTCGACTTTCTTAACCATCTTGTTAACTCCGTGGTACAGAATCCTTCTCGAGACGCTCGCAGTCAAGAAATTGCAAACTACGAAGATCTATTTATTATCCCGTTAAAGACTGCCCGTTACCGCTCGAAGAATCTCCTAAGTCCGAGGGCCTGGGTAACTTCACGTGACATGGATTCTCTAGGGAACGTGGCAATGAATATTCGGGTGGCTTAAAACGCGGGTAATTTCTAGACTAGCTGAGCGCACTGTTTGATAAAATTATTGCTGGAAACTGAGATTGGGCATGCAGTTTAATCGGAAACCTTCGCAGCTTCCGTTTCAGACCAGGGATGCTTCATCTGTTTGTTACTACGTCTACGTTTAATGTACGTGAGATTTCAGGTTCTCGCGGTGGCGAGAATGAAGATGGCGGTCTTGTCGTGTCGTGTAGCTTGGTGCATCTTTGCCGAATTGTCACTCCAGAAGACGGGCACCCTTAAACGTTACGTGTAACCGTGTTCATAAATAACAGACGCACATTTAAATGTGAGTAATTGTATGTGGGCTGAAAGGAAAAGCGATGAATTAATAAGACGTGCAAATTGCTGCAGCCGGAAGTGTGGTGCAACCAAGACCGGAAGAGCTCAAAATGGAAGACAACTTCGAGCGAAAGGAAAAATAAATCAGTGGTCGACTTTGCCCGAATGACAAAACAAATAAAACTCGTGTCGCATTAGAGAACAGGAAGGCGGGAAAACAAAATATATTCGGAGGCCGCTGTCAGGAATTACAAGCAGGTCAGGCGGAGAGTTATGAAACAGTTTTCTTTTTTCGGTACGATATTCAAAGGCAGAACCTCGACAAGTACTGACTGCCCGAGTTCAAACGAAGAGGTCATGTTATAGTCACATAAGTCCAAAGGTCAAGCGTCTCTCTCAGGGGCGATTCACACTAAAGCAAGCAGGCGGAGAGTGGCAGATCACCGCAAGTGTGCTTCGAGCTTTTCTCACAGAATATCTCGCAATGCGGAGTCAGGAATGAGAGAGTCACAGGGGTGTAGAAACTCGTCCAAAGTTTGAACAAGTCATTTTTCTTACGTGGCCATAATTAACGTCTGTGTAATGCAGTGCACAGAGGAAGATTCATTGGAAGATGCTCAGTGGCGGGCAACTACTTCAGACAGGCCTCTCTCTCTCTCACATTTCCATTAACGACAGGCGAGACGCAGCACAAAAGTTCCTTTCGAATTGTGTCGTACGTCACTGAGCGATGATTGTAAAACGACGTCGCCGTCGTCCGTATGTGAACTGCGCTGTTTCTCTAAGCGATGTCTACTGATTCTTGATTGTATGGTGTGAATCCTGCCCGAGACAAGATAAAAAATCTAACAGATACGACATCGACTGCATCAATGCGATCCACTGACCACTCTGGAAAGAATCCGTGAACTTGGAGCAGGGCGATTAAGGTTCTGGAACGAAGACCTTAGCGTGTTTAATGCAGCAAACAGAAACAAGCCCGAAAGTGTTTTTCGCAAATGGAGAGCAAGGCGAGTGTCTCATTATCAGTACAAAGTCTGAAATGTGGAACGGCGTTTATGAAACATCTGAAACCACTTTGGAAGCCTTCGTTTGTATGTGACTAGCAGCGTTGAAAGTTACGAAGTGTTTCGAAACTTTGTCAAACCGAGCGGGATCTGAAGGTGGTCGTTCCTGTCGGACGCTGCGCTGTGCAGTTCCGTGGAAATTTACCGGAGTTTCAGAAGTGCTTACTCCGGCTCAGTACCAGGTCGATGAGCCACTTTCCACGAGATTACAGGCAACATCCTAGAAGACAGTGAGCATCATAGTCGTTCCCATGACGACCCGAAGCCTGTCTTAAATGAGCTATGTTTGTACCATAAACTACCTTTCAGAAACTAAAATTTCATTTGAACTTCGTGTAAAGACGGAATGGAAATGAAATTCAATAGAAAAATATTTGTTTAGACCCTTTGTCGGATTTCATCGAAATGGGTTCAGTGGCTTCGAAGGTGGAACGCGGACGGGAGGAATGTGAGTCCGTTCTTTAGCTGTGCGTTTCTTTCATGCGTTTCGAGAAACGCACGCACGCACGCACGCAGACGAAGGTTTGGCGATGGGGGGATCAGCATTTATGTCCAAATATATTTTAAGTGCGTGCGTCAATTTATTTGCAAAGTCCCTGCTTGTACGTACCTTCTGCTCTGTTAAAATATGCGAGTTGTCTTAAGAACTTCTTACCAACGACTTAATAAAAATGTCTTTTTTGTGACGATAATGCTGAATGGACCACACAGGATTGCTTAATGTCTTACTCTCACTATGGTCAGCATTTATTTATTGATGCGTGATGCAAGGAAGACATCTTTGTGTGGTCAGTGGCTCTGATCGCTGGCCTGTTCCTTCAAAGATCATTTTCGTTTGTTCTTCATACACAAACACACACGTGGACGCGTGCGACCACAAACACGAACAATTATCATTCTGTGTGAGAAGTGTATTTAGGACTATTTGTTTTGCATTTAGCACATACGTAACCATCAAAATTTAGCAATGAGGTTCAACTTCGGCTATAGGCTGTATTAAAAGTCTTCGGTTCAATGACCGAGTAGGGTTATGGGAACAAAATTATTCATTATTGAAGGTAGGGTTAAATTCTTGGTTTTAATTCAATTTTCGTATGAACTGATTACATGATGGGAATGTTAGATCACAGCTTCAAAATGACTCAGAGAATGCGGTCCAACAGGTGTTGCTGTTTTACATAATTAATTCCTGTTTGTCCCTTCTGTCTAGCTTAGAGTCCTTCACCTTTCCAGGTACTGCCACCCCCTCCCTAAAACACCTCATGTTTAGATTATGTAGAATATAGACCAACTAAAATAGGCCTACAGAGAAAAGTACACTTTTTCGTCGTGATTTTATTCCAATGCGAAAACTAAAGAACGACATAACAGCTTTAAAAATCGCAGTAACACAGACTAAAAAAATAAAGGAGTGGAATATACTCAAGTCGCGGGCAACTTAGACACCTCCAGGGTCTGCGGACCCCACGTTCACAAGCAGTGATCTCGCTCACACTATTGGGTGATGGCGGTGAACTCTGTGAAGCACGAGGGGTGTTGATAGATCGGGAACTGGTAATCAGCCAGACTGTTGAACTCTTTAATCTTCAAACGACGATTAAATAAATAAATAAATAAATAATATATATATATATATATATATATATATATATATATATATATAACGAGCAAGACAGCGGTAGAGTACAGTTGCCTCGGCGCGTGAATATTATACCCTGAAGGACACGGTAGGGTGGAAACATTGTCATTGGGGGTGTGCGATCAGGGTAAGATCGCCCATTGCCCATTGAATAGGGGGATGTGGGTGGGTCCCAGAGCCAGTCTGAATGTGGGGACCCATAGAAAAATCCCTGCTGTCTCGTTACAGACTAATCTGTTTGGTTAATTATGGCCGAAATTCGTACTATTTACCTTAATAGCGATTACAGATGAAGTTGAGCTTTCTTGTGTTTACATTCATACGGACGGGTCTATCTCTTATCGGCGCTTGGAAGACCTCCGAAGTGAGCGCAGCTTCGCGTTTGTCAGTTTAAATAAATACTTCCTTGTAACTGCGCGTAAAGTCTAAACGGAGTTCTTATCGTTGCATTTCAGCTTAAATACCTGTTAAGCCTTAGCTGTCCGATGAAGACAAATTAACCTCATTATTTAAATTTCCACGTGACTCAAAGTTAAACCGGTACTTGCAACAGTAGAACGTGGATTATCGACGAAATGCGGCGTACTTGGTGGGCATTAAAGCACTGCAGTGTGAGTTTTGAGGTTCTCATGGCGATGTAGGTCCTTTGCGTCGTAACGCCGTGTGAGACTGTAGGTAGACCCAAAGATTTCGGAGGAACACTCTGCCTACATCTTCATAGGTGAAGTGTTCCTCCAAAATGTTGTGACCTACTTGCAAGTGCCCATGGCGTCACAGTCCAGAAGATGAACATCAAAAGCGCTCAGTACTGGTATTTTGGGAGACATCCTTTTCATAACATTGTATAAAGAAACTGGAACCCATATATTTGATAGCTTAATTTAATTTGCGTAATTTATGAGTTTCTTAACGAAGCGTGTTATGAAATTCACTTGCATAAATCTTTCTGGCATGAATTTCTAAAATTAAATTTTATAAAGAGTATAATTCATTGTGGATACTTTTAGAGTATTCGCAGTAGAATCGGGATAGAGTGGTATTGAAGGGCAGATTGTAACGAGTTAATTAAGAAGCAAGAATATCAGTTTTCAGCAGATATTATCACACCCTACTTACAGAAATCAGAGGCTTAGTAAATGAATGCAGAGCACTGAAAATGCTGTGATTCTCACGAGACCTAATGGCGTTTTTACGAAACTCAGAACTTTGGGTTTCAGTAATGCAAATGAAACTGTAAAAGATCGACGATTGTGTTCAATTCACGAGCTTTGATGAATTTTAAAGTGAATGCATGGAGTAACGCCCTTCGTTGAAGCTGATAATCCAATCCACGCCCGCACATCCTGTTCCTTTGATATATACAGTTAACATTGTCCTCGCGACGAGACTTATTACTTCTAAGAGATCTCTTCACTTGAGTTTTTACAAATCTTATTTTATTTAACAATTCCACACGCATGCTATTTGTGTGAAATATTTTATTCTCATTGATACAATCAAGTTACGTTTTATCAAACAGTAAAAACTACGAAGCTCCTCCTCATTGTGTAATTCACCTCTGGCCCAAGTATTCCCCTCAGCACCTTGTCCTCAGACATCCTGAACGCGAATGCCTCCCTTAGTGCGACCGACGCAATTTCACACCCACGTCAAACGAAAGGAAGTTCACTCTTCTGATCATCAACCAGCGCAATGCAGTGCATGCGCTTGCCGCCATGTTGCAGTGTCCTGTGCATTCTGGTCACATATTAACTCCACTGTTACGCCTGCAATTATGAGTGAAAGCTAGCGTTTGACAATTACTTGACGGACAGAACTGAAGCTTTAAAAATGTCATCCGGTTAAGTATTTGGACTGAACGCAAGAGTAAAACAGCCAGACCGAAGTTTTCTTACAAGCAGACAGCTGTAGTTATCTCACTAAGCGATGCGTTTCCACTAGAAATACGCAGCTGTTAAGAAAGACACGTGTAGTCAGTATTACGCTTTTCGTCATGTAAACACAACATCTAAATGTAAATGAATGAACCCTGGTAACTGGATTAGTGTAGTATGTAAGTTGGCTTTCAAGTAAAATTAAAGTACACCATAAAATATATTTTACTGATTGAAACACACTTCAAGATCAACAGAATCGTATGAAATATGTCAAATTATCACCATCTCCACTGAAAAAAATGTACGTACGCTTGGAGCGTTCCAACTTGGCGTCGCCGTCATTTGTTTCGTCAAGAAGCGAACACAAGCGTCAACTTCCTCAATGCAGTTCACTCGTTCCTCATTAAAAGCCGCTGAAGATCCACTGATAATTTTCTTTTCGGGACAGCAAAAATGCGATTTGTAACCGGTTACAACCGCTCCGAAACACACGACCATGCTGCATATTTTCAGTGATCCGTCCAACAACGCAAAACAGATAAGATTTAATACTTCGAATCAGACGTTTCGATGTCAGTCAGTTTAAAATTATTCCGTACATTAACGGGCAATTTAAATTATTAATGACTGCATTAATTTTACATTTTCCAGTTTTGTGTTAGATTGAAAGCCGACTCTTTGACAGAACTTCGCGTCCGAGTGGTTGGCAGGAGGGTTTTTAATCTGCACTTCCCGCAGTTTCTAATGAAAAATGCACATTAAAATAGACCACGACCGCTTCCTTCCACAGCCTTTACAATTCATTATTAACTACCGTATAATTCTACGTTATATAGTCTGAGGCACTGACAGCATCGTTCAATAAATAACGAAGAAATTAAAATAAAAGATGGTATTTAACCTCGAAGGGAGGAACTTAACTAATTATATTTCACCAGTTAACGTTGTGTAAATGGACCAGTAAACAGTTGCCCCGAAAAATTCGGTCCAATTTGATTTATGTGACGTAACACATTCCTGCCCACTTCGGCGGGATGAAAAGCGAATCACCAATTTCGAAAGTCGTTCCAATTGATGATGCAGTAGCAACGGGGTCATACCTGTAATGTTAACAGAAACACGTGATACGGCAGGATCGCACTGGCGCCACGTTCTCAAGTCACACGCGGAGTCTCCCTCTGATCGCAACCGTCCAGCTGTTTCACACGGACTGACGGCCGCGGGTTCCGTGCGCCCTGCTTATATACGACACAGTAGCAGCAACAGAATCCGCCGTCGACCTGAGAGTGGTAGCAGAAGGGCCCTTTCGGGAACGCCAACAAGCAGGCGTCGTACTGCACGGCGAAGTCGCGACGCGGATTTCCACAGAAAAAACAAACAAAGTGAGAGTGGCCGTGTCCACGTCTCGTGTTTTCGGAACTACAAACGACTGACTGATTCACTAATTCGCAGGTCATTAATTACGATGTGAGTCAAACATTTAAACGTTCAGGGCCTTATTGGGTTTTATGAAACTGACATGCAGTCATTGTGATGAGAATCTGAAATAAAGCGGACAATGACGAGACTGAAAATTTTCCTCGCATGAATTCAATAAAAAACACTGTTCTTGTCATAATCTCGAGACGAATTAATATACATGAAGTGTTACACTAAACTAAAGCCTTCTCACCTTATCTAGTCTCTCGATAAACCCAGCCTTCTCGAGAAAGATAAAAAAGGACTTGCGTTGGCGTATTTAATTTTTCCGCCGTCGTGGTGTCCCCGGAGGAAAACTAGTGCCATTTCACCAACAGACTTTAAATTAGCTTCAATGGCGGTGTTCTGTGTGAATGTGTAAGTTAATGAAGTTTCCACTGCTCACGCAGGCAAGCCTTTAGTATAAGACACAAATAACATGAAGATCTTTTATGGGAAGAAACTTCTACGCGCCTTCTCTTCCCAGCAGAACGTTAATTAGAATTGCTCCATCCGTCGAACTGAACGCGCGAAAGAATGGCTGAAGAGATTTTAATAACAATTCATGTTGAGGAGTATTATTGAAACTTTCCGTCACATCGAAATCTCTATGAAAATTGAACAACAGCAAAGGCCTTTACGAAAAGACCTACATGCTCTTTTCCAGTCCCTCGGCTGCGGAATTTACGGTCATTTGCACGGGGTCAGAGGTAGGAAATTCCCCGGCCTTTCAATAAGGTCAGTTGTCACATTCCGTTGAGGGCTTACGGATCATCGTGGCACAATCGTGAAATTTGTCAACACATTCCAATTTCGGCTAAGATCGGACACCAATAAGGGGCAGTTTACATGCAGATCTAAATTCGTTTTGCGCGCCATTCATGAAGGTGTACGGCCAACTTCTGGCCAACGTGCCAACATTGTCTCGCCACTCATTCAGTGCACGTGAGTGAGTCATAAGGCTACCGGCGGTGTGCTGTAGGGACCAGATTACTTGCAAATTCTAAGCGCGCGCAACACCGCGCAATTTCTACCCGTTCCATAACATTGCCTCATTTAAATGTACAACACTGGGCAGCTCAGGTTAGGTTAGTAACTTGCTCCTCGTAGCGGGCACTTGAAAGCAACAAATAATACATTTTCTTCGGGATGGATTCTGTAATGAAACAAGTTTCTGACTGCACAAAGAGAAAAAATACATCCACTGGAAGTAGCACCGGACTTACTTATGCTGAGTTACAAAATATATATTCCAAGATTAATTGTGTGAATTTGTATTAGTAGTTATAAACAACAGCAAAATGTTTCAGTATTTAAATTGGTCTGTCGTGCAGACTCAGTTCATCTTGACTTTGCATACCAATGCTAGTAGGTACAATCCACATTAGTTCAATTATCTCGATACGCCCAATATGCCGGGATCGGGCCTGGTTCATTCAGACGTCTCCTTAGAACATTTCGGGCTTTCTCGGGACACTTATTTCTCGCAAAGGAAAAGCTCTTCGTAGTTGCGCTCACGCTATGATCATGACGCTGTTGGGGGCCGGAAAGGAACCAAGTGTCTTGATTTTCCTTGCGATTTTCATTGTTTCCCGGTCGCAAAAATAGTTCGAGGTAACTCCTCTCGAACTTGGCATCAAAAATCTTTGTCCCGTTCCTCAAACGACAAAGAGACCTCAGATGTTCTAACGCGTCGTTAAACAATTCATTCAAGCATTGAATTAATTTTTTATCAAGACAAAAGCTAAACGTCGGCAGACTAGAAAAGAAATAAGCGAGTCTCAAATATGTGACACAGGATTACGATGCACGGACACTTTGGCTTGAGTGACACAATTGCAGGGCCGAGGCTGCTGAAATGAGGACTGGCATTGCAGGCGAGAGACCCCTCAGTAAATAGTGAAACATCGTGTGACACAGTTTACAAAGAAAGCCCATCTCTGTACTCACCCGCTCCAGTGCAGAAGAGTGTACTCCATGGCGGCGTCACAATGAAGATCAGATGACCGGCCGTTTGAGGAGCTCCAAGAGGAACTTGGTTCAATGCCTGAAGAAACATACAAAGAGAGAACCGATGTGTTTATCAGTGATGTTCTTCAACATTCTATACTTTACGGTGCAGAATGTATTAATAACTTGAGGAATACGAGTGGACAATGGACACAGAACACGGACCTAATTTGATGGGTTTAATGTATGAGAGCAAGTAATTTTAATTCTTAATCAAATGTAAATTCTGAGATGTTAATGCGTTTATGTATTTCAGCGAAGTGTTACGTGACATGGCTGTTGAATGAACAAATAAAATGTTTCGATTCGACAAGGATTCGATGACATGTCCGTCTGCGCATGCGCCCAGTACAGTGCTAAATGCAATGAATTACAGAATCACCGGCTGGAAAGTTTAAAGAATACATAATGTATGCAATTAGAAACAAAAGTTGACTAAGTATGAGAACAAACGTTTAGTTTGATTAATACTTTACTACAAGAGTAACAGATTAAGAGAATTATCGACATATATCGTACATACTGGATGGACAGTGTACTGCGTGTTCCGGCGTTTATAAACCTAAATATCTTGAGCGTTGTTTCAACATTGATGTTTCACAGCTCCCGGTATTCTCTCTTATTTACACAGAAGAGTGATCAGATAAAGAGTTATTACATGTGTATGTACAGATAAAGGAACAGAGTGCAGTACGCGGCAAGTTTACTAGAATTTAAGTTTGCAGATTTTGTTGATATTGATTGTTATTATGTGTTGCCAACTCTGCTGATATAAAAAGACAAAATAGCACAATTTTCTCCCTTAACACAAGAGGAACCCATAGTTAAAGGTCCCTGTGGTAAAGACTTCTAGTCCCTCAAATCTTGTGTTGTTAATGTCGTATTGAAACTATGCCTAGTTAAAATTAATTCCATTACGTGTAACACTACGTCATAGTTAGAGGATGATGATTTGAAAAAGTTCACGCGGCCACACCTCACAGGTAGCCACCACGCAGTATTACACCGGTGGCTGACATTTTGCAGGTCGGACTGTGTGCTTTGGAAAATCACGTGAAAGGGAATTTCTGTTTCAACAAAAGCGGAAAAATCTGACAAGAATACGAAGACAGTCAGACCGAATTGTGCAAATGAATTTCTTAGGTTTATTATAGAACTACGAACTAAGGCAAAGACAGAACAAACGTTCCATACAAATAAAATTAAAAGTAAGTTAAATTTTCTTGTATTAGTGTGCTTAATTTTTTTTTTAAAAAATATTGTTTTATAAATTTTACAAACCTTTTATAATTGGAATGGACGAAAACATTGCATGTCTTACAGTCCTTTATATTTTAAATTCTAGAATTAATCAGCTTAAATTATTAGACCTGTTAGTATTACACACTCTTCGGCCGCACTGACTGAGGTTTTCCGTGCGTCCCTTCAGTTGTAAGGGAAATTTTGTGGTACGTCTCAGAAGTGGCATTGCTCGCCTCCTCCGTCACGGAAGCCTGCAGCCAAGCTTCCTCCAGTAACAGAGGCTTTCATCTAAGAAGGTCCCATCATTTCTGGGTTGACCAACCCAGACGTATTGAGTTCACATCATGGCAGACACAAATTCAGCACTCAGCGTGCTAAGATGTCAGAAGCTCTCAGAACATGTTCGCAAGAAACTATTTGAATCCCGTGAAGTTGTAACATTTTCTGTTCCTACTCGAAACAAAACACTGCAGCCGACTATGAATCTGAGTAATGCCAAGATTTAAGGCATCGCCACGCAATGAGCATGTGGGCCTCGAACATGGTGTGGGATGCTTGGTCACGTTTCAAGGCCCCGACAGGGCGGAGGATGCTTCGGACCGTTCTTTGCGGTTTCCAGAAAATCAAGTAACATCAAGGAAAACGATTCTGTCCTACGCACAGAATTCCGTCTCTCTTGTACTGTGCAATGATTTATCTGAACAGCCTCTTCGCTGTTACACTCACTGAACAGAGCAAATTGTTTCAGAGGGCGAGCTCCGTCGGACTGGTCAAACACTCACCTGCACTCAGACATAAAATGTATACGCACATGCGTATAAGCTTTACATCGTACATGTACGTGGAGACACACACGGCGAAATATTATCACTTCTTCAGGTAATTTCCGGTGAACATGGATAGAATTGTTAACGCTTGTCGGGTTATGGTACGGAGGCACACGCGTGACCTTGAACTGAAATGAAAATTAATACTAGAACCTCACTGGTTTTGCAGTTTACTTTTCTGTGTCTCGAGGGCGTTTATTATGCCTTCTAAGCTCTCAAATGCTGAATATGCCAGTTTGACGTATATTTTGTGATGAAAATACGTCTTCTGTTCTCGCTTAATAGTAACGGCAGATCTGCTGTCGTGACAATGAATTCCAGAGACTGTCAGAGAGTAGTTGACTACCAGAGTCTCTGTTTCATCTGAGCACCCGGTGCTGTTCTTCGTTGCTGACAAAAACGCATTTTCCAGATGGAACAGCGGAGCACTGGTGTCGGTCCATGTCCTCAAACGAGATGGACGATACAGGAAGGACACGTGTTTCCAAATCACATACAGCGCTTTTAGCACCTCGAACCTGGGGATCGTGCAGAACTAAGGCTTTAATATTGCAATCGGCTCAAAGTCTGTAGACAATTGCATCGATGTGCCTCGTTCTGCGACGAGGATGAATATACCTTTCACGGTGTCAGGACCACTCGCGGTTCCTGTGTATGGCAGAACATGAATCTTCGTGCTACTGTGGAAAGTAATTTTCAAAATCGGCTCGCCGTTTGGATGCTGCAGCTGACGCAAGAGTTATGAACTAAAGCCACTTTCATGCCCCATCCGCAGACGAGCCAAGAATGGCCATTTTGAATTTTTGCTGCAAATGAAATTGCCACCAGATACTTATTTGTTCACTTGTTAATGGTTTTGTTCGGAATTCTGGTAACAAATTTGTCCATCAATTTTCTTTCTTTATTTGTGCAGCAACCCCCTTAATAGCATCCAGCTGATCATTTTTCTTCAGTTAAAAGTTCTCTCGTTACAATATGAATATTCAGCTCACAGATGAGGTTTACGTTGTTCATCCATAATATAGCAACACAAATGAAGGCTGTTCTGATTCCGTAGTCTCAAGGACACACGAACAACGGCTTTGCGAACATGCGATAGACGCCAGCGTAAAACTGCATAAATTTTTTTCGAACTGAATTGAGTTATAAGAAGTCAACTTGAAATCAGGAAATGATCGATTCGGAAACTGAAAGCGATAATGTTTTTTTATCTCCGTGTAGCTGCAGCGCCTCCAGACCCTCTGCTGATAAACGCACAGATTCATCGAACAAGTAGGTCCACAAGAAGATGCAGTTGCTTCTTAGGCGTTTAAGTTAAAAATATCCCATAGTTCGCCGTGTGACTGATAAACGGGCTTTTATGGCCATCATTAAAAATTTAAGACTGTTTCAGTTTCCTTCTGGAATTAAATTTTACAGTTCTCAAGTCAAAGCGATATTTTAAAATGATCTGGATTTCACGCTACAGATTTATGGTAGGAGAAGGGGAAGGTTGTATACGTTTGTCATAATTTCTAAACTACTCTACAGATTTGGAATAAATTTAGCAGTGTTTTCGGAGGCGTCTAGCGAATATTATTTAGCGTTATGTCTATTTATAAAACGTGTTACACGCAGCATTAAATCGAATTTTTCAGGTTACCTGTAAAACGCTTCATCGAACCCCGATGTTATAAGCTGTAGATCTGCATGCCCCTTCCAACTACAGTTTGATGACACAGACCGCTAAGATTTCCCTCGTTTGAAGTTTGCGTGGTTGTGGCAGCTGTTGAAGACAAATTACATATTTAATTTATAATCTGTGCATTATTTGAAGGTATTTGAAAACAAGAATTTCAATAGATACACGAATGAATAAATGAACGAAGGGACACAATCCTGAATGAGCTGGCGAATAGAAAATTAAGTATGCAGGCCTGGATAAAATTAGAAATTTTTGACGTAAATTCCAGTATTGTGTTCCCAATAATACACTATTTTAATTAAGCATGTCTATAACAGGGAATGAGAAATATCTCGATGGCATCCACGCTGCTAATAGCAGCGCGGCCTGCGGTTTTGATTACGCTGATGCACTGACTGGCTGCAGTGCTTACGACGGCTTGAACGTGGACCATTAAATTAACTGTGACCCTTAATATTCGTCTCGGACTGCTTCAGCAGAGAACCAATCGCAGACAATCAGGAATTGCCTTCGGTTTTCGGATCAGGGATTTATTTGTCTTAGAACACACGGTTCGTGTGGCACAAATTTACCTCCGTCTTTTTTCTTTTTTTACAGAAATGAGAGTTAAATTATATTTTCAGCCAAACTCTACAGCATTAATAAGCAGTGCATGCGTATTTGTACTAGTTATCACCACATTTATTCGGATTTATTCCTAATTTTCTGCCAGTGTCACTCACGTCATCCAAACGGAAGAGATTATCGACTGATGAAACACTGTTCCAAGTTGCATGTAGCCCGGCAGCTCAGTTAACACAGCGGAGCGACACGCCCTGCCCTGCCCTCACTAAACCATCGTCCCTTGCCGATCGCCGGGAATGCGTTCCTGACAAACAGCTAGCACGCGGCCTTCGTTTTCATTTGTCACAAATTTAAGTTGACTTGGCTAACAGCTTCTCTCAAAGCTTAAAAAGTGTCAGCAAAGTACTCACCGGAAGCTGAAAAAGAAACTTGTTCCGGGAGCAGCAGCAGCAGCAGCGACCACTCGTGGACAAGTCAGAAATTCCTGACGTGCGAGCACTTATAAAAACAGTGCAGGGCATTTGATCTGTTCACGGCTTGAGGTTACTTTGGGCACGCAGGATCGCTTTTGAGAAACGCGAGAGGCAATAACAACCTCTGGCTGTTGCGTAAGAAATGCTGTCAGGATGAGGAGACGATCCCATTGAACGGTCTCTGTAAGTGAATTTCGACATCGAGCGTGCACTGCATATCGGCTAATTTATATGTGCATATAAAATTGATGTTTTCTAGCAGACTGATGCATTGGGGCTTTAAAAATTTTCTGGTCACGAAACTTTCGAAACATTTTCAAGTAAAAAGTTACGGACACATAATGCATTATTTATTGTTAGAGAGACGGAAAGATCAAGAGAGAGTGCGCATGTACTGATCAGATAACAGCGCAACATCAGTGATTCTCTAAATTGTGTAAAGGACAGACGCACCTCAATCACTGATGAAACGATTTCGGGTTAAACCACGAGTGATCCGTTTTTAAATACTTGTTGGATTACGTATGAAATATCCGAGGAAATGACAAGAGGCTTTAGCATGAGACCAGCCAAACGCCGGGTCATAGGTCAATCCCGTAACTTTTGACCAGGGCTGTCGTACACCTCGTGGGACGGCGATGGATGAGTTAGATGAAGATTAGCCGCGGAAAAGAGGAGAAGTGTGGGGAAAGTTTCCTCCGACTGCGGTGTTAGTTTACGGAATATAGGCTCACGCGCCGTCTGTCTTTACGGTTGAGGAGTTAAGGGAAGACGTTTTGTCGATTATGTTCAGGCATTCGGTATTGCAATCTGAAGTACATCGTGAAAAGGAATCACCAAGAAAGGCCATTTTACACGTACTGCAAGTGATAAGGAGCCTGCATCAGAACTGACATGCAAGTCACCTCCAAAATAGAGACTTTGTTTAACGAGCAGCTCAGAATGTACAGCGTCCGATGACCGGTTGGTTAGGTTAGGTAATGAATTGGGAAGAATGTCAGAGGTAGCGGTCGTCGCCTGATTCCAGGTACTTTCCCGACGTTTCGGCGTGCAACTTGCTTTGCGTACGTCGTCTCTTACAGAAAATGTTAGTACCACTTGATTTGAAATAAGACTAGGACAGTTTGAGCTTCGCAATTAAGTGACTTTGTTTTAATTTAGTCTTAGGCATTTCATCGGCGTTAGGCGGTTCACTGGAAATTAACTTATACTCCATCTTAATTCAAACACGAATGAAGTAGAGAATCGTGTACTTGATGCAGAAATTGTATAAGCAGGATGAAACGGAACTCTCCACAGTGTGATTCCCTGTCAGAAAATGAATCGAAAATATTATACAACATGTCATTAGACGCTTAGTTTTCGAGGTATACGTCACCGTCAAATGGGGCAACACATTCTGAGCGTTGTTAGATGCCCTGAAGGGCTCAGTTGTGACCGAAAGACCATGGAATCGACACACGACAAATACTGCGACACGATCATAGCCCTCAGTGACTTAACTTTGGTGTATTGCTTCAGCAGTAATGAGCCTTCGACTTGCATCGATCTGTAAGAATTAATTTTCAGATGTAAAACGACGTCAATGCTTGCTAGTTCTTGGGCATTCGGAATTGAAAAGCCTCAAAGTTGGTGATGATCGCAGTTTGCCCAAACGTAAGCCACATTATCGTGATTACATCCTTGAAGTAACTAACAGTTCAACATTTGGAGCTAATTTCTTCTGTGCGCTGTTGGTTGTGTCAACTTGTACTTAAACTGCAGTGCCATGTCTTTTAAGTACACCGGCAAACAAAAATGAACCCAGGTTTGATAATAAAATGTGCATTACGGAGATACAGTCAGTCAACACTCGACTAATAGAACGTGAATCTGTGTTTAGGCACTCAGCATCTGTCGGTACAGACAGACTCTTCGAACCGCCGGTTGCTGTAGTTAGTGAGTAGAAAAGGTTCATTAGAGTGACCAAACGAAACCAGCTTGACGATGCAGAATTCTTGAAAAGTTAAAATCATTCGCCTAGTTCAGATATTTCATAAAAATCTGGTGAAGAATCGCAAAGAATGGTCTCATCCCTGCAGGTCTTCCGGCAAAAATATCCTATACATTTCTCATGTCGAAATGCATTCTATAAGGGCTGTCCATACCACTTTGCGCAGAACCCTGTTTGAAATACCCTGAAAGTAAATTCTTCCTTTCAAGTGAAACTCAAAGTTTTCCGCCCATGAAAAGTGAACTGGCAGTTGAAATGCTTAGTAAACGGGACACATAAATACGTTTGCAAGATCTATTAGTGCTTGAACAATTGTAACTAATCAATCAAATTCAATCCAAATAAAAAAAATCGATATCCGATTACACTACTCGTAGTTACGCGTCGACTTAATAGAAGTCGACGAATGAATTCGATGATTGAACTCCATAATTGCTAAAGCAGCAATGAGATAAAGAATCTGTTTTAAATTGAGAATCATTCGTTCAGCACAGTGACTTTAACACAAAGCTTTGATGTTCCCATGAAGGTGTGACTTTGGGTCACAATTGTCTCGCAACCTGTCGATGCAGACAGCGCACGGAAATCTGCACGAAGAACGTGTCAGGACGGTTTGCGTGGAGCTAGTAACGAGCGTCATGAAACAGTGGGCGAATCTGTGCTTATATATTTTTTTAAACTGAATAGCAAATCACTCAACCTCATTCTTTCATGTGGACACACACATGAAAAAAGCGAACAATGTGAGAGATAACGGATGTTACCAAGCGCCGTTGACATTTCCTTCCATTAGTCATTATCGCTTGGTTTTAAATGCACGGAATTGTCGTATCTCCGCCGAACTAGTCGTGTGGTCTATGTATTTCAGTTACGCATATCTACAAAAATACGAACTATTGTAACTAATTTCTGTAACTGAACGTTTATTTTGTGGATATTCCTTTGAACAAGTTCAGTTGGAATGATCATTGTTTCGACTGTTCCTTCTGCTGCCAGCTGATACAGTAATTCTAAAAAGTTTCAGTGTTCTCAGTATATCAAGTGAATTGGATATTGAGATGTCACTTAAGTATGTAGTTATTTCTTTCTGCGCGTGTGATACCTGGTCTGTGGTGTTTGATGGATTTATCGGTGGTGATATCTCTGACCCGTACTCTGTGATATCTTAGATTTTTCTCACTGAATTCTGATGGATTTATTATCAGGTGTTAAGCCAGCGTAGACAGAGAACACTCTATGGGCTGTATTTTCTGTCTTTCCGATGATTCTATTACAGAACCCCTGGGCGGATCTCGATTAAATTTTGCATGGACTTTATGCCAAATCAATCAGTAATGCCAACATGGCGAACGAACCTGTGAGGTGGAATGGAGACCGGCCTACGGGAGTCGCTCCATTGTTGGGCAACAATGGGATCACACAACTCCAATTGCCTCGGATTACATTATATCAAAAAGATTTAAGTTCATTGTTGGAAGACAATGTTGCAATGAGCCTGATACAAGAATAACCCAGGTTAGATTAAGATAAATTAGATTGGAAGAATAGTTTGTGTTGGGCTAGGTTTGATTAGATTAGTTTGGTTAAATGAAGTTAAGTTGATTTAGGGTTAGGTTAGTACAGCCAAAGTTACGTTAAGTTTGGTTTGTAAGGCAAAGTTATTGTAGTTCAATTCTAAAGTGTTCTGGTAATGGTGGATCGCACATAAAATTATTCGCTGTCTGGACTTTGTTCATCGTCTTTGTTTAAAAGAATGAAGCCACGACGTTTCGGAAACTAGCTCTGATTCCATCTTATAATTTCTATCACTGACAAAATGTCATTCAAATGTCTCAACATATCCGCCGGGGAAGAGTTCTTATCAGCTGGTGATAGTAAGAATATAATAACACAACAATTATAAGACCACTCATAAAACTCCGAAACATTAGCGCAGAACTAACATAGGATGGAACAATGAACCATTAACACATTAATGCAATAACGACCTACGTATATTAATGGTCAGTATATTATGGGAAAGTTTTGCGGTGCTAATATTATTTAGTGATAATGTGACCCGACAGTTTTGAGGGCTGTTATCGTACGCTAGGAATCACCGACGTTGCGAAACTTTGATGTAACATCTGATAACTCACGTAGTGAAATCTACAGCACGTTTTGTAAATATTGATATGGAATATTTATCATATAACAGAGAACGACATATAACTTTGTGAATCAGAAACTAGGATTAAAACATCGTCAGCGTAAAAAGACAGACCTAACGCGTAGCAAAAAATCGTCAATGTCCTTAAAATGAAAACAAAAGCATCAGCGAATGCGAGTTTGAAACAAAACACGACCTGCGCATGGAACTATTCTAAGCGAAACCAGGAAACAGCATTCATTATGACGACGTCGTAACAACTAGTCAAGTTAGTGGGCGAAGTGGACGGTGACTGAGGCGACAGGGTTCACAACAAAATGGCGGCCGGCATAATTTAAAGTGTAAATTTTAAAAGAAAATCCGGGTAGCTGTAATGGCCTGTTTGAAGGCAAGGAACAGACTGAGGAAATTCACGAAAATCCGTCTCTGACTCAGACTAGACGAAGCTTCAGCTCAATATTAAAATAACATAAGTCCAATTTTCATGTTTGTTGGATCACGGCCTTAGGCAGGGCGAAACACGGCAGAAAAGGGCGGGCTCAGTTCATCGTCAAAAGCGCACACAAATCTGTCAGCTGATCACCGCTGGTGCACATGCACTTTGAGGGTGACAGTGCACCGACGACTGTCGAGGAGATGGACGATGAAAATAAGTTTTAAAACTTAACTGATCTCCAAACGAGAGAACTTTAACACTTTCGCGTGAGTTCGGAAACTGTAATGAAAATTCGATCTTTCGTTGCCACGTGCACGCGGACGAGCGCACGTGACATTTGGGACTGGTGATACCTACGATAATTTGTCTGCGCATTCAAATTTTGCTGAAAATCGGACAGCAATAACGAGCACCTGCGTTTCTGAGAGCCGAAGTGACTGGGTGGGGAATCTCCATGCTGCCTTGGTTACCATGGTCAAAGGTCAAATCTTGGCGAAGACGCTAGAATTGCTATGTTATGCGTCCGTCTTCTGCAATCACAATGCAACACAAGAGAAACGTCCATTTCTGCGGTTTCACTGTGACTGACTAATCGGAATTGTGAGGCTGCCTTCGTGAGACCCAACTAGACCCTGCTCGGCTCTCGAAGCACCAAGGTCGAACATTGCGCACGTGGTCAGGTTATATTCAAGAAACGACGAACGTACAATGTGAGCACATTTGTAATTTCGAAGCGTTTTCTAGTAATGTATTCTGGCAGCAGCTCAATGCAACCAAATGAAACCTCAGAGCCGTACAAAACTGAAAAGCGTCATTTGAGTTACAGCCGTGAATCCGTAAAATTAGTGACGCTCACATGTTGACTCCGGCAATAACACTCGAGAATAAGTTGGCCTTTTAGCAAATCGTTGATATTCGTATCGACGCTAATTATTAGCATGTGAATTATCAGCCTCAAATGCGTTGACCTAAATAATAAAAGTGATCATTGAAATGAATGTCCATAAAGTTGACCTTGGCAACTACGTCGCTCCGAAAAGTGTTTACGTAATCTGTTCTTATCTTCTTGTCTTGTAAGGAGTGAAATTAGGACTCTCAAGGAATGACATTTTCAATGTGTTTCAGGACAAGGTTATGAGGAGAATATTTGAGTCTAATGGAAGGTGCCTGGAGAAACTTGTGTGAAGATGATTTCACAGCTTCTTATCTCAGGATAATACAACACACGAAGATGAGAAATGCCCCACAGATTTTCTGTCTCTTAGGGTGAAGGTAATAGGACAATCGGGATGAATACTAAAATCCATCTAATGGAAATGAAGTGAAATGGATTGATCTGACTGGGGATGGGGGTCCAGTGACATGCTCTTGTGAACACGGTAATGAACATTCGGGTTCCATGCAGACGCGGAATTTCTTTTAATGGCCTAGCTTATCAAGAAGCGCGTGGATTTGGTTGGATTATCTCCCACTACAGACCCGCGAACTTCGCTTAAATTAAGGTTTCTGTACTCGTGTTCACTTTGTCTGTCTATCGGCGTTTCTATAGTCTATAGCAGTGGTATTCAACCTTTTTTTTGTTCGCGTACCCCCAGATATAATTTCTCTTCAACTTTGTACCCCCAAAGTTGTTGGTGTATAATTCAAGTTATACATAGTATATAATCTACATCTAAAATAAATTAAATAAATTACATTACTGATTATTCAGTGTTTATCATAAAATAATATATTTTTTTAAATTTCACGTACCCCCAAAGATGTCTTTGCGTACCCCAGGTTGAATATCACTGGTCTGCAGAGTCTGTCTATGTCTGCATCAGTCGTGGCCTACTTTTATCTGGCCAACACCTCTCTTTCTCCCTCGGATGTGCTCAGAATTGTACTAACAGAATAGCTGCTTCACTCACTGCTCGGTCCAATTAATTAAGATCATCAAGGTCCAGCAATCGCTTCCTAAGATCGTTTTCCACCACGATTCTCCTCTACACATTTCTTGCGTCTTCAGGTCGAGTTCGGTTCCTGGTCCAACGCAAATAGCTCGTCGATCCGTCAGAGGCCACGCATTACTTCTGCTTTATATTTATTGCCTAGTTCACGATGTGGTAAAGTTTTAACAAAGTGAATAATTTTACAGTTGAGGTTTTTTCGACAAACTGTAGAGGTTTCAGGATACGCCGCCATGTTTGAATTTCAAAAATGACGCCCCTTTCGCAAGAACTCGCTGCCTTTGGTCCAGGATCAAAGATGGAACGAGGGCAGAAAACGCTTCCGAAATTTCGGCAATTGTTACCACTTCGCCCGAGGTCATTGTACATTGAACAGGAAACTCGTTCACTATCTTGATCCGGAGAAATCCAGGAAAAATATAACTTAACAGAATGTGGCAATGCGGACGATGTCTTACGTAACGCGAATTTGATTGCGTTGATTAATCTTCCACTGCTGAGCATAAGCAGCAAAGAAACAAAGTTTTTTATCTGCGTTGCTGGTTCGTGGTGCGCTGATTAGGCGCTCGACTGAAGACGCAATTCGTCGTCAAATGAGATGAGAATCCGGAGGATGCAAAAGGGGGCGACTGGCACGCTGAGGACGGCATCACTTCCGAACTGCGAAAGCCTGTCAGTCAGTCAGTCAGTCAGTCAGGACCGCATGGCCGCAGTGTCCATCCTGTGTGAAACACACATGCCTGTCTTACATAAACAATGTGGGTCCAAAATAGCCGCGGGGTGTCCAGACAGATTTCAATGATTTGGGCCCAATTCTTGACTGACAATAAAACTACAGCCGAGAGGTTGCCTTTTTCAGGATGCTCGTTTTGCACTGACGGATTTCATAAAGAACAAAATATATTTTCAGAACAGACGTACTGACATTGTTTCTATAGAAACGCAATAGATCTTTGGCTGGAGACCTGGAGGAAAGAGACCATTTAATAAAAGAATAATATTAAAATATTTCTTATGAAATTGTGGAAGAACAGATTGGACTTAGTTGGCTTAAGTGTCGGCTAAGTCGTGGGCTCTTGTGATGGCAGTAATGAACCTCCCGATTCTGTAACAGGCCGGGAATTTCTTCACACAGAAAGCGACTGTCCGCTTCTAAAATTCGAATTTGTACCTTGGAGTTACATTAACTACAGTGGAGTAGTTACAACTGGTGCTAACCAAATTCCTGATTGTTACAAATCTGTAGGAAATAATTCCCATACTTCATTTAACATTAAATGAAATGTGGCCTTATTTTATTCATGATGTCACGAATGTCAATAACAGCACTGACATCTAAATGCGACATGAAGTGCAGTATCAGTTACTGAAATGTCACACCGCTGTAGCAACGTCTGTGGAACGTCTTTCAATCACGGAGATACAACACGCGATAAAACGATTACATGTGATGCTGAAATAACAACGTAACTCTGCTTTATGATTCCGTGGGAAGGACAAAGTGTTAATGAAGGATGCACGATTACATTTCCTTTCCTTTCCGTATTGTATAGATAGGTAACGAACTCGACGGAGAAAATTGGCTCCCGAGACGCTGATAGTATCTCGGATGGTCGAAAGATTCCCTCCTCTTGTGGAGCAAAATGTCAGTTCCAATGCTTCAGAGGGCCCGTCCCGTGAACAGCA
This sequence comes from Zootermopsis nevadensis, assembly GCF_977971745.1. Taxonomy (NCBI): domain Eukaryota; kingdom Metazoa; phylum Arthropoda; class Insecta; order Blattodea; family Termopsidae; genus Zootermopsis; species Zootermopsis nevadensis. The sequence continues at coordinate 18,649,352 of NW_028259143.1, forward strand.
ACTTCAGTTCCATCAATACAACCCGGTATTCTGCAACCTTACACACTCGCGCCACATCCAAATTTGTCAAGGACACATGAAGACACACCACAAAATTTCGCCTCACTAAAGCGGTTACGAAACTAAACATGACCGTAAATATGGAGTGACTCTAAAAGATACGAACACGTTACAACAGGAAATATTAGCCTCGTGTGTGTGTGTACTTACTTCGACCATTGTGAATTTATCCACACACGTGTCCTTGCTCCGTAAGAAAGCATGCGAATTGTAGTAAGACATAACGGATGTTAGATAAAACTGTCTATGATGAACCAGCGTGTGTTTTATGAATTCTAATTACGGAAGATAAGATACTGACTTTTTCCAAATGTAACGTACGATTACGGAACTTCTTTTCTGGGCTGTGTGTCGTACGGGAAGGACAGTCAGCGGCTGTGTTCATTTTATGACAATCCGTTTAGGTATTTGTGGTCCATTTAGCGACGCTGTCTAGAGGTCAACAATTTCTCACATACTTATTGCTGAGCAAAGATCAGATCACATTTTGTGTTTCGGAGACCGTGATCTTAATTAGGAAACGCTAAACAGGCTGAATATACTAATTAACGAGACGAAAGCAATGAACTTTAAATGGCTCCCCTGTAAGTGAGCCGTGTGCTTTTCTGGTGTGAACTACCTTACGGCGATATTCAACGCAGTTTCGTACATTCATACAAGTTGTGTTTCTGACCATTCCTGGTGGTAAGGCGTGACCACAAGGCAAATCACTTAATTTGCTTGACAATTTACAAATTCTTGTTCCTATTCGACAGCGCACACAGTTCATAACATTGTTCATAAATGAGTACAAACATCGAACGAGGTCACTGTTGGAACAATAATTTCTTCGGATCAGCATTAATGCAATAACGGGTTAATGAGCGACAAAGAGGACTTTGGATGACGTCAGTGCAACATTTATCTATGTGATGTGGCATGAAGAACACTTTTGGAATGTCGGTGTACCCCGAGTAATAATTGCACCTTTCTAATCTTGTTGTGTTGTGAAGATAGAAGATCAATCCAATGCCTCAGCTGGTCCCTCTGTTAACGCGAAAGAAAGAAGGAAGGAAGGAAGACAGAATCGTAGACGAAGTACGACAAAGACGACGAACTCTTACCGACGACATTTTCCGTTCTTCAAATTGTTTCCAGTGTCTGGACGCCTCTCCGCAAACTTTGATTCGAATGGTAGAACAATTTCTGGGGTGTATGGAGCAGCTGAGTAAGGACAAAACCTAACCTAACCTCAGTCGGTCGCTTAACGTTGGGTTAGTTCCACCTTTGTAAATCGGTCGACTCGTAGGCTGAACTAGGTGAGGGTAACCACCAAAAGTGAAAAAAGTAAAGTAAAGCTGTTCCGATACATGCTGTGTGAATGGTCAGCATCACGCCCCGGCCGGCTTTACCCCCGGGAAAGGACCTCGAGTACCCGCTGGACAGGAGGCTGGGTGGACCGTAGAGCTGGTCTGGGCGCAGAGGCTAAGGGAATAATCCTCTGCCCCCCCCCGTCGGGGATCGAACCCCGGTCGTCCAGTCCGAATTTGCAGCCTTCAGGGAAAAGGGGGGATCCTTAAACTAAGGGAGCGGAACCCAGACAGCGAAGTAAGTGCGTGAGGAATCTGAGGTTAACAAAATCGCCGCTATCATTAAGGAATGCCAGAAAGAGAAGTCGAGGAAGGCGGGATTTGGGAAGTCCATGAATGAGATGGTCTGAACAATGCGTTTATCCTCGGGACGGGTTAATTGGCCTTAACCTTGCAAGGAAGAAGAAAATGTCTGTTCACGAAGTTCAAGAATTCCGAGAAAATATTCTGAAACATTTGCACTACAAAGAATATGTGACTAAGTGCATGCGAATTCGTTCTAACAAGTCAGTGCTGCCAACTGCTACCGAAACACACTGTCAGAATTTGTACAAATATTGTCAAAAATGTTGCGTTAATGAGTAAAAAGACTGATTTTTTTTTTAAAAATGCAACCCCTCTTAATTCTGATTATTGTCGTCATATATATATTAATATCGGACCACTAGAAAACGAAAAGCAAATTCTAACACAAAAGCATAAAACACAGATTGCAGCATCGTTTGAAACATTTATTGTGCGAAGCCTGTTTGAGAAAACGCCATAAGCGAAAGATAAACCAGTTAACACAGTTACAGCTGTACGTAGTGCGGGCCTTAATGTCTGCAATGAGCACTGGCTGTACGAAAACATCTGCAGTAACGTGGCATGGCGATGAATGCGAAAGTTTACGACTCTGAGACTACTGGACGTCCCTCTACATTATTTTCCATAACTTTGCCTTTTGAGAAGCCGATAGGTTTTCAGACAGTAAAGAAATAAGCCCGCTATTTGTGAAACCTGAACGTGTTCACAACAGCCCGCCAGTGGTCGCTAACCCTAGTGTGACGAATGCATCCCACGCCATCTTTCCCTACTGTTTCAAGGTCCAGTTTAATAATATTCTCCCATTTATACCTAATTATTCTAAGCAGTGCCTTTCTTTCAGGGTGTCTAACAGGAAATTTGTATGCGTTTACGAAAGTTCAAGCAGTTGAGTGCGTGACACAGGCTTTGACCGTCAACAGTGAAACGAGTGATTCTCGCCTTCCCGTAGATAATATATTCAAAAGAGCAGAGAAAATTCAGATAAATGTGGGCAGCTACTTGACATACAGAAATTAGTAGGCTGCTGCTAATTGCATGACGTCTTTGTCCCTAGAGCCGCGTCATACCGTCACAGTCCTCATTTCTCGTCAAATCCGTCTCTGGATTAGCGTTGAACAGGGCATGAAAAAGCCACTTATTTTTATACTAGCCTCAAAGAAGACTGTACAATCGCGAATCGATCCTCTTTCAGTAGCGTGTTCCATTATCAAACCATTTATTATTACGCCTAATATTATTATTCTCATAATTCACTCATATTTTTATTTACATCTCAAATTTGGATTTCTATAGAAACCTCAAACAATCACCAAAAACTGTAAAAGTTCACAAAAATTTTAATCTCCCATTCGGTTTCTGCCTCGAGGCCTGAAAATTCTTATAACACCGCAGGTACATGTTGAAATGTTACGTTAATAAATTCGGGTAATAAGTCTGAAGGGGAGGTGAAATGTCCTATCTTTCGTAATGTAAATTCTGTCGTATTAATCTCCACTTCTTCTAAACAACTACAAATTTCACAGCCACACGTGGTGTTTTCGGCTTTCTGAAAGACTTACTTTGTCTTCCGTAGTAATATTCTTTTTTCCATTTTCTCGAAACATGTTTTTTTTATAGATATAGAAATATTTTCCTCAGGAACTATATAAAATATATTAAACTTAAAGCAATACTGTTTCTGAAAATTATCACATTCTTCTACGCCTCTAACACAAAACGTCATAAAATTATTATATATTTTTCTATCGAAGTGTTGAAACAAATTTTGTCTTTTAGAAAACAGAGTGGCGTCTGCTTACAAACACAACGAGCAAGGAGATGCAGACACCCGTGTGTACCAAATACCATGGTTGTGGATTTTGTAGTTATGAAGAAAGATGTACGACAAGTCACGGAAATGAACAGCCAACAGGACCGACAAACGAAAAGTACGATTCACCTTGTTGGCAGGAAAGTCGAGAGTGTCGGAATAGTTCTGGTCCTCAGCAACGAACTGGAGGACGGCATTTTGCAGGGCCATCTCTTGCGAACACTCACCAGAGAGCGGGTCGTAGCCAGCACCACGGGATGGCTGAGACTTGCCTTCGCCCCTGCTCCACCCATGCAGCCAGGCTTCCTTGTGAGGACTCTTCCGGCAATGAGTCGGCCACTGCAGCAGACGCGGACCTTAACGACAACTCCACCGATTTTGCGTTGCTGTGATTGAACGACGAACAGCCCCAGGTGAGCAGACAGCACCCTGGGCAAATGAACTACAGTGAGAATACGAGTTTAAAAAAATCCTTGCGCTTAAGAATTTAACCAGACCAATGCCTTGGAAGCTGATGGTTGCACGGCTGTTAATGAATTCTGAGCCTCGATTGAACCACAAATTTACATTGCTGTCAGTGGATTCTGTCCCAGTGAAGCTGAGTCCACCTTCTATCCTCGCAGTATAGTTATCCGTGTTTAATTTTAATATTATCCTCATATCTTAACCTGGCCTCTTAAATTGAGGTTTTCCGATCATAATTTTGGGTGCGCTCTTATCTCTACTATGGCTACAAATTATGAAGCTCCTCATTATTCGGCCCGCGGGCCACCAGTTGGACCACGCTGAGCTATGCTATAGGAAATATTATAATAGATCCTCATAAAATACACCGTGTTTCAAAAGTAGCTTTACAACTTCGCAGGAGAATATAAATTTATTTAAAGGACGTGCGCAATATTTTTAGATGCACAAATTTAGCCAAACACATCAAGTTTCATGTGACATACCAATAAAGCTGGTAGGCCACGTGTTTCTGAAGACGTCGTGGAACAGATTAGGGAAAGCTTCTCTCGAAGTCCACGCAAGTCAACGAGACGTGCATCTCGGGAAAGTGGGATTCCACATGTGACTGTTACGAAGACGTTTACACTTAAGAGCTTACATATTATCCATGGTGCAAGCCATTTCAGATGAGATAAACTGGCTCGTAAGAAATTTTGTACACGAATGTTGCGGCGGGTTGAAGACGACCGGCATTGTGTATCTGGACAGTTCCTCATTCCTCAACTTGACGAAGATGACCACTTCCAGCAAAACGGTGCACCCCCTAATTAACTCGGAGAAGTGCGCGAGTACCTCAACAACCGTTTCCCAGGTCGGTGGATTGGTCGGCCACCTCGTTCGCCGGATCTAACGCCTTTAGATTTCTTCTTGTGGGGATCGAGTGCACGTGTCACCCTTACCTGCAAACAAAAGAATTTTCCATCTGCTACTGCGCATGACATACGCAGATTTTTGGAGTTTCTCATCAGAAACTTTTTCGTCTTTGAATACCTCTCGATTCGAGAAGTTTTAGCTCAGCTTCGTTTTGTTCACAATTTTTATTTCCTTCTGTATTTTGTATTTATTTTTATCTTCTATCCTGAATTTGTAATTGGCTCTTGCAGTTGTTGAGTCAGCATGTTAAAACAAAGGCTTAAATTATTATTTGCGTACATCAAATAAACACCTATTTAATCCAGAAACATCAATCATTAACATTCTTTCAATTATCAAATCAGTCATTCTTTATCTTATAACATGACAGATAAAAGGGTCGATTACATCATTGTATTTCCCGCTACTTTATCTCGGAAATGATTGCGTCCAAATTATCAAAGAATTTGGCTGGTCCGAAAATCAGTGCCGTTATGTCGTTTCACTTTTTAAAAATGGTCCTTGACAAAAACCGCGTACTGATTGAGAACGCCATTCATAATTTCTGGGCCCTGTTCCAAGAGGCGTTAATTTTGCTCCCACCTCAGAAGTAAGTCGTTTCGCCATGTTATTATTACGAGCTACAGGAACTTAGAAATATGAAATTAGGGTCACCTCCAGTAGCACAACCTTCATACAAAATTTAGCCTGAATCAACACCGTCCTCTAAAAGTTAAAAGCGTGACGATCTCATAAGCCTACTTCTCATACTCATGTTCGTAAGGTAAGAAGGATAAACAAATTTGTGTGTTTCATTTTTGTTTGACAAAACTTTAACGGGTACCTACAGCGACGGACAGGCAGTGCAGGTTCACGTGCAAAAGTTACTCACACTGCCTGGACGAAGCTCACTTCAGTACACCTTATAAACGAAACAATCATTCTAATGAGATTTGATGTTCTCAGGTCGATGAGTTTCAAGATGGTTGTCTCGTGGTTGCTGTTTCATGCAGTCTGCTCTACAGGTGGTACAGACGATTTAGAGGCGCTTGCTGTCTCAATTATCAGGGTGATCTCCCTTCAGAATTATCATCTAAATCCATGGCATCATACTGCCAAGAGTAATTAAAGACGACAGCGTTCAAGAAGCGAGAGAGAAATTTTAGAGTTGATAAATATTGAAAACGCTAGCGAAGAGACGTTTCTGGAGGTCCGGGTGCTGCGTGAGTATGTGGGCCCACTACGCGATTATACACCTCTTACTCTAAATACTTGTCAGCGGTGGTTAAAATTACCAGGCCTGCGAGAGTGGAAGAGGCGCATTGACATTTGCATTTAAAACGGTAGCTATGAAAGAGAAACAACAAATTGCGCAGAAGAGAGACGTGTTTCTGCACGCAGAAATAGTCTTAGTTGTGGTAACTTAGTCCTCCGTTTCTGATGAAGATTTCATTTAAAAATGATTGTCCCAGACTGTCATTGGCCGCCGTAATTTTCGTTCAAAAAGTTAATGCGCTCTGAAATTAAAAGCTGTAAGCGACACGCGTCAGAACTGCGAAGTAAAACTTGAAAAATCTAAAATAAATACAAAGTTGTGAACAATCGTTGGAGTCAATTTATTACCATACTTTCTTTATATTTGTAGTTTAGGTTTGTGGTACAACAAAGACAATATTTTGACAAAATTTTAAAAATATATTTACAGTAAATTTTGGAGAGCAGGGTGTTAAAGATGAAGTTGGTAGGCGCGTTTCGCCTTCACTTGCCTGTAGTTCCTGTGTTTTTTTAAGAGGGTAGATGTCACTAATTACAACCTGTGGAGTGGTATTTCAGGCAGCATTTCGTTCGGCAGTGCAGTGGAGTGTGCGAGTTGGGACATCAACTTCAGCACTTTTGTCGTTAGATGGAAGAGGAGTTCGTCAGGGTGGGCATATAACGATCATCGAATATCGCAAGTTCAGCGGTGGCGGGATGTGTTCGCTGTTTTCCTTAGACGTTGCCGTCCCTGCGTATGAGGAAAATGGCGATTTCTGTGGCCTCCATGATCGTGGGATGCATTCTGAGTCTAGTGCAGATTTACTCACACACACACACATATATATATTGCCAGGGCGTGCAAGTTAATTTGATCTTATTTGAATTGATGTGTGTCATCTTTCCCCTGTGTGAAGGACGTAAAGTGGGAAATATTTTGGTTGCATGGAAGGTCGGTTTAGTTGGCCAGTTGATCATTAATGAATTGCAGAGTGCGTTCGTAGTAATAATTACGACTGTTGTCACAATGCGGATGTTTATTTCGGTATTTGGATTTGTTTCAGGTAGGCGTGCCTGCAAGCATATAGGATACTACAGCCGTTACGCAGTTTCGAGTCCATCATTACTACAGAGCTGACATTACCATTGTGCATGCTGGACACAATTGATCAGGCGATGCGGTTGGGATGTCCCACAGACACGTGTTGGCAGCCTCAGGTTTTGTGACTTGCTTGTGGAAATTCAGTAGCTGTTGATTTAAATTTGTGTAAGAGCTTATCACAGTGGACAAGGTAGAAGTAAGTAGCTAGAGTTACAGGTTGTAATGTTGGTTATGTGGCCACCGCACCACATTTGCACACATTTGATTCCTAGTGACCAAGTGTCGTGTGTTCGTAGCATACCTCAGAATGCCACAAGGAAGACCTCTGGCCCTCGTGCGATTACCTTGCTTTCCGAAGAGGTGTAAGGGGTTATAGATTTAGTGTGAGTGCCTTGTCTGTCTCAAAGAGGAGTTTGAGATCAGGGAATGTGGTGAGTGGCAACTTTCTTTTGAACTGTATCTGTAGTGTGTGTGGACTGGTATCACGGTGTCACACGAAGACATGGCAGACCAATTTGTCTGAATATCAGTGTTTCAGAAGATCAGTTGTATGCGTGATGGGGAAGCAGCTTATTTGGAGTTGGAGATGTGTAGAACCAGACAGAATGAAGCACCTGGAGCATTTTTGACTTGGATAAGGAAGTGCAGTATTCAGGTATGTTAGAGAGTAGAGTTTCTTTGCATTCCATAGATCCTTCTTAGGACTAAAATAAAGGATGGAGAACAAGTCATTTCATAATTTTAATTTTCAGAATTTTAAATATAAATACAAAACCACTTTAAATATAGATTATAGAAATACATAAATCTTAAGAAATTTCAGCAGAGGTGAAATAATCTGCATAATGGAAAAAGTGAGTGAAGAGGTGACCTCTCAATGCACGCTTGAACACCTTTAAATCATTTAGAGTTTTAATTGTTGGTGGAAGATTATTAAATAACTTGATACGATTATAGTACGTTCCTTTTTGACGTTTATTAGGGTTAGCATAGACTATACAAAAATTATATGCTTGTAGTTAATTTTTATTTCAGTGTTGTTGAGATTTGTCAAACTTGTTTCCACTTGCAAAATAAAAGTCTAGGTGTCCATGAAACCCAAAGTTTCTGGAAATAAATATGACATGCGCCCTGATGTGGAGAAAAGGTGTTTAGAATATTACAGTAAGTGCAGTACTTGAAAGTTACTGTAACTAAAACATTTGACTACTCTTACCAGTGAATCTGGCCTGCGTTGTCACTCGTTATAACTTGAAAGTGTTGCTTGTGTTTTCCAGGTCGTGGAGACAGCATCTAGTGCTTAGAAGTCAAGCACGACGGATCCGTTCTACCGTCGTCAGTGCTGGGAAATAATTTGCTGTTTCTTGGTGGCATCCCTGAATTTTAATGATGATGAGAATAGAGCGCAGCAGCTGTTCTCCTGTCCAAGGTATATAAGAGCAGTTGGAGGCAGAAGAATATTGTCAAACTAACCTCATTCTTGATATTAAAATAGTGTACAAAATAAAAGATGTTTTTCCAGCCTGATGGTACTAACATGACATAACAGATTGTTAATCACTGGCTTTTCAACGCAGAATTGTAAGCGAGTCCCAAGGCAGTCTATGAGGCACTGTTATAGATTTTTCTCTGAGCACCCAGAACTCATTATTTACTGGTACAGTGAGCCCGTTAGAGGCTATGACACAATTAGTTTGGGTTTAGTATCCTGCCAGTACCAGGAGGCTTCTACAAGTAATGTATTTCTTTGTCATATCATAAACCCAGATTTCCCATTTGCTCTGTGCCTCTTACATCAGTAGCTGATTTAGGAAGCAGCTACTGCATTGGCCACTGCTGTGACCATTGAACATTAGGATGTGAGTGTAATTGTCTTTACTCATTGTGATTCGCTGTTGCAGTTTTGATGATCCACATGTGGAGATCTCCGCAGTCCGTGGGATTCCCTACAGATTGCAGGACAAGCAAGCTACAGCCACTCACCAGATGGCAGTCACAGATAAGTTTATCCATTTGAGTAAATTGTTTAATAAACTTCTTTTCTGAATTGCAATGCCATTATTGAAAGAAGAAGACCTTTTTTCCTGAAAAGTAGCAAATGGTTTTAATGAAATGAAGAACTTGTCTATTTCTTCTATTGAGACTACAAAGAAACAATGAAGAACGTGATTTTTCTTTGCCAGTGTAAGGAACCACATTTTGAGGCTGACCTCCACATAGTTCTATAATTGAGAATGCATGGAGTTTACCTCCATGCTCCCACTGCCTCATGGCATTGCGCTTAGTTACAAGGATAACTTCAGCTGATATAGCGAACCATTAAATGTTTAAAAATCGCTTTCGGTGTTGGTTTTCTGTAAGTCCAAGTGGTGTTAGAACCCAAAGACCACTGTGAGAACCTGAAATCTCTCTTAAAACCACATTTAGTATGTGAACTGGTTGAAAGCGTCTGCTTCATATCTGGAAAAGCCAGTAAGGCCTGTTGTGTATGTTGGTAGGAGTGTTTGTTGCTGCAGCCATGAAAGAGTTACGACGGTGTGTTCCTTGTTTGTCACTACACAATGGTGGCGATATCACAGGAAGCTGGTGAGTTCAGTTTTATAAATTTAGATTGTTCAACATTGAAACAATTTATATTACTGACGGTGAAGCTTCCACCTTTGCTTCCAAAAGGCATTATAAAGTGGCATTACTGATGGTGATATGGAAAATAAATCTGAATGATACGGCTACCTCTTGCCCCTTGTCGGTTGAATTCACCTTAGTAGTAGAAGTGCTACAGATGTTGGCTGTGTTGTAGAGGCTTGCCATTTCTTAATCTTTCATTTACGTCCTTTCTCCATGACATCAAAACAGGCGAACCTGAAGGGCATGGACCGACTTGTGTTTGTAGACTCCCTTGCTGTCATAATGGGGCACGAGGAGAGGGAGCCGTGTATCTTGGAGACAGCGATCAACATCCTCGGCTCCAAACAGACGGCAAGAGACTGATATCGGTCTGAACCAGGCATTCGTTGTGTGAGTACATGAGCATTAGAATGTATTTGATGTGGTTGTCGTGTGAGAGAGATGAGTCTGTCCAATTTTATTAGGTACTTTAGATGTTGTGAACTTAAATGTGAGATTTGATATGTCGAAAGACGTAAATGTGGTGAGGGATTGGCATTATTGCAGTATCTGTGGTACGCTGGAGGCATTCATGATATTGTTCATAGGATATCAGAATGTGAGGTTTATTTATCCTTTTTAGATGTGGGTGGTGACTATTTGTGATAAGGTTTTGTTACACGTGAGATGTGTGCAGTGCTGAGGAGCCTTTAATATGGTCTGTTTACTAATTAATAAGTGAGCATTTGCCAGAGTAAGTAATTTAGTTTTGTGCACAGTGAGCGGAGCTGCCGGGATATTTTCTGTGCTTTTGGTTAATTTTGAGAGTTTGCTGTGTTGAGCAAGGGGATCGGTTACAAAACTTGTAAGTTTGGGGTGTGGTGTTTGTTATGAATTTGGATTTGCTTGCAAAAATGGAGATGACTGTCAGAGGTTCCATTTATTTGACACTTACCATATGTTGAGAGTTGTCAGGTGTCAGTCTCATGGACATGTGATGAGGCTCAGTATTACTTCTGGTATATTCCGTGGTTGTTGGTGGGGTAAGGGGATTTGCATTAGGATTGAGGAGTGGTGTGGTTGGTTGGAACCAAGTATAGAAAGGCAGTGCCACTTGCCAGTCACAATGTACCAGTGGTGGTGTTTGTCAGGATTGTTATTTTATGTCTGTAAAATGGTTGTGAAGAGTTCTTGGCTTAGGAAAGACTAATTTGTTAGTGTTGTCAGTCAGAGTGTTCCTTAGGAAGAATGTAGAGATTGTGTTTTTGTGTGTGTGAGAGAGAGAGAGAGACAGGCTGAAGTTATTGACCATTTAGTTTGGTTAAAGATTGTTGACCTGGAAATGAAATGATATGTCTGTTTGGTGTTCGTTGACCACCTTGGCTGCTCCCTCATAAATATATTTTTACATAACCCCTCCTTCCTCTCATCTTGGGCTCCCATATCGCACCCACGAAAACCCTCAGTTATTTTTTAGAGGGCAGAAATCAGGAAGGAAATGCATACAATACGAAACCCGTGTCTCCCCTCCTTTTATTTCTAGACCTTCTTACTACTGTAAGAATCCGTGCTGAAATGGAAGGGAGAGGACTTTAAGTGGTACAGCTCTTTTGCCAGATGTTTGTTAAAATATTAGATGTTCGAGCCGTCTGTGAGTGAAGTTTCCTTTGCGTATGATTCTTGGAGGTAGAACGTAGCTTTGTTTGTTGCACGTTTTATTGATCTTGTTATTGGGTATTCAATCAGCATATGATCATCATGTTGAAGGGGTCCCGGGATCTTAATAAACATTGTGACCTCAATCAGAAATTGCTGTTAATTCAGTAATCAGCGTGCACTAAAACTCATCTCGTAAAACTGTTTATGACGTAATGTCAGATACAAAATATTGTTTTGTAGAATTGCTTTCTTTATTTTGTTGTGTTTCTACTTGTTACATTGAGATTGCTGCTGCTGGTGTGTCATGGAGAGATGTTTCCTCAAGGTAAGAAAATTTGGTGGCTCTCCTTTACTTAGTGGGGAATCCCCACGTCCATAGTACAGAGTGTCTGAGTATTTGCGACCGGGTAGGTGGCCCCAGCACCCTGCCAGTTTCTCATAGTAACTAACTCCATCATGTTATGTGAATTGGGTGTGGAGCGAGAGAGAGAAGGCATTCAGTTGTCTTCTGGCAAACTGCTGCTTCTGTGGGAAATGTAAAACAGTGCATTTTGACATGGGGGAAGTCTCACATGCTTTGTGTTTGTGCCATGCATTTTGTTTTACAGACCTGCATGCGTTTCTCAGACATCCTACGTGTTAACATTCTGTTCATTGAATGTGTGAGTGAGTAGGATTCAGGTGGCTTGTGGTAGGGTCCAGCCGAACCGAATGCAGTTGTGAACACGGTGATGAACCTTCGCATAATTGCTGGAAATGTGACCATACGAGTAACCAAGACTTTGAATAAAAATTTGCCCGAAGATGTGGGCGTAGGTTTGCGGATTGTTTTAAAAAGGGTAGCAGAAAAACTGAGCGTAGTTTAGTATAATGAATGGCGCGTTGCTTTGGTTAACAAGGAAATGATCATTTTTTTACCGTAACTGAAACAAATTATTTACGAACACACAGTCACGAAGGTCATATTGAACGGCTTTTCGCGTTTGCTTTACTTCATCGTTTTGTCGTCTGATTTGACTTCGTTTGTCCCCACCATTTTCCTACGTAATACGACCATAATTCGTTGCGTTGGATACGTTACTGGGCGGGGAAAAAGGGACCCTTTGTAATTTATGAAAGTGACATTTGACAACTTGCTGAAGCGTAGCCTAGAACGTTTGTACATTGTCCGACAGAATAGGTGTATTTCTACATTGTTTTGAGGTCTTGTTCATCCTCGTAATCTTTAAAAAACAACTCAGCTCAATTTGAATACTAAGCAAAGTGTTAAAACTAGCTACTACGTGTTTGTCCAGGAAGGCACAGATGTTTTGTAGTTGGTAGTATAGCCAGTATGATCTGAGTTTTTATCCATTTTTGTTGTCTGGATTTGGAAACAGTTATTATTGATATATGATATTGTGTAATATTACCAGTTAGGATTCCAGTGAGACAGATTAGATGTTTGGAAGAAGAAGATGACAATAATGATGACAGTAATTGCAGTAAACTTGTCTTCGCGATGTGTGTGTTACTTTTTTTTTCAGAATTGTCACCTTTACTCAGAACACCTGATGTGATCTGGATATGCCATTCTGGTCGCTGTGGTGTGACAGCAGATAGGTTGCGGTGTTTAAATATCAGTGTTGTAATGCAGTTTGGAATAAGCAGGGTTCCTAATGACGTAGGATGTGGAAAGAGGCAACTCCATTCTGAATGAATCTGGTTACATGTGGAATGTCACGGCCATAGCACTTTGGAAACTCGGCTATGCTGTCAGAGGAATTTTGCACTTATCTTCATCCAAGATTGTTTCCTTCCACACAAAAGACTGAGCTACGCCGCAGTTTAAAATATAAGGTGACATTTTCATTGATCTGTCTTTTACACGAACATTTGTCATTTCAGAGTTGGTGACCATGAAATAATGACTTTTTGTACAGACTGGATGCAGCGGCTTGTTATCGTTTAGGTTCAGCTGTAACAAGGTAAATGTTAGGTGGAAGGAATATGTTGTTTGTGGCAATTCTTACTAATATAGAATATCACAATTTCTTATCTTATACAAGAATTATTAAGAAATCTGTCAAACTGCCCTCCACTCTTTCCATTTTAGTTTTGATTAGATCGATCATTGCTGGTGGACGTCGTGGTCTCTTACAATTGAACAAAGTTTGAGGTAAGGGATTCCTATTTATTATTATTGTTCATCACATTTAATGTTTTCATCTGCATTTTTGAACTCGTGTACGAGAATTAGACTTGTCTTCTTTTTAACACAATTTCAATTAACATTAGATTGACTTGTGTGTGTTCACGGCAACATTGATAATAAAAGAATATTCCAGTAGGCAATTAACTTTTTACAATTTTAAAGGAATTAAACGTGTTTCGTGGCCCAGAATCTTAATAAAAATATGTCGATGCTAAGAAGTGGGGTACATATTCTGAATAATAATTCTAACACTTTACAATTCCTGATACATCGACATTATTAAAGCGTTTTAGGGAACTCTGAAGAATTTTTATTTCGGATTTAGAAGCCTAATTATCGACGAATCTCCCTACATCAGCAGATTAAATCCAGGGAATGTTTGCTGTTATTGAGTGCAAAGTATTTATGGGTGCAAAACGTGGTCTTTCACTTTGAGGGAGGAACATAGACTGAGGGGCTCTGAGAACAGAGTGTTGAAGAAGATGTTTGGACCCAAAACGGGAGTGGGACAGATAAGAGAGAAAAATACTTGACGAGCAACTCACCCGATGTTGTTAGGGTGAGTTGAGTGTTTACAAGGCCTGAAGGGAGGAGACCTCGGCGTAGGTGGCAGGATAACATTAAGATGGATCTTAGGGAGACTCGATGTAGCGAATTGGCTTTCCGAACACGATAATGAATCATCTGGTTCAGTAAAGGAAGTGGGATGTTCTTTGACAAGCCGAGAACCATAGAATATCTTGCTCATTGCAGGTTGAGAGTAGTGTGATGTAGGCCCGATCTGCGCATGCGTTAGAACGACTTTGAGATTTTGTGACTGTTCCCAACTGTAATTCTCGCGTTCATTTGATAAATTTAAATGACGTATTGTGCTCTTGGTTTATATAAACGTGTAACTTAGGCAGGAAAGTCCTTAATCATGTAAGCTCTTACGCACTTTTACTTCTACAGAGAGAGAAGAACTCGAAAATTTTATGCTTATGAAAAGGCGTAACCTTCTTTTTCCAAAATTTGTTTGTTAACTGCCCGGTTCTGCAACAAAGGTCGCATAATTTCTGTGGCATGTTTTTGTAAACCTTGACAAAGATGGCTTACTACATCGGCGAGCGGGAGGTCATTGCCCCGATCAGCTGGTAATGCCGCATGGGTTAGTAAATGACGTCATAGCCTCGCGTCACACCCAGGACAGAACAGGACTCTGAAGCCACGGATAGAGCGAGCGATACAATCCCATGTCAGCAGATGCGAGTCGAGAGACCGACGGAAACAAGGCCATGAGAATAAAGCCTCAGTGGGAGACCCGGAAGGGGCGAGGGAGCCATCTCAAGCGTGCGCCGTGGATCATAAAGCATCAAGGATTGGACTGCGAGACGCGGGATCAACATTTCTAGATCAACGATCACGCAGGTTATGAACTGGCCGTGACACCAAATGAGACTCGAGTCCATGCCTACCGATTCGCTAAGCTAATTAAGAATCCCTGAGACAACCCATCAAAACCCCGAAATATCCCACCAGCTACGTCGCTCTCTGGGATGGGACGCAGTGTGCGACCAGCCACGTCGTAGCGGACGCCGCGATGTACGCGACAGACATTAAGGAGGCTAATAAGTCCTTTGAAAGTGCGACAAAGTTCAAATACTTGGGAAAAACAATAACGATTCAAAATGATGCTCACGAGGAAGTTAGGAGGAGATTAAATTCCGGAAATGCTCGCTACTTCTCAGTTCAAAATATTTTGTCTTCCCGTCTGATTTCTAAGAACCTGAAAATTAAAGTATACAAAATACTAATTTTGCCTGTTGTGTGGTATGGGTGCGAAACATGGTCAATTTCGTTGACATTACTGTGTTGAATATTTCGGGCACAAACCTGGGTCCACATTTTCGCCTTCCGCTGTTATGTTATGGCAGTGAGCGTCGGTGTGGACCGGCTTTAAGAGGCCGAGAAGTGAAAATGAAACTTAAAGATAAAAAGAAGAAGAAGAAGGCAGAGCTAAGACTCGAGAACAAGTGTCCATATCCAGAAAATCATTCCGTACCGAGCATATTTTATTAGCCACGTGATCTAATTAGAGGTTTGTGGCGACTATTACCGATTGGGTACAAAAATACTTTGTGGGGTGGAGTTATTTTATCACGTGCTCGAGGCTGATTTTCAAAAGATGCGTAATTTAGAATTTAAAAAGAACCGGTTATGACGACAGGCGTTTTACTTCTGTACGCTGTCAGAACTTTCGTTCACTGTTTAACGTTCAAATGCGGCAGGCAAACTTTTTAAATTTTGGGACTTTACTGAGTTACGATGCAACTGACCATGAATGCAGAATGCAACGTGCGTGTTATTTCAACAATTTTAGCGTTCGTGAATTTCTTGTCACAGTGAACTTACTAAAACTGCAGCTGTGGTAGCTTGCTTGGTGACACACGCTATGCGACTCCACCCCCATTTAAAAGAAGGTTGAGCTGAAACAGGGTGTTTCATGTTAATTGTCGTTGAAATAAAATTTACTGTGCGTTAGATGTATAACACACCTCTTTCGATCTTTACTTTTTATGTATGAGGGGATGGTTATTCATGTAATAAATGTTTCGAACCCCCTCTGAGCTTAAGATTATGGCAGAGCAGATCTCTATCTATCTACCTGTCCGAAAGTCCATCCACCTGTCTTTATTATCCAGAGTTTCCGCATAAAACACAGTAACTAAGTACAACAGCAGAGCATACAGGCTTGGATTCAAACCAGTAACCTGCCGAGTACGAACCCCATTCCACAGCGCCCAGTTCCCAAGCCGCGCGTCGATGCCTGTTCGTTGCTTGGTTCTCAGCGTCAATAACAAATATAATGCTCCATGCGCTGTGATCTAATAGGGCAAACCACGGAAGTCAAGAATACTTTTCCAGAAGTCAGATTTCTTGAATAGCCCAGCGACTATTACATTGTCAAGAAGCATTCTGTTCTATAGTTTGTTTCGCAGTCAAATCTAGAGCTCATAACGTGACGAGAACAGTCCTAATGTATTTGAATACATTTATACAAAGACTGAATAATGGCTACAGATTTTCATGAAGCTAAACCTACGATGGCTCAATTTTGTGGGCCCTCAGATTTTAATTGGGAAACTTGGATGTTTCCAAGTTAATGTATGTTCAATAATTCTCTTGTGTTTGGATTATTTACGACGCGAAACTTGGTCAGTGGCATTTATGCAGTGTCACAAACGCCTACATTTTGCGTTTTGGGCGAATGCTTTGTGTTGAAAAGCTTGAAACATTGGGTACTTGGCTAGTAACAGCGGAGGGATACAGAGTGACATAGCGTGGGAACCGCGGCGCGCCATTTGCTTGTCTGGTCTCTAACGTCACTTACCCCAGGTTAAAATTTATATAATTTTATGTGTGTCGAACTTTAAAACCCAAATAATAGGCGTACTAAATATATTTAGTGACGTCTGCACTTATTATTTTGATCATTAAATGCCGTCCGTTTGTTAGATTTAGCTTGAACCGTCACAGGATGTCAGGTGGGGTGACATCTTACGGGCGAAATCGCTCTTCATTTTTTTAATCGCGTAGCATCAGAGAGCCATTAGCCTTCGTAAGGGTGAGACGTGAGCCTGCCTGCAGTCTATCTTGGCCTACATCGTACGAATCTGGTATTGTAGAATAAGCAACTAGTGTTCATAAGTTGTATTAAATAGTTTACGTGAAATTAATTGTGATTTCGTATTAATAGAGACAAATTAAATGTTCTCGGAAACGTCCAAAAGCTACTTCACTTTTCTTTGTATAGTTGGATAAAAAGTAGTTCGTGGTGTGTGCAAATCAGGTCGTGTGAAACAATGAAGAAGTGTTCACTAAAAACGTCGTAACAGTTTCGTGATTTGAAATAACTTCGACTTTGATTTCACGTTGCTCGGTCAACAATTGCAAAATCATTATTCACGATATTCATTCCAACATGGAAAATTACGTGCGAAGTTGGTAGCCATTATGGCGTCTTTTTGCGATGTAGAAATATTAAATATTCAAGTCATTCAGAAATGAAGAACTTTTCCAAAATATTAAATTTGTTTGCCGACTTTTGAGCACGTACACAAAATTACTGCTGACCAGTGGCTTTGTAATCCGCGTAGCCTATAGGAACTGTACCGAGTACACATTAATATGAATAATTAATTAGTTGCAAAAGTGGTAGACATTTTGATTTTTCCGACATGAATATTCAAGCTGATCTGAATTATATTACATATTAATAATGAATGAGTTTTGCAAAGTTTCTAGAAGTTTCTCTTCAAAATTCTGGCGAACGTTTGGGAATCAAATTACTGTAGGACATTAATTGTTGATTGTCATTCTTATGATTTAGTCTAAAAATTCAGTGGTCCCATTGTAAAGTTATTGTCGTAGTTTCATGAAAATAATTTTAAATGCACTTGAGGAGATACTTAAATAATTATTGTGATAATATTATGTCAGTTCGGTTTCATATAAATTGATGAGTACATTTCAGTCAAATAGGGTTACGATGCACTCAGATGTCATTGCTAATATTAAATAGTTTTGTTTTCATATTTATAATCAGCTATTTACATGTGACATTACCGTAAAATGACCTCGCTCGGCTCACTGCTTGTTGCATCCGGAAGGCTCTCGGATAGATTCCCGAGCTGGTACAGAAGGTTTCGTGTTTTTATCCAGTTTATCAGCGCATAACTAGTCACTGTGTCTTATATTATACTTTATTTTCGAAGCTGCAAAATGATGTGAGCACTAATGTACCAAAGTTAAGTCGTGGGCAATTCTTTTGCTGATCCTGGGATTTTGGATTCGTGCAATAGAATGACGGACAATTGTCTTCCTGTGATTAAATGAAAAAGTTAATTACACTTGAGAAATGTGAAATTCATTTCTTAGGATGTCTGCACCATTCCACCCCTTCAAACTACGTTACATTTTATCTTTACGTCGACACGTTAAATGATTTGTTACATCTTTGCAGCTTTTCCTGTACTCTCGCGTAAAATATTCCCATTATCCATAGAGTCAGGAATTCTTTCACTATTTCATCTTCCAGGATAGGAAACCATGAACACTTTTCATCTCCTCGTAAACTCCCGTCGTTTGTTCTACTTAGGCTACGAAGTCTAAACTGCAGTGCGTTTAAAAAGTTCGGTTCATTGTGTTCAGAATTTGTACAAAACTTGAAACATGTTCGCCTGCACCAACAAATTATTCCCCATTATAGCCAAGGTTCTTGGATTGTGACTGAGTAAGAGCAGTAACTGTCAAATCCGCTGACGTCACGTAAATTAAACATTGATATAAAATTATTTGATGGCAGACTCCACACACGAATCGTACAAATTATCATTCTTTCTGCATGACTAACTCACTAATAAACCTAATAATTCTTTCCTTCTGTGTGCATGGCCGGCGAACACTAACTTTTCATGATTTGTACGTTCTCGTGTGCCCCTGCCATCCGTTGCTTCTTTGAATGTAGACAAATTTTAAATTTCGTTTCGTGAAAGAGCTTAAGAATGAACTTCAGTCGAAATCACGACAGTAAATAAATGGGACCAAAGGCGTCCCCACTCACAAATTCAAGGAATATTATAAAGAGTAGTATGATAATATTAAAAATGTCGCTAAATATATTACGTGTGATGGGTAGTTGGACAGAACCTTCTATTTAATGTGTTTTGTTCTGAAGTTTCGGTCAGGATTACCACAGTGAAGTTTGCAAATGTTGAACACAGCTTCCATATCAGGTGTTATGTTATCCTGACATTTCAATAAGAGCTCTTAATTAATTTACACCTCGACGCTGAATCTCTTTGTCCCTGTTTCGACTTCTCGATTCTCTTCCACGTCTTCATACATTACAACGTTTTCGGGAAATTCACTGCCACAAAAGAACACGGAAGTTAATTCTCGTCACCAGAAAAACCGAAATTCTACTCCTAGTCCGAACCATTTACCTTAAATTCGGATCTTAACTCCGTTTTAATAATATTCTCCTCCACTCCGAGGCCCCTTAGCTCGTGTCACGCGTTTCCGTGTCAAAGTTTTCTGCTAGGTTTCAAATTCCTTGGGCGTGGCCTTCTTGATGTAATCACAGGAAGGAATGAAATAAATGAAACTCCTTTAACTGATACATCGTTGTTATATCATCATGCTTCGAGTCGAGAATAATTTCAGTTATTGTAGAGTATGAACTTATGTAGGCGTTGCCTTAGTTTTCTAATTTGTTCTGTGCTAGAAAAGATGATTCCATGGACCCGGAATCAAAACTTTAAATAATTCATTTTGACCAAACATCGGACGGCCGTCTTCGCTATGTGAAACTGAATAAAATCACGAAACCAAGCAAAGAGGAGGTTTTTGATCAGAGGAGCTTATGAATGCAACCAGTGGTGGACGGAGCACGGAAAACCAAAACTGTTTTGTTATTGTTAAATTGAGATTTGCAGACATCAGCAACAAATCTTTTTAAAATTGGTTGTCTGTCCATTGAAGAGCCTCCCCCCCCACAGCTTATATTTTATACGCAACGTGTTATGTATGCTGTCTAAATGCCCAGCCAATCGTAACCATATTGATTTGTTTATGGCTGTGATGTTCTCACACTAAAAGGCCATGTTACACGATCATATAACTTGCCGAATTCGATGGCGCACGCATTCATCGCGAACTAACAGACATGTCGAAATTTCGTAGTTATATCGCGCGGTGTATTACAGGCAGGCAGGCTCTGGTCATTGCGGTAAGATTTTCGATAAACCAGGAAATATAAGAGAATATTTGCTCGTCAGGGATTTCGAAGTGTTTAGTGTTCAGTAAAGATTGGCTCAGAGTTTCGAAAGAGTGTAAAGTCTGTGTGTGAGTGAAGCGGCCCTCTGAGTATTTGTGGTTGTGTTGTGTTGTGTTGTGTTGTGCCAGCGAGAGACTTCGAACCAGGGACCATGGCAAGAGGAGCAACGCGCAAACAGTAAAGTTAAGAGAAAAAACCAGTGTCGGCCGAACCCCTAGTGGACGAGGACCCATCCGCTGGAGGATGGGCTGGGTGCTCGCGGCAGATCTTGTACGCCATAGCATCGGCACGGTCTTATCAGAGCGGCCAGGCCCCAGGTTGCCAACGATAACCACGTCGGTCCGTGCCAGGCAACTTGTATTTGACGCGGCGCCCGCCACGACTGAGGGCATGTTAGGTTAAGGTCAAGTTGGCAACCCTGTGCACTTTATACTTTTTTTTATAGTTTGTAAGTGTCCTCCCTGCCCTCCCCGATAGGTGCCCAAGTTAGGTCGCGTGCACTTAGCTTTTGTGTCCATGGCAATGGACGTTCAGTCAGGAGGGTTTGATATTTCTGTGTGTTTTTTTTATCACAGGGTGCACAACTTGACAGGTTCGGTCGGCACGACCAATGAAATCAATGCGAGAAGGAGAGACAGACAAAAAGAACTTTTGCATTCTCTTCCTGTGAACAAATCGCATTGCAAGGAAAAAGATTCAGTAAAGCCAAAATACGTAATTTGGTTCTTCAATCTTTCGCTTCAGTGCTGAAAGATTTGTCTGAATCTGTAAGGTTATTTATTGTCAGGAATTCTGAAGAGAAATATTATGTTTTGTTGTGTGTTTTATTCTGTGAACTGAATTACAGGTTATTCGACGTTAGAGAAAGACATCGATTGTGTTTTTTCATAAGAAAGCGTAATTCAGCGTTATCGAACGCAGATCAGTTACACGAACATTTTGCGTTTCGTTTGTCCGCGAGAATCGCGGAATTGGCGCCGGAGTTAGGATTTTGCACGACGAAAACTTCGCCGACGTAATAACGCGCTTTGGTTTGAACAAATTAGGAGTTTCGTGTGTTGTTCCGGGCCGCGAATCCGTGTCGCTGTTATTTTTTTCAGGAAGGCGAACTCCTTGCACGGGCGTAAAGGTAAGTGACAGAATAAAGGTGGGTGAGAGGTTCGACGTTGTTTGGTCCTCGTTTCCGACGTTTCGTTCTTCGATTCAGTGAACCGTCATTCCAGCGCGACAAATCTGAATTTCGTGTTCTCGTTTCATTTCCGATCTTATTGCGACGTCGTAAAAGCTCGATAAATTTTAGTCCGCGTTTTCGTTCGCCGAAGTGGATGGCCTGCAGTCGTGTCGCTTCGAAGTTGCGCTTGTCAAAACGGACAACTGCAGTGAGCAATCAGAAATGGCTACTAAACTCTGCGCATGCGCACAGCAGAAGAGATGAGTCACGGAGTCAACGAACAGCACAGGTAAGTTTTCTGAGTTCGTGTTCTTACTTCCAATGTATGATTGTTGAGCCGTTCTTACAGAAGTCGTTTTGTTTGTTTGTTTGTTTGTTACAGTTCCCGCTCATTTCCTGTGCCTCAACGTGGCGAGCGGGTGAAACAAAGAACGATGCACGTCCGAAATTGGTTTTCGGTTTTACTTTGACGGAAATCCGTCCATTTTGGTCACACTGTTTCGTCTGTGCGCGGTTATGATTCGTGATTTGCCCAAGTTAATTGTCCTTTAACCGTTTTAATATTATTTCGCGTCGCCTATTGACACGTGTTCGTCTGTCTTATTTTCTCCAGGTTGTGAGGATTTGAATAGGAGAGTCGACTTATGCACATAAGTGACGTGGAAATTATAATGGAAATGTCCGGGCAGTATTTTACGAAGTTGTGATTCATCGATTTTGATTAACATGGTTCGGGTAATTTGGACAATTACTCGCGGACGGATACGATGAGACTAATGGGTGGTCTTTAAAAAACACAGACGAGGGGGATTGTTTTGGTTTCTTAATTGTGACACTCTGTGGCACTTATAAAAGTGTCAATTATTTGCTTTCATGAATGTACAGAATTGAAAAATTTGACAGGGTGACCAAAAATGCTCGGAATGATGAAAGAACGTTTTGATATTTTGGCCAAGCAACGGAAGTGTGATGATACAAACTTCTGTTAAACCTCTGTTGTGTGACCACAGAGTTGTATTCGTGAATCTGGTAATTTAGAAATTATGGGGATGCATCGTTCCTTGGCCAAACAGGATGAACCTGATAATTTTAAATAATTTCCTGGTCACCAAACCCTCGTTCACAGCTTCAAATGCATTCAGTTTTTAGCTTTTCAAGAAGTTCCCTCTTACAAATCCTGCCATTTCAGTCTGAACCTGTAACCTAGCAACCTTAAATTTATTTTCATGTTAGCGATGTCATGTGTTGAATGTTAACCGAAGAGATTTTCTGAATCTTTCCGAAATTATTCACGTGTCTGTAGTAATAGCAGTGCCTGGATCCAGTTTCTGAAATTTAATGTCTGAAATAGTCATTCTTATAAGAATTTCTCTAACTATACATGAGTCAATTAACTCGACTTTTATCACAAGAATAATTTTAACATTTGCCTTAACGTCACGTATAAGAATTGTGGAATGGAGGGCTTAATGTTCATCAAAAGGTTTCAGGTAACTCGTGTCATCCCTAGCTCAAGTTGAATTTTGACACTCTGTGAAAATGATGTACGTAAATCTGTGATTTATCGGAAGGTACTGCGCCTGCAGGTACTTGGAACAACTAACAAAAACCAGGACAGCTCATCCGCAGTCCAATTCTTGAGCACAGGACGTCCAGAACACAGAGCAGAGGGGCTACGCCTTCAACAATTCATCATCACGAAGTTTTGTTGTTAACTTGATGCATGTTTTTGGATATTTCCTGGGGATTGAATTAGTTTTTCTAGTGTTACAGGATAATGTAAGCAGAGCCAGCGTCTGAAATGTTGTTTTTTCAACAAAAATATATTTGTTTCGAAAGTGCAATTAGCCTCTTTACCGTCCAGTAAGATGTTAATTTTAACTTTGTCCAGTTAACACAGTTTATTCCAGCAGAATCAATACAAATCACATTAAAATTACGCAATTTATAATATTTCTCTTTAGAGTAAATTAAATGTAAAAATACCTTCACGGCGACTACCAAAAACACGTAAATAAAACCGAGCGCCTTACTCCAGACTCCTCCCAGTTCCACAAGAGGCGCCACCATCACCTCGTTTTCATCTCGTGCTACCAAGGTCTCCTACGTCGCACTCGCATAGCAAATTATGATGAGCATTGACTATTATATTAGGAGCAAACCTTCGTGTGTTTTTAAACATAATTCTCGTATGTTCTAATGGTGGTGCAATGTATTCAGTACAGCTGTTTCTCTGTCGTTCAATATCCTAGAAACAAAGCGAGCTCCTGAAACGCTGAGCGATGGATGAACACAAATCTTAGTACTTAGTACATCGTATTTGATTCTGTGTAAAAATGTTGTTTTGAAATTGATGTTGCTAAAACTTCTGTCATTATTTACGAGATAAATTGTTAGTATTAACGGAAATTATGAATTGTAAAATAGTATCAAAGATTCTGGACTGAGAGCTGTGTTTTAAGTCCACCTGACGTCATATTTTCAGGGGCTTAAAATGTCGCCTTTGATACATTTCATTGCCTCTTCTTTCTCAATTCCTCGTGGCGTCTGTTTCGTCTCTGTCTCTGAGAGTTTGTTTCTGTTTTGTGCGGTCGAAATTGGAACTCCATTACGACAACTGAATCATCCAAATTCGAAAGAGTTCAGAGAAAGTTTCGTGCTTTGTGCCACGGTAATTACGAATGCATTTTAGTTACAGTAAATATCTCAGGCGGCGTCTTGATGACTTCCCTTTTCAATTCGTTTAAGAACAAAATTAACTTTTTCCGTGTTTGATTTTGCCATTTTCCTAACCTCTGTACATTTACGGTTGGTCTCAATTTCAAGGTCAGAGGCGTACTGCGTGTTTTTGTGCAGTAATTAAAGTTAAGATTCATCCGCGAAAGACTTGCTCGTGTTGTGTTGGTGGACGTGTATTCGCGTTAATAGACTTCTATGTCACTTTTATTATATTCGATGTAAAACAGGGCAATTGATAGTACGAATTAAAATAAATGTATGCTTATAAAAAATCCGGACAATTTGTGACCGAATGTCAAAGTATCATAATAATTATACACTGTCGTCTTCGTTACTTCAATGCTACACGAATATTCAAAATAATAACGTGTAAAATTTACTGCGATGTAACTTAATGAAGCTTCTACAAAGTACAGTCAAATAATTAAATAACTTTAGAGCGTGATGGAGCACGTACACACAGACGTAGTGTTCCGTGACCGGAAAAACCTAAATGGAGAACAGCCCGTTAAATCGGAAAATGTTGTGGGAGATTTGTCGCCAGTTACGAGAAAAGGAGAAAAGCTTTGACCTTGGTAGTGCGCGCAGAGCATAAGGAAAATGTTTTCTCAGCTAGAATACGTTCTCACGGCGGGGAGTACGAAGACGCCCGTCTTCTGCGTTGTAGCGCCGCGAAGTCTGGTAGGAGGTCCCTCCTGCCTCCATCATCACGTCGTCTTATCGCCCTGACGATGGAGGCATCAAGCAGCGACCAGATATACTACGTCGGTTTGAAGCCGCAGATTTACAACCCTCAGACTTTTAGAGAGGTCAGAACTGCCGAGGTCAAATCTTTCGCCCTGAGTCAGGAATAATATGCATAGCAGATCGTTACAGATTGCACAGTCCTTTAATTACGAGTCGTAGTTCGTGAGTTTTTTTCTACGCACTTGTTAAGTAGCTGAGCGTTGCCACGTACAGCGCTGATTAGATCGCTTTAGCCTTTATGTCCGGATCCCTTGTTTTCAGCTGCACTTGTATCGTGTCTCAAGGTCCCCTCCCCGTCCTCCCCTGCGCCTCATCGTGGGAAATTGCAGGTGTCCGGAGTCTTTTTCTGTAACTTGTTTGTCAACTTGTTTTTCACCTGAAAATAAATAACTAAAGCCTCAGCTGAGGGATCTTTAATTAAACCCCGTAAACCCAGCAAAAGAGTCCCATAAATCCCTTCATCGAACCCAAACCCACCTTGGCAACAAAGCAAAGAAGAAAGCGAACGGTTACACAACCTCTTCAAATGCCATGCTTTCAGCTAACAGATGTATTTATTTATTCGCGGTATTTTGTAAGGTACTTTTAGGTATTTTAATGAATAAGCACAAAATATTACCACAAAATACACAAAACTAGGAACTTGATTTAAGTTAAGGCACATACGGAGTAATGGAAAAATGAGACAGCTCTAATCAAATGGGGAATTCGAAGTATCTTTAGGAGATAAAATCGAATACAGAATCAGCTTAACAGATGATAAGCCGGGCCTGAACGAAGACTACGCCTTCTAACTGCCTGGTACCTCGACAATACCTCACCAGAATGCGCCACTAACCAGGACGTGGTTAACATAACACATCATTTATTCCGGCCCGAGTCCATTGTGTTACAAGACAGAACAGTTTCATTTCTTCGAGGATACCAGCAGAATCTAAAGTTCTCACGGCGGTAAGAACGAAATTTCTTTCGTTCTGGATTGACCACTGATCGGCGCTGCAAACCAAGGACAAAGTCTTTCCTTCCTCAAGCGCAGAAAAATCAATAACGTCCCGAAGTTCCTCGTCCGACAGATGGCAGGAGAGTGTTGATGTAGACCGTGCACGCAGCTAGTTTCAGCTCGCAGACACAGATAGCGCGCGTGTCAACACTTCCACTTCCTGTTCGTACGGCGCATGTAATGATGACGTATATTGATTTGCACGTGTTTAACTATAAACATAATTCACTATGGCATGTAATTAGCAAATGGTCATTTTTGGTCCAACAACACAAAGTTTATTCGCGGGAAATCTGTTGTCTCGTCTCAGTAAATAAAGAAATAAATTAATGCCAGACTGCGTGACCAAATATCCAAAAGACAGTCGCCTTCCTTTGAATTTTAAGTTAATATTCATTAACGATGCCATTTTATAATGTCTCAACTTTTCGGTTCATAATTAATATATGATATAATGATTACCAGTCAATGGCCCATGAATATTGGTCATTTGGAGAGAAATTTTAACTGTGAAAGAGGCTTAGAGCCTGCCACTTCAAAACCATCGTCAGTATAGGCTTCTACTGCACATTCTTCACTTAACCGGAAATCTTCTAGAACTATCTAAACAAAAGACGGAGCCTAACGAAGGTTTATTGCGATTACATACGAAATTCTTTCGCACTAAAAGGGCTATAAGCTGTCTATTTCTTCTTCCTACTTTTTAATTTCTGTTTTGCATGGATCAGAGTCCTTCATCGGAATCACTCAAGAAATTCATTGAATCCAAAGGTTCATCACCGTGTTCACAAGATTATCCTTATTCAAATTCAACCCACTCTCTAACATTTAACTTCATTACAATCCATTTTAATATTATCCTTCAACTTACTCTTATGTTTCAGGGTAAATTTAAAGTGACATAGAAGATGCTGTAGAATCTATTTTTCTTACAATCTCTGATTGATTAATTAGGTTAATGGACGTTTAATAACTTCACCTAGATTCTAGGTTGTCCCCAGACATTGTGGAAAAGGGAAGGAAACCCCCGTCCTGCCAAGAATTGAAGCCCGAACGCCCAGTTCGTAGCTAGTAGCCTGAAAGAAACGTCGTGCCATTTCAGAGGCCCCAATCCGGATTGACGGAGGCGTTACTTATATACTTTGTATATCATCTTGGAAATTCAGCGGACGCCGACTTCCTTATGAGCTCGGCGTAAACCGTAGTCAGAAATGTGGGGCGAACGCGATGCCTTTTCTAATAAAGTAACTTTTCTTTTGAATTCGAATCGTTTCATTGGAAAACAGAGACAGACAACGGCGAACGAATAAAATGTACGGAGAAGAAACATGGATCTGAAACAAGAGGGAACACAATAATAATTGTGATGTTACCTCTCGTTCGATGTTTGTCTTTTCCACGGATCTGCGTTCTGGCATTCGACAACCGAAACCTCCCAATCGCAACCCACACCGAGGAGTCGCAATATATCGGTACAACCCCCCACGCCTCCACCCCAACCCGCGTTATTAGAGCCAAGGACTGGAAGGAGGGGAAGAATGGAGACAGAGCCCTTGGGCAAATCATCTCTTTTATTTTACCTCCTGTAGCAGAAATTTCTTTTCCGAAGTATCGCCGTTGTCATGCGAGCAGAACGACGCTGTAAACGTTGGATTTAAAATTTAAATGTTGACGAGTATACTCGTCACTACATTTAAGATTTATTTATAAACGAAGTTGTAACATTTGATTTTTTGTGTTTGTTTGTAACAAGATTTATGAAGCCAACGCTCATATTTGCGGTGTAGAACGGTCATCAGACACTGAGATCACTGGTTCGAATCCCGCTGACGACATTTTCGCCTTGCAGCTGCGCATTTTGCGACGAGCTCATTCCGCGTCTACCGTCAGAGGATTAAAAGGACGAGTTTCTCACACGCGAAAATATTTCCACACTACTTTCAAATCCTGTACACCATCTCGTGCATTTTGCAAGAGGACTTCAATGACTGTCGGCCATCTTCATAAACCGTTGTCATGTGGTCCACGGTTCACATAGAACAGGTCAGTAGGAATGACCTTTTATTCCTTGCATTGGGTTCAGACTCTGACCACTAAAAGGTCCACGGCCGTGTTCCTGGTTTTTGCGCCATGTAGAGTAGGCGACTAGCAGCGTCAAAGACAAATGTTTCGGAGACTAACTCTGTTTCCATCATCATGTTAAGTTAATGTAATTCACCGATGAGTCCGTGACACCGTTTCAACTTGCAACAACTGCCGACTCCTCTCAAAAGAAGTCTGCGTTTCAAATATATTAATTTCCCCCACTCATTCCGAAATCTGAGATTTTGTAACATCATTGGTTGGACTTCCCGCTTAGATTTGTGATTGGTGGAATATTTTAAATTCAAGTCTCTGATTGGTCGGTTCGATACCCGAGGCCAACTGTTACAGTTTACATCGCGTGGAGACGCTAGGTCACTTATGCCTACTTTTGCATTAACCCAATTAATAGGGGTCGGACCTCCCAGGGGCGAAATACTGCAATGGCCAGTTGAAAGAAGTTTCGAACTTCCTGGATGTGGATTTTTCGAAAGGACAGCTGACATTGCTTCGTCCTTGATGGGCGGTCATAGTCCGAGCTCGACCTCATGGCTAGACGATTACAGTTGGTTCTTCCTCAGGCACATGGCACAACTCGGCCAAATTTAATTTTGCAATTTTTTAAATAAGACACGTAGATCAGAAATCGATACAAAATTCACAGTCTGTTGCCTTCATAATGACGTTTTTGTAAACGATGTTCATGAAGCAAGAACATTTAATCATGACGGTTTCGTAACTCGAAACATGTCGCCACAAGTGGATTCATTTAATACAAGACGTAAAGAGAAACTGCTGTGTGTTGATGAATGGTAATTTTTTAGATAAAATTAAACGTTTTTAAAATAATTAATTTCAATAAAACTTCTTGAGCAGAAAATAACGAGAAGAAATAATTTTTCCTTCTTTGCTGCAAACAAAATTTCTCTTTATTTTATGTTTTTGTAGCTACTACACCAATTCCTAGTTTTCTACATTATTTTCAACAACAACAACAACTGTGTCGTGAAGAATTGCACCAGCTCAGTGACTTCGCTGCCCTCCCGCGAGCGCCGCTCCAATTAAGGCCTATCCGTGTATTCAATGAGAGTCGGAGATCCTCGCCCACCGACTGAATCTATGTCAAGGTATCCAGAGAAAACCTTGAACTCTTTCCACGCACCAAAGTAAGAAACGATGTAACCACACCAGGTTCAAACCCGTCGCTACATCAACAGAAGGAGTGTTACGTTTCTCCTTCAACATTTTTTTACGTTTCTCCTCCATTAATTTCTCTCTGTATTTGTAGGCGTAATCGCTTGCATTCGGTAGGTTCTCGATGACACAAGTCGACATCCCGGATCTACAAACATTCATGTCTGCCGCCTTGTCCCTGCAATTTGAAATATTAAAAGTGAAAACAAATTCTCTTTCATCGTCCATTAATATAATCTACACTCAATATAATTTTTATCACATTTCGCAGACACAGTTACAGAAAATATGTGTGTATATATACTTGTACTTTTGGGGTTCTAAAATATCAGAGATTTCGGTGTAGAATGTAGAGATTGTGTTTTTGTGTGTGTGTGAGAGAGAGAGAGACAGGCAGAAGTTATTGACCATTTAGTTTGGTTAAAGATTGTTGACCTGGAAATGAAATGATATGTCTGTTTGGTGTTCGTTGACCACCTTGGCTGCTCCCTCATAAATATATTTTTACATAACCCCTCCTTCCTCTCATTTTGGGCTCCCATATCGCACCCACGAAAACCCTCAGTTATTTTTTAGAGCGCAGAAATCAGGAAGGAAATGCATACAATACGAAACCCGTGTCTCCCCTCCTTTTATTTCTAGACCTTCTTACTACTGTAAGAATCCGTGCTGAAATGGAAGGGAGAGGACTTTAAGTGGTACAGCTCTTTTGCCAGATGTTTGTTAAAATATTAGATGTTCGAGCCGTCTGTGAGTGAAGATTCCTTTGCGTATGATTCTTGGAGGTAGAACGTAGCTTTGTTTGTTGCACGTTTTATTGATCTTGTTATTGGGTATTCAATCAGCATATGATCATCATGTTGAAGGGGTCCCGGGATCTTAATAAACATTGTGACCTCAATCAGAAATTGCTGGCAATTCAGTAATCAGCGTGCACTAAAACTCATCTCGTAAAACTGTTTAATGACGTAATGTCAGATACAAAAGAAATGTTTTTGTAGAATTGCTCTCTTTATTTTGTTGTTTCTACTTGTTACATTGAGATTGCTGCTGCTGGTGTCATGGAGAGATGTTTCCTCAAGGTAAAACATTTAGGTGGGCTCTCCTTTACTTAGTGGGGAATCCCCACGTCCACTCAAAGTATTTGCGACCAGGTTGGTGGCCCCAGCACCCTGCCAGTTTCTCATAATAACTAGCTCCTTAGCACCTACAGTCATCATTCCACCACTTCTAAATGATGTTCTGTCATTGCCCCAGATGCATTTCTCTCGTAATCATTGTCTGAGTTTCCTTGTGATGATCTCAAGGTCGTCCGTCACATGTCACGTGAGTTGGAAGGGGAGGGTGAGGTTGAGATAGAGACGCAGTTGTCCTCTAGCAATCTGCCGCCAGAGGCACGGGCAGCCTCCCCGTGACAGCGCACTAACACTTATATATATATATATATTGTTATTTTTTATTCTTACCAAGTCGGTATCGGCGCCGTCTGACTTTGCCTCAGAACGCGACCGACCAAGTAGCATGCACCGCACTCGCGCGCGCGCACACAGAAGCCACGGCGACGTACTTTGTGTGATTTCTTATTATATTATGTTTTTACTCTTTTTTGATTCTACCAAAATTTCTTATTCTCTCAAATATATATATATATATATATATGCATATTTATATACACATGCGTATATATATTCTTAATTTTATTCTTATGTAGTCGGTATCGCCGAGGGACTTGTGCTGTCAGGGAACGCGGAAAGTAGCACGCACCGAAGAAGTTAGCCTCAGAACGTGACCAGCCAGTATCACGCACCGTGTGACTTTGACTCAGAAAACAGGCAGCCAACTACCGCACACAAACGAGACACTTTAAGCTGCTTGTACGTGATGTTTATTTATTTTTAAGGCAAGTCCAACGGTGCGTCGTACATGGACGGTCGAGCTCTGCAGCAATGTCTACTTCAATTTTTTTTCGGAATATTTCAAGAATTTTTAGTTACTTTCGACTTTCACGCCATTTAGAACGGGCAGAAATCGGGAAGGTAAAGCATACAAAACCAAACCCGTTTCTGCCCTCCTTTTATTTCTAGAACTTAATACTACCGTAAGAATCCGCTGGGTCTCGAACTGCCGACGTCGTCCTCCTACGTAACCCATTCGGCTACGAAGCGTGTGGTAGATTAGGATTCTGGATCGACCTGTTATTCCGATGCCCTTCTCCCGCTGAATACGTAGTTTATTGGGTTCGTTACTAGAATTCGTTGTGGCCAAGTTCGCAGAGAGAGAGAGAGAAAGGAAGACAGAAGTGGGTAAAATTTGTTGCGTGATTGTAGTCTTTGGGTTTATGTAAAGAAATTCTCAGACACCAACTCCCGGTTAATGAGATGGTCTCTCAGATTAGCGGAGTTCGATTTCCACCCAGGATAGTCTATCCAGCATGTAGACGCCCTAAGTCGACACATCGCGACCCTCGAAAACAACCCCTTGAGTCGGGAAGACATGGCTACAGCAGCAGAGCGACAGTTTTCGTCAGCGTCTGTAGAAATAACTTTGACAAAGGTCAGTTCTACCTTGACAAAAATGGCTAGAAACTGACCGACGTTTCAGAGGTGCTTACTTCCTGCATCATTGGGCAATCATCGCCCTGATGATGGTAGGTAATAAGCACCTCTGAAACGTCGGCCAGTTTCTACTAGATTACTTGCCGCTGTGAGAAGCTGAAATCTCACTTACAGCAAGGATGTTTCTGGCAAAGTGACAACTTGCAAGATCAAGAAAGAGATGGGGGATACCATTGAGGTACGTGGACTGGATCCGTGTGGCTTGGCACTAGGACAGACGGAGGATTCTGTTGATCCTCGGGGTTCTGTTAAAGGCCTGCTTCGTGTTCGGCAGGTCCCGGGTTAAAATCTCGGCTCAGAGCCCGGCTATCTCAGCCCCTTCAGGCAAATTCCGGGATGGTACCGTAAATTAGGCCACGACCGCTTCCTTCCACATCCTTTCTAATTCATTATTCATTGTCTTCCTCTCATTCGACGCTGTGTAATCCGTTGAATTGTAAAAAGATAATCACGTGTACGCGTCTCACGCACGGCTCTGCCTGATTTCCGCTGGCCGTGACCTAAGTAATTGGTTCACGCGGCGATTTCTTGCTTCAGGCAGGATCCGGTACGAGAGCTCGTGGCAGAATTTCCTGAAGAGGACGTCTGCATTTTATGGCTGTCGACACGATCACTGTGATGGAAAAGTTCTCTTATCACGGAATGTTAAACTGCAGGTTGTGTCTCAAATATTTTTAGATGCATTTAACTCTTTGAAGCACAGTGGTAACTATATGTACCACCTGCAGTTATATTTATGGGGTCTTCTTAAGGTACAATTTGGCTGCACGCGATAGAGACGGACTCATCGCAGCTTCCCGCCACTCACTTTTGAGGTGACGACCGAGACATGCGGCAAAGTGTTTGTTTTGTTGAGACGCGTGCACATATTCTGTGAAAAATGAGTATAAAAATGCTTCTAAAAAGGTTACTCGAAGAAGAAGAAGAAGAAGATGTGTTGCTGTGTTATTTGTTGCGAAAGAAAGAAAGAAAGAAAGAAAACCTACGAGTTCAATATTCAAAACCAGACGCGAAGAAGGGTCTTTCTGTCTGTTAATAAAGAATCATTTATCATTAGAAAAAGAAAGTTTCAGGAGTTATTTCAGATTGAATCAAAAGCAGTTTGGTTACGCACTGAGTTTAATAGGAAAAACATACAAACAACAAAAACTGTCGCTCACGTTACGGTTAAGTTTCTTATATTGTATTATTACTAATTATGTCACAAATGTAATGACAATTGTCTTCATTCTGTGATGTTGGTTGGTTCGGGGGTCGAGGCAGTTCTTATAGGAGAATGTGCTGATACCTCAGATGAACTTGGGTTGGACATCCCATGTTGCTCCTCGCATATCCATCTGAATCAATTCATAGTGACTTAAAATGTTAGCTTGTATTTTCAAACGTGGAGCCTTTACGTGGTTCCCAAATGAAGCAATTTCGTCTTCAATTTCTGTATCAGTGTTGGCACTTAACTGTTGCACGAGATTATCAAGAATATCATCATGATTGTTGTTGCGTCTTTTTCGTCGTGGAGGCTGTGGTACAGAGGACTGCGATGCTTCATCTGGACAACCTTCGCTGTTTTCAGTCCGAGTCTCAAACTGTGCGTTTGCCGCTGAATCTGACTCAACATTAGATGCAGTAGGTCTTTCTGTTGAAACCGGTTCTAAGAATTGGAGTCTCTTGAAAAAATCCCACTTAGAATTTTTCGGTGGTGCAGCTGATCCGGTTGACATTTTTCTTTTGCGTTTAAATCGATTGTATGAATCCCGTATATACTTCCAGCGTTTTCTACAGTCTCCATCTGAAATGAGAAAATACGCCCATTTTCGTGTGCGTGTTCTTTGTGTACGATATCACTTATTGAGTGATTGACAATTTTTTCCCTTCAGATTTATGGCGACTGGCGAAAGTTACGCTTCACTATCGTTTGCTTACCGTATATCAGCGCGTCATATTTCACCAATCGTGAAGGAGGTTCTTAGGTGTTTAAGAAACGCGTTGGTACCTCAACTCATGCCTGAACCTACGCAACGAGAGTTTCAACGCATTTCAAACGAATTTTGGATAAAATGGAATTTTCCGAACGCCGTTGGAGCCAATCTCTTTCAACTACAAAGCTTTCTTTTCTATCGTTCTTTTAGCCATCGTG
This sequence comes from Zootermopsis nevadensis, assembly GCF_977971745.1. Taxonomy (NCBI): domain Eukaryota; kingdom Metazoa; phylum Arthropoda; class Insecta; order Blattodea; family Termopsidae; genus Zootermopsis; species Zootermopsis nevadensis. The sequence continues at coordinate 18,683,551 of NW_028259143.1, forward strand.
GACGCTAATTACAAGTTTATTGCGGTCGACGTCGGTGCGTATGGCAAAGAAGGTGATTATTGGAAATAACTTTAATCTTCCGGGTCCTGAGTGCCTTCCGGGAACCATTTCTAACTTTCAGGCGAAGCATCGGGTCTCGACGCGTATCTGATGAAGTTGCAAAGAATGACGTAACTGAACAGACATTCAATTATCGCCTTTGTCGTGCCGGAAGGGTATCGGAAAATGCATTTGGGTTGATTTGCCAAGTATTTTGAGTGTTTTATACACACATAAACATTTTGCCGGAGACATGTGATGATTTGATATTAGTCGCCTGTTACGCGATGGATTCCTAGTAAAAATCTGGAAAAACTTTCTATCACTTCAGTAATGACGTGGAAACAACGCCACCAAACACGCACTCCTTATCTCGAGCAAGAGGCGAGATAAGAGAAGAGTTGAGAAAATATCTCATGTCAGACGCTGGTGCAGTTTCTAGGGAAGTAGATCGCAAAAACCTGGTAATAATCCATTCATTGCATGACGTGTTTAAGTCTAGAAGACGTTATATTGTATTATAAAAACGCAAACAACTAACCACTTTTGTCTAATTAGTCGAGCTTCGGGATTTAGAGGGTTAAGTCTGGCATTTATGAAAGCGACAGTGAACTTATGAGTCCTGCAAATTTCGTGACTGTCAGGCATCGAGCAGGACCCCGTTCCTTGGCGTATAAAAATGTATTCTGTGAAAGTTAAGTTGCCACCACGCCCCGCAGTAAAGCTGACAACCGATTTCAGACTACGTTGCCGATAACTGGGTTACACCGAACGCCTATTGATTGCAGCATCCTTGGCGATGTAAAAGTCTGACCAGAACGAGCTGCATGGAGCAGAGTCCATCTTCAGCCCTCGGTCGGTCGGCTAGTCAAATTCTGAACGAAATTCTTATCTCCTTATAACGCAGTTTCCTCCTCGCTCTTGTCACTTCATCCGTCTCGGGTCCAGATATTACCCTCAGCGCTCTCTTCTCAGACACCCCGAGTCTGTGTTTTCGCTTGAAGTGAAAGACCGGGTTTCACACCCATACAAAACAGTAGGAAACATTCGTTGTTAGAGAGGAGACGGGAAACAGAAGATTGTGAACTGCGGGCGGGAGAATGTGAAGGTGCGTCGTGCAGTTGTAATACGCTTGGAAGTGCCTGAGGTAAAGTTGGTAATCGGCTTCCTCAGACGTTGGTAGTATTTCGTAGGATTGGCGGGCAGATTGAAATAGCTGAAGATTGTCAGTTTGTAGATAATAATATGAAGAGTTTTATTCAGTCTCAAGACAAGATCAAGTTCACGCGCCCTGGGACCATGAAGTTTATGTATAATATCGAAGAAGGTGGCGTGATGTCATTCTCTTTATGAGTGCGACCTCACACGTGATCTCGTTACAGGCGATGACATCGTAAGGAAACTGTTATCACAGGAGGCGTTGTGAGCTGTGAGGGCGCTCTCATATTACATCTGCTTAATCTCAATACGTGGAACTTACACAGTGTCTGAATTTAATTCGGATGGAGTTCGGACCTCAGCTTCTGGGGAATGCGGTGATGATCCTTCGCGGAAGTGTAGGCAACTGTCAGTTGCTCGAGAGACGTGCTAATTCCTTTCTTGTAGCTCCTGAGAAATGCCGCCAGTCGTTTTTCTGGGTCTCTCCGACTGTCGGTTGTTTCCATGGAGACGGTTCCCTGACCTTGACCGCTATTTGTGATCTGGCCTTCGGCGTTGTGCGAGGGCTGGGCCTGCCAAAGAATTACGGAATGTTGGTCGTTCGCTTAATAACTCGCCCTGCTCGATTAATCCAGACCCGGGGACTAACAGGAATCTTTACTCGAATTTACCGCGGGCCGGCGAGGGAAGTAGGTTGTGTGGATAAAGCTGGCTCAGGAGGAGAATTCCCCGCGTAGCGAACTTTCGGGTTGCTGCCCTCAACAGCGCTGAACGGATTTTGATGAAACTGAACGCGAACTGGCGTCGGTAGGCATCGCTTCGGGAAATTCTCCGCTCCACATTTAGCTCATCTCTGGTTTTCAGAGTTCACTTGGCAAATGTTCACATTCGCTGGCTTCATATTTTAGGGTAACAAGTTTGAATCCACGAAGTCATTGTCATTATCGGAGATAGAATTGAAGTTGCTCAAAATCTGCCACCACGCGAGATCCGACATACAGACAATTGTCTCAGTTCCTTGCCCACGTAAAACCGACGTTTCGGGAACAAACCCTGAAGATGGGGACAGAGTTTGTTCCCGAAACGTCGGTTTACTACGGTAACCAGTTGATTATGTGTAATAAAATTGTTTGTATCTTGTGAATCACACAAAACATCATAGTTGAATGGTTAGTACTCCTGCTACATGTTTGGCAGGTCCTGGGTTCAGATCTTGGCCTGCAGACTGGCTATCGTGACGAAGGCTTGTTGTGGTTTTCCTCAGTCCCTCCAGAAAATGCTTGGATAGTTCCTTAAATTAGGCCATGATCACTTCTGTCCACATGTTTTCCAATTCTCTGTTTACTATCATCCTCTCACTCGACATTATAAAGTCTCAGCTAGTGACAGCATCGTTAAATAAAGTATAAATAAATTGTGAGTCACATGAAGATGGCTGCCTTCTGGGTTGTAGCATTACAACACAGAAAACGAGTCATATTCGTACTCGCCACTGTGAGAACCTCAATTCTTACTGTGACTCGCATGCTTTTGTTATGCTGTAACTTTGTGTGCCTGAAACTCGGGACTGTCAGTGTGATGGTATGAGATAAGAAATTCATGAACATGTGTCTGCACGACCTTGAATTTTAAGACATCCCATCTTACTAGTGACATCTTATAAATTGATCTGAAGTTGTCACTGACATGAAATCCCACAGTCTTGGACTGGGGACATTAAAATATCATAGTAATTTATAAAAAATACATTTAACACTGCTTTAGCTTTATTCAGCTTTCAGTATCACATTTAATTTTCATTGTTGCAATTTGCATGCTCTTTCCTAATGTTCTTCAGTAAGACACATCCTAGTTGCTGATTTAACTTCCTTGTGTAGAGCAGATGCTCATGGGAAAAGAGTGTGAAGATGACAGCGTTGTGGGATATTGCGCAGTGTAGTGTAATATAAATTGACACCATTATTAGGCGATCTCTCTGGTGATGAAGGCAGTAAGCATATTCCCCTTGTTACTTCATGCTTTTAAGTTAGTCATGTTTCTTTTCTGTATTAATAACATAGGCAGGAAAACTGTGACATGAGTTAAGAAAAATAAAAGCAGTAAGTACAGTTTCTATGGGATATTATGATACAGTGTATAAAATGTGAAAGTAGGGCAAGGAAATATCTCAATTTGGGAACTCTACATTCAGACAGGTAAAATGCCATTTGTTGCTTTCGAACATTTTCGCTAGATCTACTGATACTATTGGTAGCACTGCATTAATCTAAATATATCGATATGGGAAAGAATGACTAGCGAAATTGCGTCGATCACTTTCGTAACCTGTTTTGAAGTACAGTACATATTTCTTGTACAGAGGTTTTGCAGTTATGTCAGACAGCAGACTGGCCGTATCTGATGCGAAGGTCTGAAAAAACAAGCACACAAACTGTGATGAACTCGTGGTAGTGGATTGTGTCTTGGAGTCTACGACTAGACAGCTGCGGATTTATCGTACGTAGTAAGATTTAGCAATTTGTGCGTTGTATTATAATTTTAACGGTTACATTATTTCTTGACGATGACTTCGCAGTTATACACACGAAAGTAAACAAGGTACGAAGTACTGGTTAATCTTGCACTTGTACTACCTTATCCGTGTGTTTGGTCACGTAACTTCGTCTTGTTTCAGGTTCGGACTTCTGTAGGGCCCTATTAAGCATGACAGATCTGCGATTCGATGGCCGAGTGGTTGTAGTTACAGGAGCTGGTGCAGGTGATTATCGTACACGAAAATAATGTTTGTGCCTGATCGCTTTTCTAGTATGCAAGACTTTCTTTCGGAAATATTTAATTCTTGTCGAAATTATTTTAGGTTATCGTTCTTGTCTTCGCGGTTTCAGCTTCATTAATGACTATATTGTACAAAAAAAATATAGTTCTTTCCCTCATTTGTTAAGACAAAAATATGAAATTGAAGGGTGTGGGCTGCTACAACAGTATGTTTCCAGTTTTAATTGTACCAGTTTGTGTGTGTCCATTTCCATGGATAAAAGTTGTCATGATAATATTAAAGTATGATGAGACTCCACATGCCATGTGATGTGTGCACTGCAGAGGTGAGTTAATACCCTTCTCTTTTATCATTTGTCTGTTTCCATTGTCTCATAATCGTATTAATCATGGCATTTGCTTACAACTTCTTGCAATGAACAGTTCTGTGTGTCGTTTCACCCACTTATCATTTCTTGTGTGCCAGTTCCTCATAATTCTGACCAGCCATGACTTTATGTTTCAGGCCTGGGTAAAGCATATGCCCTGCTGTTTGCGGAGCGTGGAGCATCAGTTGTGGTGAATGACCTTGGTGGTGGTCGCCATGGCGATGGGAAGAGTAGCAGTGCAGCAGACAGTGTTGTAGAAGAGATCCGGCACAAAGGTGGGTTTAGTGCATTATGATGCTTGTTGGCTGCTACTGCATTTGCATGTAAGTTTCTTCTTTGTCCTCTCACCTCTTCTCTTTCTCCTTCCTTCTTACAAACTGCTTCCTTGTGTCCCCCTCTACCACCTCCGTCTGATTCCCTTTCCTTTCCAACTTCTGTTTTACGGTGAAGTCGCAGCACCGCGGGATTGCATTTGTATCGTAGATTGTTTTGTTTCTGGTAGGTGGCAAGGCTGTAGCCAACTATGATTCTGTGGTGAATGGAGAGAAGATTATATAGACGGCTCTGGAAGAGTTTGGACGAGTAGATGTGGTAGTGAACAATGCTGGGATCCTGGACAAGTCATTCTCCAGGATTAGTGACGCAGACTGGAGTATGTTTGAGATTAAATCTTATTCTTGGCCATAATATCAGATTGTGGGGTACTTTCAGTGTATTTGGACTGCTACAGTCAGTCAGTCAGAAAACTAAGAGCGCCAGTGACTGGATATTATGTAGCTGTCCCAGGGGCCATTTTACCTTAAAGTCTGATAGTTCAGTGAAATTGGAATATCATTTTTCTGCAGAGACTAATTCTGAAAGAGTTAAAATTCACAAGCGTCTATTCTCATTGTGGTTCTGACCAGTTTCAAGAGACTGTCCATGGCATTTGCCTAGAGAGGCTGAGGAAAACCTTGACAAATACTGTCTGCTATGCCGAGCTGTTTTGTCTGTTGTTGATTTTGTATAGGAGGCCAAAAGAAAAGGGACTATGGTAGATTTCTTGAGTTCAGGGATGGTTTTGCATGCTTTTTTGTCTAGTTACTAGTGCTGTTGAGGTTTAATGATCATTTGTTACTGTTGCAGGCTTAATTCAGGACGTACACCTAACAGGTGCTTTGAAGGCAACTCGAGCCGCGTGGCCTCACTTCCGTAAACAAAAGTATGGACGTGTCATTGTGACATCCTCCAATTCTGGTCTATATGGGAACTTTGGGCAGGCAAACTACAGGTCGGTGTTAGTGACACTTTAGTATATTTATCTTTCATAGGATTGATCATTTGTATAATGTGTGCGTGATATCGTGGACATTAATCTGTTCTGCTTTGAATATCTTTGGGATTTAAAAGTATTAATTACAATACACCCCTCCCCCCGCCTATGAAATATTGATTTAACATTCTGGTTATTTATAAAAATAAAAGTTTGTCTTTGGTTGCCAGAAATGGTAGAAACTGTTTTCCCCCACAGTTCCTCAAGACAGATGCTGGGTTAGTGTGTTATATAACCGAGGGTCACTTCTACATCCTCTCCAGTTCGTCATTCACCGTCGCTCTTCCTTTCAGGACTGTGTAATTCGTGCGGCTGAAAAGTTGTTCTCAAATAAGAAAGTTGGTGTGAGTGATGGCCGCTTTATGCATTTCTTGGGAGGAGTCCATGTATGTTTTTTTTATGGTTGCAGTGCTGCCAAGATGGGGCTGGTTGGTCTGAACAATACGTTAGCGATAGAGGGCAGGAAGGACAACATCCACTGCAATGTGATTGTGCCAACTGCGGCATCCCGGCTTACTGAAGACATCCTGCCACCTGGTGGGTGCTGCTGATACTAAAGCCTGACAGTGTGTCACTTCTGTTTACAATAAATGAACATCAAAGTGATGCAAACAGTGCATTTTGGAAGTATATTCACCCTTTTGTCATATTATCAGTTGTAATAAATAGTTCATGTTTTGGAGATCTGTTATCAGCAGTTTTTAATATTGTCTCATGATTATAAACACTAATGTGATACTGATAAGTCACTTGTTTGTTGCACAGATTTCTTTGCGCAGCTGCGCCCAGAGCTGATTGCGCCAGTCGTCACGTGGCTGTGTCACGAATCCTGTGAGGAGACTGGCTCCATCATCGAGTCTGCTGCTGGCTGGGCAGGAAAATGTAAGTGTCAGTGGCACCCCTGTTCGGAATATGCTCGATGCCTGTAACGACACCACTGGTTCTGAGTCATGTGATGCCGTCCAAAACAGGACTGCATTTCATTAGGGTCATGAAGGTTGGGTCTGTTGTTGCTCTTTCAGTGAAATGCAGAAATGATTTTTTCACTGCAAATCACAATCGTAGATAAGTCGCAGAATCTGCATGTGGACTTCCATAGATGTGTCAACAGCGGTAGAATGACCGGATTCATGTTTCAAGGGTCCTGATTTCAGTGAAACAGCTTGGAATAGCCATGAAGCGCAGTAATGATAGACAAGCAGAGAACCGTTTACCTCCCGTGCTGAGTGTCGGCAGAACTTTCCATGAGGATGCGTTCTTGTCTGACAACCTTCAGGTTATCTGGTGCGTTCACCGGGCGGCCTGCTGCGTGCACAGATGAATGAGCTGGTGACGCCAGAGGCTGTTCGTGAGAACTGGGGCAAGGTGACAGATATGTCTGCTGCCGTTAAATTGGAGTCCATCCAGGAGGCATCTGGTACCCTGATGACCGTTCTGGAGCAGATGAAGTCGAACTCTGGGCTTTCTTCTGATGGCGTGAGTTATGACTCGATGTAGTTTTTTGCATATGCTTTCAGATAGTAATTCTTCAAGTTACCCCTGTGTCTAAGCACCATCCAGTGGAGGTGTATAGAGGGAGTGTAGTATAAGACGTATGAATGAGCAGAATTAATTTTGTTTATTGTGTACAGGATTTTAGCCCGTCGCCATAATTGTAGTACGTGGTTTACGTTACTTCAGTTGTGTGTTTCTTGCGTATGGTGTTGGAAGAAGCTGACTGCTTCATTGTGGCTTACGCCACTGGAGGTCCAGTATTTTGTTAAATGAGGTGTACATTAGTTTTGGCAATGGCTGGTGCTGCCATCCAAGTATTGATGGTGGCTAATGTTTGTGCAGACTTGAACTTCTTTTGTCTTTTTGATGACACTTATTCTGTGAACATGGTTTAAGGTCCCGATTTCCTTTCCAGAAGAGTGTTGTGACAAAGTTCCAATACACTCCTCGTGACCTGATCCTGTATGCACTGGGAGGTGAGTAATGTGCCATTATGTGCGTGTGTTTGTGACAGTGTGACAGACAAGTAATGTGTTTGTTTTATTGCAGTTGGTAGCACTGTGACCAACCCAAGTGACCTGAGATTCCTGTATGAAGGCCACGCAGACTTCTCTGCATTGCCGACGTTCCTCGTGTTGCAAGGCGTGTCTGCCGTGATGGAGTCTAGTGTTACTGCTGAGGTGTTCAGTGGCAGGGATTTCAATCCTGCCAGGGTAAGTGAGGTTATGTCTTGATAAGCAGACTCTTTTGAGGATAACCGCAAGGTTCAGCATCGGTCATTTCGAAGCCTGCCTTCGGATGCAACCCTGAGCCACCTCACAATCTTCTTGCTGTGTTTTCATCTCTGTATGTGCATTTCTTGCCTTCGCAGCTGAACATGTCCATATATCTTAACGCAAGGCACATTTTACTGCCTGTGCTTTGTCTATTACGAATATAATAGCCAGTCTCCATCGCACTTGACTTGTTTAGTTCACTGTACATGCAGTGAGGAAGAAATTAAAAGTCTGCTGGTCCTCATGGAATGAAAGCAGATCCAGCTTCTGCAAAAATAATACTGCAGTGAGTTGTTTTTCTGTTCAGTGCAACGGAGGATCATTCAGGTCGTATTCTATGCTAGTGAAGTTGTAATTGAGCAGTGTGGTGTGGACTCGGGGAATGCTTGCTATCATTGAGTCCAAAATGTTTTGTCCTCTCATCTCACATCAAGAAAACTAAAGATACAAAAGTTGTGCTGTATGGGTGTTAAACTTGGTCTCCCACTTTGAGGGAGGAACATAGATTGAGGGTCTTTGAGAACAGAGTGTTTAGGATATTTCGACCTAAGAGGCAGGAAGAAAATTGCATTATGAGCTTCACGGACTGTACCCCTCACTTGATACTGTTAGGGCGATTAAATCGAGGAGGATAAGACGGGCGGGACATGCGGAACGCATTGTGGAGGGGTGGGGTGTTTACAAGATATTGGTTAGAAGGCCTGAAGGGAGGAGATTGTGGGTGAGACATTGGCGTAGGTGGGATGGCGTTAAGATGGATTTTTGGGAGATAGAAATCTATGGAGCAAACTGGATGCAGCTGGCTCAGGTTAGTCTTATGGCAGGCTTTTGTGAACTCAGTGATGAACCTTTGGCTTCTATAAAGAAAGTGTTCTATTTTTTGAGAAGCCAAGTATACAGTCAGTTTTTCAAAGAATATCCTGCACCATAGAGAGAGTGAGGATAGAATTCACACTGATTCAGTGAGCTGCACAGAGTGTAGATGCTTCCCACTGGCATGCCACTCGGTCATGTAAACAAATGACAGTATTCAGTTGTTTTTGCAGATATATCATAAAGTATTTCTTTCTTTCTTTCCACTAAATGGATTCGAGAAGTTCTGCTAACTTAAAGATAGTTCAGTGGTTTCGACGTAGAGACTGATTGGATTATGAACCTTAGGGTTGCTGATGAGGCACAAAGGAATGAGAAACGATTGAGTACATAATTGGAGTTGACTGAGGAGGATCGTGTTGCTGCTATGTTGCCAGATGTTGCATGGTGAGCAGTACTTGGAGGTTCTGCATCCCATCAACAGTGAAGGGACTCTTGAGGTGCACTGCAAGGTGGTGGATATGTTGGACAAGGGATCTGGGACTGTTGTGCTGGTGGAAGGTGAGATAAAATTGTGCAGTATGATCATTCCATTTGTAACTTCTGTCAACTTGGTTCGTGCAGTTGTAACGTGTCTCTTTTTCATTGATCTGTCTAGGCTAGGGGGAATATAAGTGGTTTAAAAGTCTAGTCTTCAAGGTGATACAAATTCAGTTGCTGTCTGTTGTCATTATTGCAGTGGAGACATTTGATGAAAGTGGTGAGAAGGTGGCACAGTCCCTGCTGACAACATTTGCTGTTGGAATGAAGGGTGTTACAGACAAGCGTACTTCACCCTATGATGTGCCAACAGCAGAACCACCAAAGCGGATTCCTGATTTGTCTGTTGAGCAACGCACGTCTCTTGATCAGGTCAGAATAGAGGGAAGCATGTGTTACGTGTGAGGCTCTTTGGTTATTTTTCTTTGAGGGGGGGGGGGGGGGGGAGTGAATGTAACTTTTCTTATTCTGTGTATGTATTTTTAGTTTCTTCTGTCAGTAGTACTAACGTGTGAAATATGGAGAAGAAGGACAATCTAATTAAGATCTTGACATATTTGTGGTGATAGAGCTTTGTAAAATGTGCATCCTTAAGATTATTTGATGTAGACTGAAAATGCTGACTGCTTTGAATCTGCACTTATTGCTGTGTGTGAAAATTATGACTAATGAAACACTGCAGCTAAGTCTGTAGAATTTAGTATGCAGAGAGATCATAAACACACCTACAAATTAATTGTCAATGTTTCTTCACTTCAACATTATTTCCTGCAGGCTGCACTCTACCGACTGTCTGGAGACCGCAACCCACTTCACATTGACCCGAATGTGGCTGCATTTGGTGGATTTGATCGGCCCATCCTGCACGGTCTGTGTTCGCTGGGCTTCTCAGCCCGCCATGTCCTACAGCAGTATGCGGATAATGATCCAACCAAATTCAAAGCCATAAAGGTGTGTAATAGAAACATCTCTTTTTGGGGCTTTCCTATTTTCACATTCTCATGATAACATTCCAGCACCCTCTTTCTGTTGTTCTATGGATTGTTTGTGTTCACAGCATTTTTCACTTGCCTCTTCCGTGTCTGATGTACAGTTCAGTTGATGTCAGTCATTGTACTTTCTTATTCTTTCCACATGCTTTCCTATTTTCTCGCATCCCTGTTGGAATACTTCATAACCGTGACTCCCATTCACAGTGGATACGTTAAGGGAGGCCTATGGTAAGTAAAAAAATATTCATGTGAAGTATGGTGCAATGGTGTGGCTTGATAGTAGATTTCTAAGTTGTAATTCCGGAGGACTGTTCATAACATTTTACCATTTCAGTCTCTTCTTTTTAATTTTATCATCTTGTTGCTTTGTAAGTTCTTTGTACTTTTTTTCCATCAGAGAGATTGTTAAATATGATGTTATTTCATGAATGTGTTTCATTTTCAGAGGTTATATAGCATCAGATAGAATGAGAGGATAATGAATGGGTATGAATTTGGAAAGGGGCAGTAATATTAATTTTCATGTTACTATGCTGGAAGTTCTTTGGAGGGACTGAGGAGAACTCTGATTAGCCTGAGAAGGATAGTCAGAAACTGGACTGAGATGCAACCTGATATCCCCATTAATATGGTTTAGATCGTTGCACTACACAGGCCATCAGAGTGTGAGGGTATGAAGAAAATGATGACTGTCACTGGTTTACAGGCTCGGTTCAGCAAGCCGGTTATCCCTGGGCAGACACTACAGACTGACATGTGGCAACAGGGGAACCGTATCCACTTTCAGACCAAGGTGAAAGAGACGGGGAGCGTGGTGATATCTGGCGCATATGTCGATCTCACCGAGGCATCCGTCCCGCAGCACAAGGTACGTTTTTGTGGCTGACTGATGGGCCAAGATCATCTTTGATGATGGTTGTTCTGCTGGCCTTTCATCACGTTCACATAATTCTGCCCTTATGCTCTGTCATGAGCTGGTTGAGTCCTATCTATCTCTTCACATCATATTTCTCTAAGGTGCATTTTAGTAATGTCTGTGTGTGTGTGTAGATCTCCCAAGTACTGTTTTCCTTTCAGCTTTTCCAATGAAATTTTTGTGTCAAATTTCATGTCTACGCAGTGGAAATAAAAAGTCACACATATTGCAGGTTCCTCACAGAAAAATGCAATTTGATTATGCAGTACACTGCTACTAAACAAGACGAAGTATTTGAGCTGTGTTGTTTGCATGTAAAGCTTACTTAATATAAATGTACATTTTGATGTAAATTCTGTAATTGTGTGTTGGAGAATGTTTAATTTAGTGTGGGTTTAATGAGCCAAATATAAGATTTAATTCTGGAGTTTTAGTAAAATGATAAGAAAGCTCTGATGGGCAGGGCATACAGCATGCATGAGCAAGACATGAAATGAGTACAGAATTTTGTGTGGAAAACCTGAGGGAAGAGATGGCTTCAGAGACCAACTCATAGATGGGAGTGTAATATTAAAATGGATCTTTAAAATACTGGGTGTTAGGTTGTGGATTGTGTTCAAGTGGTTCAAGATAAGTCCATGAGGCAGGCCTGAGCTGTGTGGTGTTTGTTCCTACAGATTGCAAGTTGTGTTTATAATCGATATAAAGTGTAACTGATATTCTGTTATCTTGTGATAACCTGCATTGTTCAGCCTAGCAATTTCTTACTCTCAGTGACAAGGTTATGTTTCCTTTTTGTTAAGATCCCAAACATTACAGCATTGCTAGTATCACATCTTCAGTAAGATCCATTTTAACCCTTTAAAGCTGAGTTGTAACTGTATGTACCACCTGCTGTAACAGTCATTATCTCTGCATTTTGCCCACAGAATATATAATGTGGGTTTTATATTGATCTCAGAATAAACAGTAATTTATTTCTCTAAGCAGCATTAACTAGTTTAGTGTTGTTGTGGAGACGTGTTGTGTTTTCTTTGAGGTAACAATGGATTGATAGAATATTATGCACCTTCACTGTGGCTGAAGGGGTTAATTATTTTCTTTAATTATCTAGTTGGTCTTCAGAGGTTACTCAAGAGCTCTATGGAATTTCTTTGTTTTCTCTTTCCTAGTTACATTTCCAGCTTATGGTAAATATCTGCAAATCAATTTCTCAGGATATTTGCATCTTCAGTGGGCAAAGTGAGGAACAAACTTGACGATTTGTACAGTTCACTTAGTGCTTTGTGAATAGTGAACTGTGGGAGACAAAGAGAAGTTGTCACATGAATACATTGTTTCACTACACTTGTTTATGTAAAATGTCATTAGGTCAGAAATTGGCTTAGACTTGGAAAAAAATTTTGGCATGAAGCTGGGGGTGGAGCCGAGTCATGATATGGCCATTTGTGTGTGTTTTGTGTAACAGAATAATGAACCTTTGTTTTGTAAAAGCAGTAAGTTTTTTGACTAGCTGAGTCACTGTCAAGGAGGCAGGAAAGACTTTGCACTTTAGCCTACATGTAAGGTTGTCTTGATAACATGTACAGTACAGTACAGTACAGTAGCTGTGTTCAAGGTCATGGAAGAAACACAAGTGAGTAGCTCTGATGTATGCTGGTTGCATCAGTCAGTCACTATGCCTGCTGTGATGAGGTCCACCAAGGTGAGGGAAGTGAAAACTGGAATTTGTAGTTCAGAGGCACATCTCATGTCCTGACATAGAATGAAAATATGAACATTGTTTTGCATTTGTTTTTAAGCTAAAAATATAGTATTCATAAATATTTAACACGTTCAGGAAGTACTCATTATTGATTACAGAGTGTGTAACCATCGAAACTACTCTCAGTAATGCTAAAGATCAAATTACATCATATCCATATTTTTCCACTTTTGTATGGTTGTAAAATATGGTTTCTTTCTTTGTGTGAAGAACCTAAATTGTGTTTGAAAACAACCAAATATTATTTGGGATCTTGAAGGATCAAATAAGTGGATTCTTAGGATAGTGAACTAAAGGACTAAATGTGTTGTTCATAAGATGAAAACACATAATGTATGCATAGTTTGGTGGGAATCCTGTTAAAAAAATTGGACATAAGTAAGACTGAGAATTTAAGGGGAGGATAATATTAAGCTGGATCTTAGACAAATACAGATGTGTTTGAACTGTGCCAAAGTGGCTTGGTCCTGCAGCTAGTGATACTGTTTGGTATTGGCAATGTTCGACCTTCGTTTTCTATCACCAGAGAGTTAACAGGTTCCTAGAGACATGCAGAAATGGTGTATGATGTTGGTGGCTTTGTAAACTGTAATGTGAGGTTGCATTGTTGGTGCAGGCATCCACATCAGCGCTGGATTCGGATGGTGTGTTTGACTTGCTGAAAAAGCGGGTTGCGGCAAACCCAGAGCGTGCCAAGAAGATCGGTGGTGTGTTCCAGTACAACATCACCAAAGATGGCAATACTGTTGCCACCTGGAGTATGTATCACACAGTTGTCATGGATTTACAGCACTGTTAGAGAGTAAATTTTATACAGACTAACTTAAAACTTTCATCTGTTAAACGTTTTGTCTGTGCGGTTAACTCTCCTACTTCATATCTGGCAGATCTTGGGTTTGTATCTCATTTGAGAGACAGGGTTTTCTTATCATAGTCACGGAAGGCAATGATGAGACCCTCGCCGGGTTCGCTCGTCACGGCCACTTGCAGCTGAAACGGAAAGACTTGTTATGCATTTCTGTTGCGTCCTACAGGAGCAGTGTGTGACGATGTTAACAGAAACCCAAAAAACAAAACAAGAGATAAACTTAGGAATTTTACATGATTACAGGCTTTGTGGCATATGTATTTGTCAAGAAGTTCTGGAAAAATGAAATGTATGCAGAAATTTGATGGTGAAACCTGAGGAACACCACTTGGAAGACTTGTAAGAAGTTTGGAGATTAATATTCAATTTTAGCTTTGATGTTAGCTATATTCAGTCCTCAGTTCATTTTAATTATGAGCTTTGAATATCAGAGAAGCAGACAGAAACAAGTATGGTGTCCATAGATGGATTTTCCAAGTAATATTTAAATGTTTCAAAATGAAAATCATTTTATCAATCTGAAGAATTTGTGTTTTATGCTCATTATTTTACAATTGCTTCCTGTACATTCTAAATATATAATTTAGGACCAGCACAATGGAAATTACAAACATTTCTATGAATTTTGACCACGGTCCATGCAAGTGATAACTCACTTCAGAGGCATCCTCTGTTGGTCTGTAGTTGACTTCTGCAGCTGTGAAGTTGAAGTATCCATATTTCCTTGGTCTGACAACTACTACATGAGATACATTTGTCCCTGCAGGGATCCTGTCAATCTTGATGTTGAGCTGACCACCCACCAAAGTGAAGGCCTCTTTGTGAAAGCTACTGTCACTCAGCTTAACACCAAGAGCAGTACTTGTGCCAACATTATATAGTGTGTACTGCAAAGAATGTTGTGTGTTATAATGAAACAAGTTTATGAGGTATGTTGGTATTATATGGGTACTAAATACAATATTATCATGAGATGCTCCATATTCTTTGGCTTGTAACATAAACGGCCTATGATATGTAAAAATTTCTATTCTGCAAAAACAACCGGACGATAATTTTTCTGAAACAATATGACATCTAAATATCCCAGCTGTACTAACCTTAACTACTATGTCCATGTCTTCAACCAGATATCTATTCAGTATCTGTTTCGAGCTGATTGCGCCAGTCGTCACGTGGCTGTGTCACGAATCCTGTGAGGAGACTGGCTCCATCATCGAGTCTGCTGCTGGCTGGGCAGGAAAATGTAAGTGTCAGTGGCACCCCTGTTCGGAATATGCTCGATGCCTGTAACGACACCACTGGTTCTGAGTCATGTGATGCCGTCCAAAACAGGACTGCATTTCATTAGGGTCATGAAGGTTGGGTCTGTTGTTGCTCTTTCAGTGAAATGCAGAAATGATTTTTTCACTGCAAATCACAATCGTAGATAAGTCGCAGAATCTGCATGTGGACTTCCATAGATGTGTCAACAGCGGTAGAATGACCGGATTCATGTTTCAAGGGTCCTGATTTCAGTGAAACAGCTTGGAATAGCCATGAAGCGCAGTAATGATAGACAAGCAGAGAACCGTTTACCTCCCGTGCTGAGTGTCGGCAGAACTTTCCATCAGGATGCGTTCTTGTCTGACAACCTTCAGGTTATCTGGTGCGTTCACCGGGCGGCCTGCTGCGTGCACAGATGAATGAGCTGGTGACGCCAGAGGCTGTTCGTGAGAACTGGGGCAAGGTGACAGATATGTCTGCTGCCGTTAAATTGGAGTCCATCCAGGAGGCATCTGGTACCCTGATGACCGTTCTGGAGCAGATGAAGTCGAACTCTGGGCTTTCTTCTGATGGCGTGAGTTATGACTCGATGTAGTTTTTTGCATATGCTTTCAGATAGTAATTATTCAAGTTACCCCTGTGTCTAAGCACCATCCAGTGGAGGTGTATAGAGGGAGTGTAGTATAAGACGTATGAATGAGCAGAATTAATTTTGTTTATTGTGTACAGGGTTTTAGCCCGTCGCCATAATTGTAGTACGTGGTTTACGTTACTTCAGTTGTGTGTTTCTTGCGTATGGTGTTGGAAGAAGCTGACTGCTTCATTGTGGCTTACGCCACTGGAGGTCCAGTATTTTGTTAAATGAGGTGTACATTAGTTTTGGCAATGGCTGGTGCTGCCATCCAAGTATTGATGGTGGCTAATGTTTGTGCAGACTTGAACTTCTTTTGTCTTTTTGATGACACTTATTCTGTGAACATGGTTTAAGGTCCCAATTTCCTTTCCAGAAGAGTGTTGTGACAAAGTTCCAATACACTCCTCGTGACCTGATCCTGTATGCACTGGGAGGTGAGTAATGTGCCATTATGTGCGTGTGTTTGTGACAGTGTGACAGACAAGTAATGTGTTTGTTTTATTGCAGTTGGTAGCACTGTGACCAACCCAAGTGACCTGAGATTCCTGTATGAAGGCCACGCAGACTTCTCTGCGTTGCCGACGTTCCTCGTGTTGCAAGGCGTGTCTGCCGTGATGGAGTCTAGTGTTACTGCTGAGGTGTTCAGTGGCAGGGATTTCAATCCTGCCAGGGTAAGTGAGGTTATGTCTTGATAAGCACACTCTTTTGAGGATAACCGCAAGGTTCAGCATCGGTCATTTCGAAGCCTGCCTTCGGATGCAACCCTGAGCCACCTCACAATCTTCTTGCTGTGTTTTCATCTCTTACTCACTTCTCTAAGTGGCTTCTTTTCCAAGAGATTTCTCCACCAGAGTCCTATATGCATTTCTTGCCTTCGCAGCTGAACATGTCCATATATCTTAACGCAAGGCACATTTTACTGCCTGTGCTTTGTCTATTACGAATATAATAGCCAGTCTCCATCGCACTTGACTTGTTTAGTTCACTGTACATGCAGTGAGGAAGAAATTAAAAGTCTGCTGGTCCTCATGGAATGAAAGCAGATCCAGCTTCTGCAAAAATAATACTGCTGTGGGTTGTTTTTCTGTTCAGTGCAACGGAGGATCATTCAGGTCGTATTCTATGCTAGTGAAGTTGTGGGGTGTTTACAAGATATTGATTAGAAGGCCTGAAGGGAGGAGATTGTGGGTGAGACATTGGCGTAGGTGGGATGGCGTTAAGATGGATTTTTGGGAGATAGAAATCTATGGAGCAAACTGGATGCAGCTGGCTCAGGTTAGTCTTATGGCAGGCTTTTGTGAACTCAGTGATGAACCTTTGGCTTCTATAAAGAAAGTGTTCTATTTTTTGAGAAGCCAAGTATACAGTCAGTTTTTCAAAGAATATCCTGCACCATAGAGAGAGTGAGGATAGAATTCACACTGATTCAGTGAGCTGCACAAAGTGTAGATGCTTCCCACTGGCATGCCACTCGGTCGTGTAAACAAATGACAGTATTCAGTTGTTTTTGCAGATATATCATAAAGTATTTCTTTCTTTCTTTCCACTAAATGGATTCGAGAAGTTCTGCTAACTTAAAGATAGTTCAGTGGTTTCGACGTAGAGACTGATTGGATTATGAACCTTAGGGTTGCTGATGAGGCACAAAGGAATGAGAAACGATTGAGTACATAATTGGAGTTGACTGAGGAGGATCGTGTTGCTGCTATGTTGCCAGATGTTGCATGGTGAGCAGTACTTGGAGGTTCTGCATCCCATCAACAGTGAAGTGACTCTTGAGGTGCACTGCAAGGTGGTGGATATCTTGGACAAGGGATCTGGGACTGTTGTGCTGGTGGAAGGTGAGATAAAATTGTGCAGTATGATCATTCCATTTGTAACTTCTGTCAACTTGGTTCGTGCAGTTGTAACGTGTCTCTTTTTCATTGATCTGTCTAGGCTAGGGGGAATATAAGTGGTTTAAAAGTCTAGTCTTCAAGGTGATACAAATTCAGTTGCTGTCTGTTGTCATTATTGCAGTGGAGACATTTGATGAAAGTGGTGAGAAGGTGGCACAGTCCCTGCTGACAACATTTGCTGTTGGAATGAAGGGTGTTACAGACAAGCGTACTTCACCCTATGATGTGCCAACAGCAGAACCACCAAAGCGGGTTCCTGATTTGTCTGTTGAGCTACACACGTCTCTTGATCAGGTCAGAATAGAGGGAAGCATGTGTTACGTGTGAGGCTCTTTGGTTATTTTTCTTTGAGGGGGGGGGGGGGGGGTGAATGTAACTTTTCTTATTCTGTGTATGTATTTTTAGTTTCTTCTGTCAGTAGTACTAACGTGTGAAATATGGAGAAGAAGGACAATCTAATTAAGATCTTGACATATTTGTGGTGATAGAGCTTTGTAAAATGTGCATCCTTAAGATTATTTGATGTAGACTGAAAATGCTGACTGCTTTGAATCTGCACTTATTGCTGTGTGTGAAAATTATGACTAATGAAACACTGCAGCTAAGTCTGTAGAATTTAGTATGCAGAGAGATCATAAACACACCTACAAATTAATTGTCAATGTTTCTTCACTTCAACATTATTTCCTGCAGGCTGCACTCTACCGACTGTCTGGAGACCGCAACCCACTTCACATTGACCCGAATGTGGCTGCATTTGGTGGATTTGATCGGCCCATCCTGCACGGTCTGTGTTCGCTGGGCTTCTCAGCCCGCCATGTCCTACAGCAGTATGCGGATAATGATCCAACCAAATTCAAAGCCATAAAGGTGTGTAATAGAAACGTCTATTTTTGGAGCTTTCCTATTTTCACATTCTCATGATAACATTCCAGCACCCTCTTTCTGTTGTTCTATGGATTGTTTGTGTTCACAGCATTTTTCACTTGCCTCTTCCGTGTCTGATGTACAGTTCAGTTGATGTCAGTCATTGTACTTTCTTATTCTTTCCACATGCTTTCCTATTTTCTCGCATCCCTGTTGGAATACTTCATAACCGTGACTCCCATTCACAGTGGATACGTTAAGGGAGGCCTATGGTAAGTAAAAAAATATTCATGTGAAGTATGGTGCAATGGTGTGGCTTGATAGTAGATTTCTAAGTTGTAATTCCGGAGGACTGTTCATAACATTTTACCATTTCAGTCTCTTTTTTTTAATTTTATCATCTTGTTGCTTTGTAAGTTCTTTGTACTTTTTTTCCATCAGAGAGATTGTTAAATATGATGTTATTTCATGAATCTGTTTCATTTTCAGAGGTTATATAGCATCAGATAGAATGAGAGAATTTGGAAAGGGGCAGTAATATTAATTTTCATGTTACTATGCTGGAAGTTCTTTGGAGGGACTGAGGAGAACTCTGATTAGCCTGAGAAGGATAGTCAGAAACTGGACTGAGATGCAACCTGATATCCCCATTAATATGGTTTAGATCGTTGCACTACACAGGCCATCAGAGTGTGAGGGTATGAAGAAAATGATGACTGTCACTGGTTTACAGGCTCGGTTCAGCAAGCCGGTTATCCCTGGGCAGACACTACAGACTGACATGTGGCAACAGGGGAACCGTATCCACTTTCAGACCAAGGTGAAAGAGACGGGGAGCGTGGTGATATCTGGCGCATATGTCGATCTCACCGAGGCATCCGTCCCGCAGCACAAGGTACGTTTTTGTGGCTGACTGATGGGCCAAGATCATCTTTGATGATGGTTGTTCTGCTGGCCTTTCATCACGTTCACATAATTCTGCCCTTATGCTCTGTCATGAGCTGGTTGAGTCCTATCTATCTCTTCACATCATATTTCTCTAAGGTGCATTTTAGTAATGTCTGTGTGTGTGTGTAGATCTCCCAAGTACTGTTTTCCTTTCAGCTTTTCCAATGAAATTTTTGTGTCAAATTTCATGTCTACGCAGTGGAAATAAAAAGTCACACATATTGCAGGTTCCTCACAGAAAAATGCAATTTGATTATGCAGTACACTGCTACTAAACAAGACGAAGTATTTGAGCTGTGTTGTTTGCATGTAAAGCTTACTTAATATAAATGTACATTTTGATGTAAATTCTGTAATTGTGTGTTGGAGAATGTTTAATTTAGTGTGGGTTTAATGAGCCAAATATAAGATTTAATTCTGGAGTTTTAGTAAAATGATAAGAAAGCTCTGATGGGCAGGGCATACAGCATGCATGAGCAAGACATGAAATGAGTACAGAATTTTGTGTGGAAAACCTGAGGGAAGAGATGGCTTCAGAGACCAACTCATAGATGGGAGTGTAATATTAAAATGGATCTTTAAAATACTGGGTGTTAGGTTGTGGATTGTGTTCAAGTGGTTCAAGATAAGTCCATGAGGCAGGCCTGAGCTGTGTGGTGTTTGTTCCTACAGATTGCAAGTTGTGTTTATAATCGATATAAAGTGTAACTGATATTCTGTTATCTTGTGATAACCTGCATTGTTCAGCCTAGCAATTTCTTACTCTCAGTGACAAGGTTATGTTTCCTTTTTGTTAAGATCCCAAACATTACAGCATTGCTAGTATCACATCTTCAGTAAGATCCATTTTAACCCTTTAAAGCTGAGTTGTAACTGTATGTACCACCTGCTGTAACAGTCATTATCTCTGCATTTTGCCCACAGAATATATAATGTGGGTTTTATATTGATCTCAGAATAAACAGTAATTTATTTCTCTAAGCAGCATTAACTAGTTTAGTGTTGTTGTGGAGACGTGTTGTGTTTTCTTTGAGGTAACAATGTATTGATAGAATATTATGCACCTTCACTGTGGCTGAAGGGGTTAATTATTTTCTTTAATTTCCTAGTTGGTCTTCAGAGGTTACTCAAAAGCTCTATGGAATTTCTTTGTTTTCTCTTTCCTAGTTACATTTCCAGCTTATGGTAAATATCTGCAAATCAATTTCTCAGGATATTTGCATCTTCAGTGGGCAAAGTGAGGAACAAACTTGACGATTTGTACAGTTCACTTAGTGCTTTGTGAATAGTGAACTGTGGGAGACAAAGAGAAGTTGTCACATGAATACATTGTTTCACTACACTTGTTTATGTAAAATGTCATTAGGTCAGAAATTGGCTTAGACTTGGAAAAAAATTTTGGCATGAAGCTGGGGGTGGAGCCGAGTCATGATATGGCCATTTGTGTGTGTTTTGTGTAACAGAATAATGAACCTTTGTTTTGTAAAAGCAGTAAGTTTTTTGACTAGCTGAGTCACTGTCAAGGAGGCAGGAAAGACTTTGCACTTTAGCCTACATGTAAGGTTGTCTTGATAACATGTACAGTACAGTACAGTACAGTAGCTGTGTTCAAGGTCATGGAAGAAACACAAGTGAGTAGCTCTGATGTATGCTGGTTGCATCAGTCAGTCACTATGCCTGCTGTGATGAGGTCCACCAAGGTGAGGGAAGTGAAAACTGGAATTTGTAGTTCAGAGGCACATCTCATGTCCTGACATAGAATGAAAATATGAACATTGTTTTGCATTTGTTTTTAAGCTAAAAATATAGTATTCATAAATATTTAACACGTTCAGGAAGTACTCATTATTGATTACAGAGTGTGTAACCATCGAAACTACTCTCAGTAATGCTAAAGATCAAATTACATCATATCCATATTTTTCCACTTTTGTATGGTTGTAAAATATGGTTTCTTTCTTTGTGTGAAGAACCTAAATTGTGTTTGAAAACAACCAAATATTATTTGGGATCTTGAAGGATCAAATAAGTGGATTCTTAGGATAGTGAACTAAAGGACTAAATGTGTTGTTCATAAGATGAAAACACATAATGTATGCATAGTTTGGTGGGAATCCTGTTAAAAAAATTGGACATAAGTAAGACTGAGAATTTAAGGGGAGGATAATATTAAGCTGGATCTTAGACAAATACAGATGTGTTTGAACTGTGCCAAAGTGGCTTGGTCCTGCAGCTAGTGATACTGTTTGGTATTGGCAATGTTCGACCTTCGTTTTCTATCACCAGAGAGTTAACAGGTTCCTAGAGACATGCAGAAATGGTGTATGATGTTGGTGGCTTTGTAAACTGTAATGTGAGGTTGCATTGTTGGTGCAGGCATCCACATCAGCGCTGGATTCGGATGGTGTGTTTGACTTGCTGAAAAAGCGGGTTGCGGCAAACCCAGAGCGTGCCAAGAAGATCGGTGGTGTGTTCCAGTACAACATCACCAAAGATGGCAATACTGTTGCCACCTGGAGTATGTATCACACAGTTGTCATGGATTTACAGCACTTTTAGAGAGTAAATTTTATACAGACTAACTTAAAACTTTCATCTGTTAAACGTTTTGTCTGTGCGGTTAACTCTCCTACTTCATATCTGGCAGATCTTGGGTTTGTATCTCATTTGAGAGACAGGGTTTTCTTATCATAGTCACGGAAGGCAATGATGAGACCCTCGCCGGGTTCGCTCGTCACGGCCACTTGCAGCTGAAACGGAAAGACTTGTTATGCATTTCTGTTGCGTCCTACAGGAGCAGTGTGTGACGATGTTAACAGAAACCCAAAAAACAAAACAAGAGATAAACTTAGGAATTTTACATGATTACAGGCTTTGTGGCATATGTATTTGTCAAGAAGTTCTGGAAAAATGAAATGTATGCAGAAATTTGATGGTGAAACCTGAGGAACACCACTTGGAAGACTTGTAAGAAGTTTGGAGATTAATATTCAATTTTAGCTTTGATGTTAGCTATATTCAGTCCTCAGTTCATTTTAATTATGAGCTTTGAATATCAGAGAAGCAGACAGAAACAAGTATGGTGTCCATAGATGGATTTTCCAAGTAATATTTAAATGTTTCAAAATGAAAATCATTTTATCAATCTGAAGAATTTGTGTTTTATGCTCATTATTTTACAATGGCTTCCTGTACATTCTAAATATATAATTTAGGACCAGCACAATGGAAATTACAAACATTTCTATAAATTTTGACCACGGTCCATGCAAGTGATAACTCACTTCAGAGGCATCCTCTGTTGGTCTGTAGTTGACTTCTGCAGCTGTGAAGTTGAAGTATCCATATTTCCTTGGTCTGACAACTACTACATGAGATACATTTGTCCCTAAAGTAAAGTAAAGTTTGTCCCACTATACGCCATGTAGGCGTTTGGGGTGAGAGGAGGTATAGCGCCTCTCTTCCTTGACCTCGGCACTAGATGGGGGTGAGTGGTCAGCATCACGCCCCGGCCGGCTTTACCCCCGGGAAAGGACCCCGGTACCCATTGTAGAGGAGGCTGGGTGGGCCCCAGAGCCAGTCTGGACGCAGAGGCTAGAGGAAAAATCCTGCCCCCATCGGGGATCGAACCCCGGTCGTCCAGCCCGTAGCTAGTCACTATACTGACTGAGCTATCCCGGCTCTTTTTCTGAAACAATATGACATCTAAATATCCCAGCTACTATGTCCATGTCTTCAACCAGATATCTATTCAGTATCTGTTTCGAAATTAGCAATCTGGCACCCGTTTCTTCTTCCTCATTACCATCTACATAAGCAGCTAGGGCTGCGAGAACAAAAATACTTATAAATTTCATTCTTTCAAGACTTTTAACGAAATATTAATTTATACACTCCCCAACGTGTTGTACGCACGAGTACTTCGAATCTTTCCCAACGGAATGGCACTTCTTTATCAAAACTTCCAACTCGTTGCCAACTCACAAGCAACAAAGCATGTAATTCGACTCCTACTGGCAATGACCGCACTTAAAAATTAGTTCCGGTTCCCTTCATTGTCACCAATTTAAAAGTTAATGACGATAAAATATACCGTTCCAGCCGTTGCCAATGTTAAAATGAAACTGTTTTGGCTTCACTGTTAAACACGGAAGTTTAGAAGTTCCATAGTTTGTAACATGCTTTGTAACTCAGAACTGTAGTTTGTTAATCGGCTGTACTTCGTATGCGATTATTTGGAATAATTATTAGGCACATATGGATGTGCTTTGTTATCGGTAATATAACGTAACTGTGTTGAGAATCATGTCGATGTCTCTGTCATCAGACCCGGAATTGGAAATGAAAGTTAAAAAAGGTTTGAAAACGTGTCAAACATGGATTGAGTTGTTTATGTTGAACTTATATACGTAACATTGCAAAGCACTGCCCCCGATGGTGGAGAAGAGGGTAGAAGTTACCAGACTGCATCATGAGTTGCAGGGACGTTGCTACGATGTGGAGTATGCCATTGGGTAAGGTTTAAAGGAAATTCTGTTCGTTCACTAGTATTCAAGAGGAACCTTGTTCCCAAGTGAATACTTTTCCACAGGCTTGTAGCAGCATCTTGCTCATTTCTAGTTGACATTTTGAATTATGTGAAGTGTAATTTCTTTATGTTACAAGGAAAGCTTATTATTTAATCAATTAACTTAGTGATTTTAGACCTTCATTCATTTGACATTTCTGCCTGGCAAAGGAATAAGATCCTGAGTCCTGACACAAAGTCGCCAAATATGGTGTGTGTGCATGTGTCTATCTATCTATATATATATATATATGATTTGGAAGAAAAGTGAGAATCACAAGACCTTCCCAGAACTTTGTGTAGTTTTTTCAGCAGTTGTATTGTTCTCCAGGGCAGTGAAGTCTATGGAGGGGGCAGAGGATAACCTTGGTAACATACAGGAACTGCTGAAGAATGCGGTGTTCTTGCGACAGCAGATTAAGTATGAAGAAGCTCGCAGGTGAGTGTTATTGTGAATGTTGTGGACGTGATTTCTGTGGTCTGTCTGTGCCTTCTCTCAGGGTTCTTCCCATTTTATTCATATGTGAACTGAATGTAAGATGAGCAAATGTGTTTCAGTTGGAAAAGAATGTACTATAGCAAGTACAGAATGCTAAATTTGTGGGTTACCTGTGTTTTAGAATACATGAAGGAAATAGGGTTTGGGGAATTTGGGACACAAACTTGTTTTATAGCAACAGGAAGGAAGTCTGTCACTAGTGTAAATCCCCCATAAATAAATATCTCCTATGCGTAAGGAAAAAATGATCTGAATTGTTGTGTAGTACATGGACAAAACTATTCTGTGCAAATCCTCGTTTGGGAAGGAGTGATTCTACCAGTAAATTATAGCAGTGTTGTGTTAGCACTCCTGTTTCTCAAATGAATTACGTCCTATGCACAAGTCTCAGCAGGGGATTTGCTGTCCTGACTGAAGAGGGTTTTTTTTGTCAGTTTCCTCAGATCTTCCAGTTGAATCTGATCATAGTGTATCAGAATATGCCAGTTGATCCAGTGGTTTTTGAATGACTTATAAAGCAGTCTTATTAATTAAGTAAGCTGCATGTGTATGTCCATCTAGCCTGATTCAGTTACACAGCAGTTGACTGGTTTTTGTGAAATTTGGTGTGAATATCTACCATTTCAGTTCTCTTGATCTTCTGTTCATTTTAACTTTGTCATCTGCCATTACTGAATTGAGTTTTGAGGTTCTTATGATAGTGAATATGGAGGTGGCTGTCTTGCAGGTTGTTGCACCATTTAATGTAAAAATCAGTTTGTGCAACGTCGCAGGCAACCATCTTTGTAATGAGTTGTTTTGTAGGACACTAAATTAATTTTATTGCTCTGTGGATCACTGTTTCATTCACAGTAGTGTAGAATACCGGTCAGACAGTGTGTTAGTGATTTTTCACCTTGCTGTGATTCTTCATGTGTGTTAGAATTGTGTTTTGTTCTTGTGTGCTGATCCAAGAACATTTGGATTGGCATGCGCATATGCGCAACGCATGTGATTTATGTTGCATGTCTTGTCTGTGTAGGCTCCCCCACTAATGCTGTGACATGCCAGGTAATTGCTGCTTCCTGTTGTTTATTATGTTGGTAGTATATTATGGTAAGCAGTCACTACATGATCATGATGAAATTGGGGATATCACATGGCCTTAGAATTGTTACTGTGTAGGAGAAAGAGTGCATGGTCACATGGACATAATGTTTCATTGATACAGAGGACACTACAGAACAAGGGAGCTGTGGTCCTATAAGTGGGAAATATTAACCTGTCAGTGTGGGCTGTGTCGAATGGACGTCTTTGCACGGTGTGATAGGTGCCATGTATGTTTCCAACATCAGAGTGAAAGAAATGACTATATTTATTCAATTGTGAGGTGATACTGAACTGTGCAATATCGTTATACTAAGAGACAGTATATTTAAGACATTTATTTCCTCTATTAGGTTGAAGGCCAGTTCATGCTTCATTGTTCAAAGTTCCTGCTTTTGGAAAAGTTCTTAATTACAGATAATAATGGCTACTTATTTCACCTGCTGTTTTGTGTGGGTGTTAAACTTGGTGTCTTGCACTGATGTCTGTGATGAGCAGAATACATGTAACTAAGAGAAACATACAGGCAGCGAGAGAAAATTACATAATGAGGAGCTTCATGAATTGTGCTGTTTTTTTGGGAAAGTGTTCAAATCAAGAAACCAGTGGGTGGTTGGTGTTGCCCAAGGAATGTAGTGGCACTTTAGTATTAGCAGTGGATAGTTATATAATCAATATTGTTTGTGCATGTTTTTTTTCCTTCAAATTAGCCATTTAATTACTATGTATTTGCATCGCTGTTTGTTTAATTTTGTTCAGATTACAATTTCATGTCTTGGATCCTCCATTCACAATAATCCTAATCCCATTTAGTATTAAGTAATTTGTACGGTTGAAATATAATTATTAAATAGCCTACGAATCAATTAGTCAGTTCATTCACCCTTTTAGCCACTTGATCTCTTAATCACAGTCAGGCGGCTAAGCAACCAGTGGATCAATCAACTGCTCATTCTGTTCAAAGATATTTGTTCGTACAGGAACAAGAAGGAGTCATACTAAATTAAGGGTTTGGTGCAGTCTTTACTGTATGATCTACTATTAGCTTCTCAAGGACTCTGCTTCATGAAAATTTTATTTACAATCACAAAATCATGTTTAGATCTTCAAGGACACCGGTTGACCACAGTTTGTTGGGAACAATACTGGTGATTCATGGTTAGGATCATTTTGGTTATATTTTGAGGATAAAATTCATATTTTGGGTATGAAATTCTTACTTGAAACTACATTTCTCGGGCATTTACAGTGAATCCTTCATTTAGTTCAGATGCCAAAAGTGGTGTTCTGAAAGTGCAAAGTTAAGAGCTTTCATTAAAGATTTCGGTGAGGAATATTTTAGTTCTGATGGAACAATTCTGTTCTGTAAACTTTGTGAAGTTAATGTTACAGCTGGTAAGGGATTTAATGTGCAACAACATTGTGATACAAGCAGTAGGCAGGTCAGGTTTCTGTTGCGATATGAAGTGAGCCTGCCAAGTGTACTGAACATACTGCACTGATTTCCTGGCAAGCAGTAGGCTGGTCAGGTGACAGACAGCTTTTCCCCGAGTAAAATCCCAAGGATCAATTAAGCTTCTTCTCTCAGCTATTCCCAGAAAGACAAAATGCATTCACTTTTAACTAACACAAATGCAAAAATAAACAGCATTCTGATGACGCAGTTGATTGAACATGTACTTTTGTTCTTGGGGAGGGGGGCACACCACACACACTTCTGAGTATATAAATGTCACTTATCAATGCCGTAAACGCCTCATGGCGTTTATTTATTTGATTCCTCGGGAATCATCGACACATAACCTCAACCGTTAAACGAGAACACCCTATCATTCCGTAACCTGATGACAGCCCACCTAGATCGCTGTTCGCACACATAAACTTACAGCACCTAAGACTAGATTCACGCAACAAATTTTACCAACTCTCTCTCTCTATCTCTGCGCGAACTTGACTACAGCGAATTCTAGTAGCGAACCCAGTAAACTACGTATTGAGCGGGAAATGCAGGGCATCGATATATCAGGAAGATCCAGAATCGTAATCTTGTAGGAGCCTGGTAGCCGAATGGATAGCGTGCTGGCCTGCGGAATACGACATCGGCAGTTCGAGACCCAGCGGATTCTTACAGTAGTATTAATTCTTAATTCTTACAGTAGTATTAAGTTCTAAATATAAAACGAGGGCAGGACTCAGGACTCAAACGATTTCTGATTTCTGATTTCTGCCCTCTAAAAATAATTGTGGGTTACCGGGAGGGTGGGGCGCCTAATATGATAGAATGAGGGGGGTTATGCACAAATATATAAAAGGGGGCTCAGTTGGGGGTATACCAACAACATACAGACATCAAAGCATATGAGTCGAAAAAGAAACAATCCAGCGAAATAAATCAAACCATCAAACCTGCATGCTTGTCATGTAAGCTGTTGAGTGTGTTCGCAGACTGACTTGATATCTGAACAGGAAACCTGATGGGACAATGAATGAAGTGTGTAATTACCTGACCTATAGGATGCACTTTAAATGTTGTGATTGTAAGTGTGAGATGATATGTTGACAGAAGTAAATGCAGTTTGGGATTGACATTATTGCTGTTTCCAGTTGGTATAGGTATCGTTTGTAGGCGTGGGTGGAGACTATTTGTGAAGTGATTTTGGTTTTTGTTATGTAGTGCTGTGACCTGCCGGGGTATTTTCTGTGCTTGTGGTGTGTTAAGCAAGGATAAAGGTTTTAAAACTTGTAAACTTGTAAGTTTGGCGTGTGGTGTTTGTTATGAATTTGGATTTGCTTGCAAAAATCTCATGCCCAGTAGATGACAGATTTGTTGATTTATTTGGCTGGATTTTTTCTTTCGACTCAAGTGCTTTGAACACATTTTGGTTAAAGATTGTTGATTGATATGATGTCTGTTTGGACCACCTTTGGCTGCTCCCTCATAAATATATTTTTGCATAACCCCCTCATTCTCTCATCTTCGGCTCCCCACCCACCCGTTAACCCTCAATTATTTTTTTAGAGGGCAGAAATCAGAAATCGGTTCAGTCCTGCCCTCGTTTTATATTTAGAACTTAATACTACACTTAATACTACTGTAAGAATCCGCTGGGTCTCGAACTGCCGATGCCATTCGGCTGCCCTTCTGTTCCCGCTCAATACGTAGTTTACTGGGTTCGCTACTATAATTCGCTGTGGTCAAGTTCGCACAGAGAGAGAGAGAGAGAGAGAGAGAGAGTGAGAGAGAGTGAGAGAGAGTGAGTGAGAGTGAGTGTGTGTTGGTAAGCGTGAGTCTAGTCTTCGGAGTCTTGGAGGTGCTGTAAGTTTATGTGTGCGAACAGCGATCTAGGTGGGCTGTCATCAGGTTACGGAATGATGGGGTGTTCTCGTTTAACGGTTGAGGTTATGTGTCGATGATTCCCGAGGAATCAAATAAATAAACGCCATGAGGCGTTTACGGCATTGATAAGTGACATTTATATACTCAGAAGTGTGTGTGGTGTGCCCCCCTCCCCAAGAACAAAAGTACATGTTCAATCAACTGCGTCATCAGAATGCTGTTTATTTTTGCATTTGTGTTAGTTAAAAGTGAATGCATTTTGTCTTTCTGGGAATAGCTGAGAGAAGAAGCTTAATTGATCCTTGGGATTTTACTCGGGGAAAAGCTGTCTGTCACCTGACCAGCCTACTGCTTGCCAGGAAATCAGTGGAGTATGTTCAGTACACTTGGCAGGCTCACTTCTTATCGCAACAGGAATTTGGCACGTGGAAGATTGTTTTTTGTCCAACAGTTCTCAGACTTTTCCTGCGTAAGACGTAGTTTACTACTACTCTGCTATGACAAGGAGGTCGGATGAGTTCGCTGTTTTTCAGACGTTGCCGTCCCTGCCTATGATAAAATGGCGTGGGCGTTCTGCCCCTCTGTATTTCTTTGGTTGCTAGGATGCATTCTGAGTCCAGTGCAGATTTACTCTCATATATATTGCCAGGGCGTGGAAGTTAATTTGAATTGATGTGTGTCATCTTTCCCTTGTGTGAAGGACATAAGTGTGAAATATTTTGGTTGCATGGAGGGTTGGTTTAGTTGGCCAGTTGATTATTGATGAGGTGTAGAGTGCATTCGTAGTAGCAGTTACGACTGGTGTCACAATGCGGATATTTATTTTGGTATTTGGTATTGTTTCAGGTAGGAGTGCCTGCAAGCATGTGGGATACTATAGCCGTTGCCCACTTTTGATTCCTAGTGACCAAGTATGGGGTGTTCGTAGCATGCCTCACAATGCCACAAGGAAGACCTCAGGCCCTCGTGCGATTACCTTGCTTTCCGAGGAGGTGTACGGTTATAGATTTAGTGGGAGTGCCTAGTCTGTCTCAAAGAGTAGTTTGAGATCAGGGGATGTACTGAGTAGCAACTTGCATGTGAACTGTAGCTGTAGTGTGTGTTTACTGGTATCAACGAAGACATGGAGGACTAATTTGTCTGAATATCAGCGTTTCAGAAGATCAATTGTGTGCGTGATGGGGAAGCAGCTTTTTTGGAGTTGGAGATGTGAAGAACCAGACAGAACGAAGCACCTGTAGTGTTTGTGACTTGGATAAGGAATTGCATTGTTCAGGTATGTTAGAGAGTACAGTTTATTTACATTCCATAGATCCTTCTTAGGACTAAACCAAAGGATGGAGAACAAATCATTTCATACAATACATATAAACTTCAGTACTTTTGACACAATTACAAGGATGTGTTTCACATGTGAATGTACATAACCTTCAGATTCTGCAATTCAATTATGAAAAATAATTTAAATGCAGGCTTGAACACCTTTAAATCATTTAGAGTTTTAATTGTTGGTGGAAGATCATTAAATGACTTGATACGCGTATAATACGTTCCTTTTTGACGTTTATTACGGTTAGCATAGACTATAGAAAAATTATATACTTGTAATTAATTTTTATTTTATTGTTGAGATTTGTCAAAGTCCACTTACAAAATAAAAGTCTAGTCAATGATATGTTGGTGTCCATGAATCCCAAAGGTTCTGGAAATAAATATGACATGCGCCCTGATGTGGAGAAAAGGTGTTTAGAGTATTACAGTAAGTGCAGTACTTGAAAGTTACTGTAACTAAAACATTTGACTTCCCTTACCAGTGAATCTGGCCTGCGTTGTCACTCGTTATAACTTGAAACTGTTGCTTGTGTTTTCCAGGTCGTGGAGACAGCATGTATTGCTCTGAAGTCAAGCACGACGGATCCGTTACCGTCGTCAGTGCTGGGAAATAATTTGCTGTTTCTTGGTGGCATCCCTGAATTTTAATGAAGATGAGAATACAGTGCAGCAGCTTTTCTCCTGTCCAAGGTATATAAGAGCAGTTGGAGGCAGAAGAATATTGTAAAACTAACCTCATTCTTGATATTAAAAAAGTGTACAAAATAAAAGATGTTTTTCCAGCCTGATGGTACTAACATGACATAACAGATTGTTAATCACTGGCTTTTCAACGCAGAATTGTAAGCGAGTCCCATGGCAGTCTATGAGGCACTGGTATAGATCTTTCTCTGAGCACCCAGAACTCATTATTTACTGGTACAGTGAGCCTGTTAGAGGCTGTATCACAATTAGTTTGTGTTTAGTATCCTGCCAGTACCAGGAGGCATCTGCACGTAATGTATTTCTTTCTCATATCATAAACCCAGATTTCCCATTTTCTCTGTCCCTTTTACATCAGTTGCTGATTTAGGAAGCAGCTACTGCATTGGCCACTGTTGTGACCAACATTTTGTACACTGAACATTAGGATGTGAGTGTAATTATCTGTACTCATTGTGATTCGCCGTTGCAGTTCTGATGATCCACATGTGGAGATCTCCGCAGTCCATGGGATTGCGTGCAGATTGCAGGACAAGCAAGCCAGAGCCACTCACCAGATGGCAGTCACAGGCAAGTTCATCCATTTGAGTAAATTGTTTAATGAACTTATTTTCTGAATTGCAATGCCATTATTGAAAGAAGAAGACCTTTTTTCCTGAAAAGTAGTAAATGGTTTTAATGAAATAAAGAACTTGTCTATTTCTTCTATTGAGACTACAAAGAAACAATGAAGAACGTGATTTTTCTTTGCCAGTTTAAGGAACCACATTTTGAGGCTGACCTCCACATTGTTCTATAATTGAGAATGCATGGAGTGTACCTCCATGCTCCCACTGCCTCATGGCATTGCGCTTAGTCACAAGGATAACTGCAGCTGATATAGCGAACCATTAAATGTTTAAAAATCATAATCTGTGTTGGTTTTCTGTAAGTCCAAGTGGTGTTAGAACCCAAAGACCACTGTGAGAACCTGAAATCTCTCTTAAAACCACATTTAGTATGTGAACTTGTTGAAAGCGTCTGCTTCATATCTGGAAAAGCCAGTAAGGCCTGTTGTGTATGTTGGTAGGAGTGTTTGTTGCTGCAGCCATGAAAGAGTTACGACGGTGTGTTCCTTGTTTGTCACTACACAATGGTGGCGATATCTCAGGTAGCTGGTGAGTTCAGTTTTATAAATTTAGATTGTTCAACATTGAAACAATTTATATTACTGATGGTGAAGTTTCCACCTTTGCTTCCAGAAGGTATGATAAAGTGGCATTACTGATGGTAATATGGAAAAAAAATCTAATTGCTACGGCTACCTCTTGCCCCTTGTCGGTTGAATTCACCTTAGTAGTAGAAGTGCTACAGATGTTGGGTGTGTTGTAGTGGCTTGCCATTTCTTAATCTTTCATTTAGGTCCTTTCTCCATGACATCAAAACAGGCGAACCTGAGGGGCATGGACCGACTGGTGTTTGTAGACTCCCTTGCTGTCATAATGGGGCACGAGGAGAGGGAGCCGTGTATATTGGAGACAGCGATCAACATCCTCGGTTCCAAACAGACGGCAAGCGAACTGTTCGTTAAATATCCACTGAATCAGTGGCAACAGAAGTTGCGTGGGACTGACGTGATGTGTGTGAGTTGTAGAGTTTGTAGTTGCAGTATTATGACGTGTGGAATAATGGCCCACTTGGCGAATGCTTTAAATTTGCTGGGGGGGGAGGAAAGAAAGGCTCCAGTATGAATCTGTGAGTGAGGGAGTTCAGAATTTGTCAGGTCGCTGGTTGTGACACTGTCGTGACCCGTATTTAAAGTTAACTTGTGAATGGGTTTGTAATGAACTTGACAGAATTTGTCTTCTGAAAATGGAAGGTGCTTGTTCATTGGCTAAGGTAGGAGTGTTAACTGCTTGGTGAAGTAAAACTGTGTGCTCTTAGAAGAGTGTGATGTCTTGATTTCTTGAATGTGACTGTATTTTCTCTTTCTGGGAGTAGCAGATTACGAGAAACAGAATGATCCTTCAGATTCTACTGAGCACCATGCTGTTTGTCACGTGACCTGCGTACTGCCAGCCAGACAAGCATTGAAGTACGTGCGGTAACAGTTGGCGGACCGACTTGATGTCAGAAGATTAAACCTGCTGGGACAAAGAAGGAACATCGTATCCGCAAGAAACTGATATCAGTCTGAACGAGGCATTCGTTGTGTGAGTACATGAGCATTAGAATGTATTTGATGTGGTTGTCGTGTGAGAGAGATGAGTCTGTCCAATTTTATTAGGTACTTCAGATGTTGTGAACTTAAATGTGAGATTTGATATGTTGAAAGACCTATGTGCGGTGAGAGATTGGCATAATTGCTGTATCTGTGGTATGCTAGAGGCATTCATGATTCTCTAGTGAATATATTGTTCATAGGACATCAAAATTGGAGGTTAGGTATAGCTTGTAGACGAGGGTGGTGACTATTTGTGATAAGGTTTTGTTAATGAGTGGTTTTGTTACATGTGTGATGTGTGTAGTGCTGTGGAGCCTTTAATGTGATGTGTTTACTAATTAATAAGTGATTAATTGCGAAGGTAAGGAATTTAGTTTTGTTGACGTGTGAGTATTGTGCACAGTGACCGGAGCTGCTGGGATATTTTCTGTGCTTTTGGTTAATTTTGAGCAAGGGGATCGGTTATGAAACCTTTAAATTAGGTGATGTGTTGAATGTGATTGCATTTTTTTTCTGGTAATAGCTGCAGAGAAGAAGCTTGATTGATCCATGGGACTTTACTGAGGTTGAAGGATGCGTCACCTGACATGACTACTGCTTGCCAGGAAAAGAGTGGAGTATGTGCAGAAACACTTTGCTGGCTCACTGATATGACGACAGGAAATCAATCGGCTGTTATCACGAAGGACCTCATGTCTGCGAGAGATTTATCTCTGTGTCTACTTGACATGCATTGTGTAAGTATACGAGAAATATGATTATGAAATGTGCTAATTCATGATTCACACAATCAAATTCTTTGGCAAGATAGCGAAATATTCCACCATGCACATGCACTTGTTTATGTTTACAAGATGTTTTGATATCTGCATTGTAACAAGTTTCACAGTTTGAAGGACTTGTCGTAAGACAGAACACTGAATAATAATAATAATAGTATTCTACCATGTTTTCCATTGGAGGTAGCTCTGCCTTCATTTTATGTGTTTGGCATTGGTATTTTAATTTGGCCAAGAAAGAGGATTTCCAGGATAGGTAAGGTAGCTTCCCTATCTCTCGGTGAGAGACTGAGGGCGAGTTTCTTTTTTTTTGAGAGAGTGTTTTATTTATTTCTTGTGAGAGGTTGAGATATCACTTGAGTCAGATTGGTTCAGTCTTCGTTGTCGTGGTTTTGAACTTTGTAAATGTATGCTCATGTTTGATTCTTTTGAAATTGGTATTGTATTTATATCTCCTTATCATTGATCATTTACATCCAGTTTACGTAAAATGGGATTGCCGGTGGATGTAATGACACTAAGAGCCTCCCCCTTTTAACTTAAAAAAGGGTGATACAGTTAAATTATGGTGCGAGTGTGTTGTTTTCTTTCCATTTTATGGATCCAAGTTCTGAGCATTGGCGATTGCTGGTTGGTATGTTTGACTTATAATCTGTGTTTGTGTTTCATGTACGCCAGTGCATCGGACACGTACGAGTGGATGCGGCCTGTTCTGGAGGGGACTCGAGGCGAATGGCTCTTTGTGTGTGTTGCGGTATCGTTCATCACCTTACTTTGAATGGCGTATGGTGTAGTACTTGGTGCAACGTGCAAAGGTAACTTATATCTTAATTGCGTCATGCTTGTGTTCTTCAATACAATAATTTTATTCACCGTCTTTACACAAGCTTATAGATTGTTAAAATCACATAAAATTATAACATTTCAACATATGATATTGTTACATTTTAAAATGACGACATGTTTCCATGTTCATTCCATCATCGTCAGGTCTATCAATTAAAATTAAAAACTGTTGCACTTGCTGCCCTGCGTATACTGATTTGTTCTACCCGATAGATTTTATTTGTTTAACCTCCAGGCTTCTTCCGTTTAATTTTTGAAGACTGCGCCTGGATGTCTTAAATCTGCAAAATCAATTTTAATTTTCATATCCTGATCCTGGCTACTGACATAGGAAATGGAATAATTTTAAAGAATTACTCAATATATCGTAATACAAGCAAAAGAAAAGTAATCACAAAATATTTAAAGTATTATAACATACCGGGTTGTGTGTGAGGTGCGTGTCCGATATTACGGAGCTGTAGACTGCAACTAAGCTGTGAGTATCGTGTATGGCTATATATATTGGGTGAAAGTTGTTTAGGGGGTTGGGTCGATGGACTGTAGAATGTTAAATATCGGATTGTTCGTGTAGATGTTACTGTCGTTTAATGCAAGATTTTGTTTATGTGTTCTTTGTATATGATATTTTTCTATGGTGTCTCTATGTCGCTTGTTTTGTATTATTTTTATAATGTCCATTGTTTGTTCTATTTTGTTGTATGTATGTCCTGTGTTTAATATATGCTTTGCATATGCTGAATGATCTTTATTGTGTTTAATTGCTGTAATATGCTCTTTGTATCTTTGACTAAAGGTGCGTCCGGTTTGGCCTATATAGGTTAACGGGCAATCATTGCATTTTAACCTATATATGCCTGGTTTTTCGTATTGATTTGTTGTGTCTATTTGTGGCTTTTGTTTCAAGATGTTTTTTATTGTGTTTTTTGTTCTAAATGCTATTTTTGTTATTTGTTTTAAATGTTTTTGTTATATATTTGGTTTCTTTTCCTATATATGTGAATGTGGCCCATTTGTTTTGTTTATTTTCGTTTTTGTCTTCATTTATGTTGTTTACATTGTTTATTTTATTTTTGGGTTTTAATTCATAATTATTATATCCGTTTTCTATTAGAATTTGTTTTATTATGTTACATTCAATTTGTTTGTTTATTGTGGTCATGGGATATGTATTTTTTCGGTTTATTAAGTAATTAATAGCCATTTGTTAATGTTCATTTGGATGGCATGAAGAGGCATGAATTATGGTGCTTGTATTTGTAGGTTTTCTGTATATTTTGAATTCAGAGTTGTTTTCGTTTCGTATTATAGTTAGATCTAAATAATTTAATTTGTTATTTTGTTCTGTTTCTAAAGTGAATTGTATATTTTGATTTATGTTGTTAAATTCATTTAAAACATTTTTTATATTTGTATTTTTTGCATCAAAAATCATGAGTATATCATCAACATATCTACTATAGTATTTGATTTGATATTTGTTTAATATATTTACTATATAATCATGCTCGAGATATTGTAAGAATATTTCAGATAATATGCTCGAGGTTGGAGCTCCCATGGGTAACCCTGTTTCTTGTTTCCAATATTCATTGTTGAATTGGAAATAATTTTGGTTAATAATAATGTTAGTTATATTTGTAATTTCATTTATTAGATCTGTATTTATATTCTGTCTATTTAGAATATCTCTTACAATATCTCGTAGCATGATTGTTGGAATATTTGTATACATATTATTGATGTCAAAAGAACAAATTTGTATAATTTTATTATTATGAAAATTCAATTGTTGGATTTCGTTTATTAATTTTATAGAATTTGTTATGTTAAACGTATTTGGTAGATTAATATCGGACACGCACCTCACACACAACCCGGTATGTTATAATACTTTAAATATTTTGTGATTACTTTTCTTTTGCTTGTATTACGATATATTGAGTAATTCTTTAAAATTATTCCATTTCCTATGTCAGTAGCCAGGATCAGGATATGAAAATTAAAATTGATTTTGCAGATTTAAGACATCCAGGCGCAGTCTTCAAAAATTAAATGGAAGAAGCCTGGAGGTTAAACAAATAAAATCTAACGGGTAGAACAAATCAGTATACGCAGGGCAGCAAGTGCAACAGTTTTTAATTTTAATTGATAGACCTGACGATGATGGAATGAACATGGAAACATGTCGTCATTTTAAAATGTAACAATATCATATGTTGAAATGTTATAATTTTATGTGATTTTAACAATCTATAAGCTTGTGTAAAGACGGTGAATAAAATTATTGTAGTGCAAAGGTAGTTGATTTTTCCGATCATGTAGAGTTATTATTGTCTCTCACGGAGTCCGACGAACGCAAAGGAGTTTTGAAATTTTAATCTGATTTGAAATCAGTCATTGACACTTCCACTTCCAAGACAAGGCAGGGGTTTATTTTAGCAATGACGTACGTGATTCACACACGAGACTACCTTCTAAATTTCCTTCTAAATTTGACCTGTCCCATCCCTATCACGACTAGACTCCCAAGTCTTGAGAAGTCACTTGTCCCAAGTCTTGAGAAGTCCTTGTC
The DNA here is from genome assembly GCF_977971745.1 of Zootermopsis nevadensis. Classification (NCBI taxonomy): domain Eukaryota; kingdom Metazoa; phylum Arthropoda; class Insecta; order Blattodea; family Termopsidae; genus Zootermopsis; species Zootermopsis nevadensis. Next base: position 18,720,906 of record NW_028259143.1, read on the forward strand.
CCAAGTCTTGAGAAATCACTTGTCCCAAGTCTTGAGAAGTCACTCGTCCCAAGTCTTGAGAAGTCACTCGTCCCAAGTCTTGAGAAGTCACTTGTCCCAAGTCTTGAGAAGTCACTCGTTTTAAGTCTTGAGAAGTTCTTGTCCCAAGTCTTGAGAAGTCCTTGTCCCAAGTCTTGAGAAGTCACTCGTCCCAAGTCTTGAGAAGTCACTCGTCCCAAGTCTTGAGAAGTTCTTGTCCCAAGTCTTGAGAAGTCACTTGTCCCAAGTCTTGAGAAGTTCTTGTCCCAAGTCTTGAGAAGTCACTCCTCGCAAGTCTTGAGAAGTTCTTGTCCCAAGTCTTGAGAAGTTCTTGTCCCAAGTCTTGAGAAGTTCTTGTCCCAAGTCTTGAGAAGTTCTTGTCCCAAGTCTTGAGAAGTTCTTGTCCCAAGTCTTGACAAGTCACTCGTCCCAAGTCTTGAGAAGTTATTGTCCCAAGTCTTGTCTGCTTGTTTAGGGCTGTGCCTCACCTGTCAGCTGAATTCAAATTTTTTCGAAAATTCTTAGTTTTCTTCGCGTTTCGCGCCATTTGCAGTCGTTTTTAATTTTTTTAAAATTTCGAAAAATTTTGAAAATTCTCAAAGGGGTACCCCTTTGAGAAATTTCAATTTTTTCGAAAAATTTCGAAAAATCGAAAAACGTGGCAAATCGTCCAAAAAGCGCACAAAACTAAGAATTTTTGAAAATTTTCAACTTTTAATTTTTTTCCGAATTTTCCGAAAATTTTTGGTTTTGTGCGCATTTCAGAAGGTTTGCAGCGTTTTTTGATTTTTCGAAAAATTTCAAAAAATTTTCCTTCTAAATTTGACCTGTCCCATCCCTATCAGGACTAGACTCCCAAGTCTTGAGAAGTCACTTGTCCCAAGTCTTCAGAAGTCCTTGTCCCAAGTGTTGAGAAGTTCTTGTCCCAACTTATATCTTAATTGCATCCTGCTTGTGTTCCTCAATACAATACTTTTATTTTCCGTCGTTTCACAACCCAAAAGTGTAATAACATTTTTAACCATCCCAAAACACAATACTATAATCATACACCGCACCAATCATCACAGGAAAAATTAAACTACATAAGAACCCATATTCTATCAGACCATTAATAAATTGGACATCAGCCCCTGCATATAAAATAGCAATAAAAATACAAAACATTTTAAAAGAATATTGTAATTTACCAAATACCTTTAATATAACAAATTCTATAAAATTAATAAATGAAATCCAACAATTAAATTTTCATAATAATAAAAATATACAAATTTGTTCTTTTGACATCAATAATATTTATACAAATATTCCAACAAGCATGCTACGAGATATTATAAGAGATATTCTAAATAGACAGAATATAAATACAGATCTAATAAATGAAATTACAAATATAACTAACATTATTATTAACCAAAATTATTTCCAATTCAACAATGAATATTGGAAACAAGAAACAGGATTACCTATGGGAGCTCCCACCTCGAGCATATTATCTGAAATATTCTTACAATATCTCGAACATGATTACATAGTAAATATATTAAATAAATATCAAATTAAATACTATAGTAGATATGTTGACGATATACTCATGATTTTTGATGGAAAAAATACAGACATAAAAAATGTTTTAAATGAATTTAACAACATAAATCAAAATATACAATTCACTTTAGAAAAAGAACAAAATAACAAATTAAATTATTTAGATCTAACTATAATACGAAACGAAAATAACTTCGAATTCAAAATATACAGAAAGCCCACAAATACAAGCACCATAATACATGCCTCTTCATGTCATCCGAATGAACATAAACAGATGGCTATTAACTACTTAATAAACAGAAAAAATACATATCCCATAACCACAGAAAACAAACAAATTGAATGTAACACAATAAAACAAATTCTAATAGAAAACGGATATAATAATTATGAATTAAAACCCAAAAATAAAATAAACAATATAAACAACATAAATGAAGACGGAAACGAAAATAAACAAAACAAATGGGGGCCACATTCACATATATAGGAAAAGAAACCAAATATATAACAAAAACATTTAAAACAAATAACATAAAAATAGCATTTAGAACAAAAAACACTATAAAAAACATCTTGAAACAAAAACCACAAATAGACACAACAAATCAATACGAAAAACCAGGCATATATAGATTAAAATGCAATGATTGCCCGTTAACCTATATAGGCCAAACTGGACGCACCTTTAATCAAAGATATAAAGAGCATATTACAGCAATAAAACATAATAAAGACCATTCAGCATATGCAAAGCATATATTAAACACAGGACATTCATACAACAAAATAGAACATACAATGGACATTATAAAAATAATACAAAACAAACGACATAGAGACACCAGAGAGAAATATCATATACAAAGAACACATAAACAAAACCTTGCATTAAACGACAGCAACATTTACACGAACAATCCGATATTTAACATTCTACAGTCCATTGACCCAACCCCCTAAACAACTTTCACCTATATATAGCCACACACGATACTCACAACTCAGTTGCTGTCTGCCATTCAATAACAACGGACACGCACATCACACACAACCCGGTATGTTATAATACTTTATATTTTGTGATTGCATTTCTTTTGCTTGTAATACGATATATTTGAGTAATTCCTTAAATATAAAATTAGAGTAAAATTATTCCATTTCCTATGTCGGTAGCCAGAATCACGATATGAAAATTAAAATTGATTTTACAGATATAGGCACCCAGGCGCAGTCTCCAAAATTAAATGGAAGAAGCCTGGAGATGTAATAAAATCAAAAACGGGTAAAATCAATATAAGCAGAGCAACAGATACACCAGATTTTAATTTTAATTTTGATAGACCTGACGATGATAGAATTGTATATCGAAACATGTCGTCAATTTTAAAAATGTAACAATTTTATGTGAAATTTTATGTAATTTTAACAATAAGCTTGTGAAACGACGGAAAATAAAAGTATTGTATTCTTGTCCCAAGTCTTGAGAAGTCACTCGTCCCAAGTCTTGAGAAGTTATTGTCCCAAGACTTGTCTGCTTGTTTAGGGCTGTGCCTCACCTGTCTTAGCTGAATTGAATTTTTTTTGAAAATTCTTAGTTTTCTTGGCGTTTCACGCCATTTGCAGTCGTTTTCAATTTTTTTAAAATTTCGAAAAATTTTGAAAATTCTCAAAGGGGGTACCCCTTTGAGAAATTTCAATTTTTTCAAAAAATTTCGAAAAATCGAAAAACGTGGCAAATCGTCCAAAAAGCGCACAAAACTAAGAATTTTTGAAAATTTTCAACTTTTAATTTTTTTCCGAATTTTCCGAAAATTTTTGGTTTTGTGCGCATTTCAGAAGGTTTGCAGCGTTTTTTGATTTTTCGAAAAATTTGAAAATTTTTCCTTCTAAATTTGACCTGTCCCATCCCTATCAGGACTAGACTCCCAAGTCTTGAGAAGTCACTTGTCCCAAGTCTTCAGAAGTCCTTGTCCCAAGTGTTGAGAAGTTCTTGTCCCAAGTCTTGAGAAGTCACTCGTCCCAAGTCTTGAGAAGTTATTGTCCCAAGACTTGTCTGCTTGTTTAGGGCTGTGCCTCACCTGTCTTAGCTGAATTCAATTTTTTTCGAAAATTCTTAGTTTTCTTCGCGTTTCACGCCATTTGCAGTCGTTTTTAATTTTTTTAAAATTTCGAAAAATTTTGAAAATTCTCAAAGGGGTACCCCTTTGAGAAATTTCAATTTTTTCGAAAAATTTCGAAAAATCGAAAAACGTGGCAAATCGTCCAAAAAGCGCACAAAACTAAGAATTCCCTTTGAGAAATTTCAATTTTTTCGAAAAATTTCGAAAAATCGAAAAACGTGGCAAATCGTCCAAAAAGCGCACAAAACTAAGAATTTTTGAAAATTTTCAACTTTTAATTTTTTTCCGAATTTTCCGAAAATTTTTGGTTTTGTGCGCATTTCAGAAGGTTTGCAGCGTTTTTTGATTTTTCGAAAAATTTGAAAATTTTTCCTTCTAAATTTGACCTGTCCCATCCCTATCAGGACTAGACTCCCAAGTCTTGAGAAGTCACTTGTCCCAAGTCTTGAGAAGTCACTCGTCCCAAGTCTTGAGAAGTCACTCGTCCCAAGTCTTGAGAAGTTCTTGTCCCAAGTCTTGAGAAGTAACTTGTCCCAAGTCTTGAGAAGTTCTTGTCCCAAGTCTTGAGAAGTCACTTGTCCCAAGTCTTGAGAAGTTGTTGTCCCAAGTCTTGAGAAGTCACTCGTCCCAAGTCTTGAGAAGTCACTCGTCCCAAGTCTTGAGAAGTCACTTGTCCCAAGTCTTGAGAAGTTCTTGTCCCATGTCTTGTCTGCTTGTTTAGGGCTGTGCCTCACCCGTATTAGCAGAATTCAAATTTTTTCGAAAATTCTTAGTTTTCTTCGCGTTTCACGCCATTTGCAGTCGTTTTTAATTTTTTTAAATTTCGAAAATTTTTGAAAATTCTCAAAGGGGTACCCCTTTGAGAAATTTCAATTTTTTCGAAAAATTTCGAAAAATCGAAAAACGTGGCAAATCGTCCAAAAAGCGCACAAAACTAAGAATTTTTGAAAATTTTCAACTTTTAATTTTTTTCCGAATTTTCCGAAAATTTTTGGTTTTGTGCGCATTTCAGAAGGTTTGCAGCGTTTTTTGATTTTTCGAAAAATTTGAAAACTTTTCCTTCTAAATTTGACCTGTCCCATCCCTATCAGGACTAGACTCCCAAGTCTTGAGAAGTCACTTGTCCCAAGTCTTGAGAAGTCACTCGTCCCAAGTCTTGAGAAGTCACTCGTCCCAAGTCTTGAGAAGTTCTTGTCCCAAGTCTTGAGAAGTCACTTGTCCCAAGTCTTGAGAAGTTCTTGTCCCAAGTCTTGAGAAGTCACTTGTCCCAAGTCTTGAGAAGTTCTTGTCCCAAGTCTTGAGAAGTCACTCGTCCCAAGTCTTGAGAAGTCACTCGTCCCAAGTCTTGAGAAGTCACTTGTCCCAAGTCTTGAGAAGTTCTTGTCCCAAGTCTTGTCTGCTTGTTTAGGGCTGTGCCTCACCCGTCTTAGCAGAATTCAAATTTTTTTCGAAAATTCTTAGTTTTCTTCGTGTTTCACGCCATTTGCAGTCGTTTTTAATTTTTTTAAAATTTCGAAAAATTTTGAAAATTCTCAAAGGGGTACCCCTTAGAGAAATTTCAATTTTTTCGAAAAATTTCGAAAAATCGAAAAACGTGGCAAATCGTCCAAAAAGCGCACAAAACTAAGAATTTTTGAAAATTTTCAACTTTTAATTTTTTTCCGAATTTTCCGAAAATTTTTGGTTTTGTGCGCATTTCAGAAGGTTTGCAGCGTTTTTTGATTTTTCGAAAAATTTGAAAATTTTTCCTTCTAAATTTGACCTGTCCCATCCCTATCAGGACTAGACTCCCAAGTCTTGAGAAGTCACTTGTCCCAAGTCTTGAGAAGTCACTCGTCCCAAGTCTTGAGAAGTCACTTGTCCCAAGTCTTGAGAAGTTCTTGTCCCAAGTCTTGAGAGGTCACTCGTCCCAAGTCTTGAGAAGTTCTTGTCCCAAGTCTTGAGAAGTTCTTGTCCCAAGTCTTGTGAAGTTCTTGTCCCAAGTCTTGAGAAGTCACTTGTCAAAAGTCTTGAGAAGTTCTTGTCCCAAGTCTTGTCTGCTTGTTTAGGGCTGTGCCTCACCCGTATTAGCAGAATTCAAATTTTTTCGAAAATTCTTAGTTTTCTTCGCGTTTCACGCCATTTGCAGTCGTTTTTAATTTTTTTAAAATTTCGAAAATTTTTGAAAATTCTCCCTTTGAGAAATTTCAATTTTTTCGAAAAATTTCGAAAAATCGAAAAACGTGGCAAATCGTCCAAAAAGCGCACAAAACTAAGAATTTTTGAAAATTTTCAACTTTTAATTTTTTTCCGAATTTTCCGAAAATTTTTGGTTTTGTGCGCATTTCAGAAGGTTTGCAGCGTTTTTTGATTTTTCGAAAAATTTGAAAACTTTTCCTTCTAAATTTGACCTGTCCCATCCTTATCAGGACTAGACTCCCAAGTCTTGAGAAGTCACTTGTCCCAAGTCTTGAGAAGTCCTTGTCCCAAGTCTTGAGAAGTTCTTGTCCCAAGTCTTGAGAAGTCACTCGTCCCAAGTCTTGAGAAGTCACTCGTCCCAAGTCTTGAGAAGTCACTCGTCCCAAGTCTTAAGAAGTTCTTGTCCCAAGTCTGGAGAAGTCACTTGTCCCAAGTCTTGAGAAGTTCTTGTCCCAAGTCTTGAGAAGTCACTTGTCCTAAGTCTTGAGAAGTCACTCGTCCCAAGTCTTGAGAAGTTCTTGTCCCAAGTCTTGAGAAGTCCTTGTCCCAAGTCTTGAGAAGTTATTGTCCCAAGTCTTGTCTGCTTGTTTAGGGCTGTGCCTCACCTGTCTTAGCTGAATTCAATTTTTTTCTAAAATTCTTAGTTTTCTTCGCGTTTCACGCCATTTGCAGTCGTTTTTAATTTTTTTAAAATTTTGAAAATTCTCAAAGGGGTACCCCTTTGAGAAATTTCAATTTTTTCGAAAAATTTCGAAAAATCGAAAAACGTGGCAAATCGTCCAAAAAGCGCACAAAACTAAGAATTTTTGAAAATTTTCAACTTTTAATTTTTTTCCGAATTTTCCGAAAATTTTTGGTTTTGTGAGCATTTCAGAAGGTTTGCAGCGTTTTTTGATTTTTCGAAAAATTTGAAAATTTTTCCTTCTAAATTTGACCTGTCCCATCCCTATCAGGACTAGACTCCCAAGTCTTGAGAAGTCACTTGTCCCAAGTCTTGAGAAGTCACTCGTCCCAAGTCTTGAGAAGTCACTCGTCCCAAGTCTTGAGAAGTTCTTGTCCCAAGTCTTGAGAAGTCACTTGTCCCAAGTCTTGAGAAGTTCTTGTCCCAAGTCTTGAGAAGTCACTTGTCCCAAGTCTTGAGAAGTTCTTGTCCCAAGTCTTGAGAAGTCACTCGTCCCAAGTCTTGAGAAGTCACTCGTCCCAAGTCTTGAGAAGTCACTTGTCCCAAGTCTTGAGAAGTCACTCGTCCCAAGTCTTAAGAAGTTCTTGTCCCAAGTCTTGAGAAGTCACTTGTCCCAAGTCTTGAGAAGTTCTTGTCCCAAGTCTTGAGAAGTCACTTGTCCTAAGTCTTGAGAAGTCACTCGTCCCAAGTCTTAAGAAGTTCTTGTCCCAAGTCTTGAGAAGTCACTTGTCCCAAGTCTTGAGAAGTTCTTGCCCCAAGTCTTGAGAAGTCACTTGTCCCAAGTCTTGAGAAGTTCTTGTCCCAAGTCTTGACAAGTCACTCGTCCCAAGTCTTGAGAAGTTATTGTCCCAAGTCTTGTCTGCTTGTTTAGGGCTGTGCCTCACCTGTCTTAGCTGAATTCAAATTTTTTCGAAAATTCTTAGTTTTCTTCGCGTTTCGCGCCATTTGCCGTCGTTTTTAATTTTTTTAAAATTTAGAAAATTTTTGAAAATTCTCAAAGGGGTTCCCCTTTGAGAAATTTCAATTTTTTCGAAAAATTTCGAAAAATCGAAAAACGTGGCAAATCGTCCAAAAAGCGCACAAAACTAAGAATTTTTTAAAAATTTCAACTTTTAATTTTTTTCCGAATTTTCCGAAAATTTTTGGTTTTGTGCGCATTTCAGAAGGTTTGCAGCGTTTTTTGATTTTTCGAAAAATTTGAAAATTTTTCCTTCTAAATTTGACCTGTCCCATCCCTATCATTACTAGACACCCAAGTCTTGAGAAGTCACTCGTCCCAAGTCTTGAGAAGTCACTCGTCCCAAGTCTTGAGAAGTTCTTGTCCCAAGTCTTGAGAAGTCACTTGTCCCAAGTCTTGAGAAGTTCTTGTCCCAAGTCTTGAGAAGTCACTTGTCCTAAGTCTTGAGAAGTCACTCGTCCCAAGTCTTAAGAAGTTCTTGTCCCAAGTCTTGAGAAGTCACTTGTCCCAAGTCTTGAGAAGTTCTTGCCCCAAGTCTTGAGAAGTCACTTGTCCCAAGTCTTGAGAAGTTCTTGTCCCAAGTCTTGACAAGTCACTCGTCCCAAGTCTTGAGAAGTTATTGTCCCAAGTCTTGTCTGCTTGTTTAGGGCTGTGCCTCACCTGTCTTAGCTGAATTCAAATTTTTTCGAAAATTCTTAGTTTTCTTCGCGTTTCGCGCCATTTGCCGTCGTTTTTAATTTTTTTAAAATTTCGAAAATTTTTGAAAATTCTCAAAGGGGTTCCCCTTTGAGAAATTTCAATTTTTTCGAAAAATCGAAAAACGTGGCAAATCGTCCAAAAAGCGCACAAAACTAAGAATTTTTTAAAAATTTCAACTTTTAATTTTTTTCCGAATTTTCCGAAAATTTTTGGTTTTGTGCGCATTTCAGAAGGTTTGCAGCGTTTTTTGATTTTTCGAAAAATTTGAAAATTTTTCCTTCTAAATTTGACCTGTCCCATCCCTATCATTACTAGACACCCAAGTCTTGAGAAGTCACTCGTCCCAAGTCTTGAGAAGTCACTCGTCCCAAGTCTTGAGAAGTTCTTGTCCCAAGTCTTGAGAAGTCACTTGTCCCAAGTCTTGAGAAGTTCTTGTCCCAAGTCTTGAGAAGTCACTTGTCCCAAGTCTTGAGAAGTCACTTGTCCCAAGTCTTGAGAAGTTCTTGTCCCAAGTCTTGAGAAGTCACTCGTCCCTAGTCTTGAGAAGTCCTTGTCCCAAGTCTTGAGAAGTTCTTGTCCCAAGTCTTGAGAAGTCACTTGTCCCAAGTCTTGAGAAGTTATTGTCCCAAGTCTTGAGAAGTCCTTGTCCCAGGTCTTGAGAAGTTATTGTCCCAAGTCTTGTCTGCTTGTTTAGGGCTGTGCCTCACCTGTCTTAGCTGAATTCAAATTTTTTCGAAAATTCTTAGTTTTCTTCGCGTTTCACGCCATTTGCAGTCGTTTTTATTTTTTTTAAAATTTCGAAAAATTTTGAAAATTCTCAAAGGGGTACCCCTTTGAGAAATTTCAATTTTTTCGAAAAATCGAAAAACGTGGCAAATCGTCCAAAAAGCACACAAAACTAAGAATTTTTGAAAATTTTCAACTTTTAATTTTTTCCGAATTTTCCGAAAATTTTTGGTTTTGTGCGCATTTCAGAAGATTTGCAGCGTTTTTTGATTTTTCGAAAAAATTGAAAATTTTTCCTTCTAAATTTGACCTGTCCCATCCCTATCAGGACTAGACACCCAAGTCTTGAGAAGTCACTTGTCCCAAGTCTTGAGAAGTCACTCGTCCCAAGTCTTGAGAAGTCACTTGTCCCAAGTCTTGAGAAATTCTTGTCCCAAGTCTTGAGAAGTCACTCGTCCCAAGTCTTGAGAAGTTCTTGTCCCAAGTCTTGAGAAGTTCTTGTCCCAAGTCTTGAGAAGTCACTTGTCCCAAGTCTTGAGAAGTCCTACTCAGAATATATTTATTTTGTTTTCAGTTAATTTTCTTTGCTTTGATTGAAATTAATGTTTGTTTTTTGATTTTGTTCAGGTGATGATACTTTTTTCCAGTCGAGATTAAGAAGATGAAATAAGTGAATGAATTATATTTTGTAAACTGATGTACAAACAGAATTTTTTTGCATAATAAAGACTTTTTTATTTTGAATAATGTTATCATTTAGGATTCCTGAATTCCTTTCATACACTCTAGGTAGAACTTAGAATTTTTTCGAACTTTGCCAAAAACTTAGTTTTTGGTACAAATTCGGAAAATTCTAAGAAAAACTTGAGAAGTTATTGTCCCAAGTCTTGTCTGCTTGTTTAAGTCTGTGCCTCACCCGTCTTAGCTGAATTCAATTTTTTTTTCGAAAATTTCGAATATTCTTAGTTTTCTTCGCGTTTCACGCCACTTGGGACGAGTGACTTCTCAAGACTTGGGACAAGAACTTCTCGAGACTTTGAACAAGTGCTTTCTCAAGACTTGGGACGAGTGACTTCTCAAGAGTTGGGACAAATGACTTCTCAATACTTGGGACAAGTGAGTTCTCAAGACTTGGGACAAGAACTTCTAAAGACTTGGGACGAGTGACTTCTCAAGACTTGGGACAAGGGACTTCTGAAGACTTGGGACTAGAACTTCTCAAGACTTGGGACGAGTGACTTCTCAAGACTTGGGACGAGTGACTTCTCAAGACTTGGGACGAGTGACTTCTCAAGACTTGGGACAAGATCTTCTCAAGACTTGGGACAAGATCTTCTCAAGACTTGGGACGAGTGACTTCTCAAGACTTGGGACGAGTGACTTCTCAAGACCTGGGACAAGAACTTCTCAAGACTTGGGACTAGTGACTTCTGAAGACTTGGGACGAGTGACTTCTCAAGACTTTGGACAAGAACTTCTTAAGACTTGAGACAAGAACTTCTCAAGTCTTGGGACAAGAATTTCTCAAGACTTGGGACGAGTGACTTCTCAAGACTTGGGACAAGTGACTTCTCAAGACTTGGGACGAGTGACTTCTCAAGACTCGGGACAAGTGACTTCTTATGACTTGGGACAAGAACTTCTCAAGACTTGGAACAAGAAGTTCTCAAGACTTGGGACGAGTGACTTCTCAAGACTTGGGACGAGTGACTTGTCAAGACTTGGGACGAGTGACTTCTCAAGACTCGGGACAAGTGACTTCTTATGACTTGGGACAAGAACTTCTCAAGACTTGGAACAAGAAGTTCTCAAGACTTGGGACGAGTGACTTCTCAAGACTTGGGACGAGTGACTTGTCAAGACTTGGGACGAGTGACTTCTCAAGACTTGGGACAAGAACTTCTCAAGACTTGGGACGAGTGACTTCTCAAGACTTGGGACGAGTGACTTTTCAAGACTTGGGACAAGTGACTTCTCAAGACTCGGGACAAGTGACTTCTTATGACCTGGGACGAGTGACTTCTCAAGACTTGGGACGAGTGACTTCTCAAGACTTGGGACAAGATCTTCTCAAGACTTGGGACAAGATCTTCTCAAGACTTGGGACAAGGGACTTCTCAAGACTTGGGACAAGAACTTCTCAAGACTTGGGACGAGTGACTTCTCAAGACTTGGGACAAGTGACTTCTCAAGACTTGGGACAAGAACTTCTCAAGACTTGGGACGAGTGACTTCTCAAGACTTGGGACGAGTGACTTCTCAAGACTTGGGACAAGTGACTTCTCAAGACTCGGGACAAGTGACTTCTTATGACTTGGGACAAGAACTTCTCAAGACTTGGGACAAGAAGTTCTCAAGACTTGGGACGAGTGACTTCTCAAGACTTGGGACGAGTGACTTGTCAAGACTTGGGACAAGAACTTCTGAAGACTTGGGACAAGAACTTCTCAAGACTTGGGACGAGTGACTTGTCAAGACTTGGGACAAGGGACTTCTCAAGACTTGGGACGAGTGACTTCTCAGGACGAGTAACTTCTCAAGACTTGGGACAAGATCTTCTCAAGACTTGGGACAAGTTTAGGTTAGGTTAGGTTAGGTTAGGTTAGGTTAGGTTAGGTTAGGTTAGGTTAGGTTAGGTTAGGTTAGGTTAGGTTAGGTTAGGTTAGGTTAGGTTAGGTTAGGTTAGGTTAGGTTAGGTTAGGTTAGGTTAGGTTAGGTTAGGTTAGGTTAGGTTAGGTTAGGTTAGGTTAGGTTAGGTTAGGTTAGGTTAGGTTAGGTTAGGTTAGGTTAGGTTAGGTTAGGTTAGGTTAGGTTAGGTTAGGTTAGGTTAGGTTAGGTTAGGTTAGGTTAGGTTAGGTTAGGTTAGGTTAGGTTAGGTTAGGTTAGGTTAGGTTAGGTTAGGTTAGGTTAGGTTAGGTTAGGTTAGGTTAGGTTAGGTTAGGTTAGGTTAGGTTAGGTTAGGTTAGGTTAGGTTAGGTTAGGTTAGGTTAGGTTAGGTTAGGTTAGTTAGGTTAGGTTAGGTTAGGTTAGGTTAGGTTAGGTTAGGGTTAGGTTAGGTTAGGTTAGGTTAGGTTAGGTTAGGTTAGGTTAGGTTAGGTTAGGTTAGGTTAGGTTAGGTTAGGTTAGGTTAGGTTAGGTTAGGTTAGGTTAGGTAGGTTAGGTTAGGTTAGGTTAGGTTAGGTTAGGTTAGGTTAGGTTAGGTTAGGTTAGGTTAGGTTAGGTTAGGTTAGGTTAGGTTAGG